>NC_067139.1:42595299-42902799 GCF_903995435.1 Acomys russatus
CTCACCTGTCCTTTTGAGGTTCCTGGTTCTTCCCACCAGAGCAAATGCTACGCTCATAAGATGCAAATTAAATGCAGCACAAATAAAACAGCCACTCCATCTCCAACCAATGTTAGGACATCAGGGCTCTCAGAATCTGCTAAAGTAAATAAAATAAATCTTTAAAAACAACTCTCTCTGCATCAGCAACACTCTTCAAGAGGGTGAGAGAACACTGGTCAGAGATGTTAACTAGCAAACAGAATTTATTGTGTTTTTCCTGAGCTGTTTTCTTTCTTTTGAGAACAGATTCCAGCTCTTGTGAGTGAAACAAAAGCTTTACAACGCTTGCTCGGCTATCAGCCATTAAAGCACATCAGCCAGACTCCCTTAAACATGTTCTTCTCTCACTCCTAACTCTGGGGTCATGTTCATCGCAGAACATACGTCCCTGATATTTACATCTGTAAGGGACAACCAAGTCCTGTGGCAGATTCCTCACACTTGAGTTCCTAGACTTGGACAAAGGCATCATTTATACTAATGTTAATGCATTTGTAGAATTTTTGTTTAATTGTGTGTGTGTGTTCACATTCGTGTATGTGCTGAGATGTATGTACACCTGCTCATGTATCTGTGCTGTGGAGGTCAGAGGTCAATGCTGGGTGTCTTTCTCAACCACTTCTCTGCTGTAATGTATTGTCTGAGGGAGGGTCTCACAGAACCTGCCTCTCACCAGCTCAGCGAGGCTGGCTGGGCAGTGAGACCAGAGAGTCTCTGTCCCCCCCAGCACTGGGATGAGAAGTGCCCACTGCAGCAACAGGCCTTTATTGGCTGCTGGGGATCTGAACTCAATCCCTAATGCCTGCACAAGCGCTTTGCTTTCAGAGCCATTTTCACTGTCCACTTGTAGAAATATTTTAAAGTGGTTATCAACTTTCTCTTCCATTTCTTGATGTGTTTATTTTTCAGCTGATGTTATGATCTAAAGAAGAGGCTCAGAAATACTTAGTGGCATAAGCTAGTAACATTTTTAATTTAAGAGAAGGTTTATTTAATTTTATTTTTCTGTGTATAGGCGTATAGGTGTTTTTGGCAGCATGTATGTATATGTACCACATGCATGCAGTGCCCTAAGGGGCCAGAAGAGGGCATCAGATTCCCTGGAGCTGGGGAAACTCTGGCCCCCACCCCTCCCACTTTTAGCTGCAGAACCATCTCTCAGTCCCTTCTAGTGAGAACGTTAAAACCTGCTCATTGCCTAAGCTGGGGTAGACGATGTCCTTCCTGAAGACTGCATGACTTAGGCACAGCTGCTGATTGATCGTTCACCATATGACAATAAAAAAGCTCGTGGGATAAGCATTGAGATGAGTCCAACCATTGCTATAAGGGGTGCTCTCTGTTCTTAGGTGGAAACAAGAGGTGAGTAGATACATTCTGTCTGGTGTGCAGGAGTATGTGGGGAAGACAGGAGATTGAGCAGTGGGGAAAGCGGGCATGATACTGAGTTAAAAGGAATAAGGCTTTGCTAGTGGCATTTGTCCCTAAAACATTAGAAGACATTTTCTGGTGCATAATAGGAGTTTTGGAATCTACAAATTTGTTGTGAAATGGCAATACTGAGCCAATTCATATGTACTTTAGTTTACATAGTTGTATTTTCTGTACCTGTAGAAATGGCACAGGAACTGACCCTTGTGTGAGTCATGGAGACCACACCTGGGAGAAGCAATACTTGTCCCAAAATGAGAGATTGATAGCCGAGTTCCAAAAGAAGATGGCGAAATAGGAGGGGTCCAGACTGGTTAGAGCTTTAAGGCTAAAGGGAAAACTTTGGGTTTTATTCTGAAAAGTTAGAAACCTCTGACAGATTCAGAACAGAGCACTGGGAAAACATGCTGAGAACTCAAAATCATGCAGACTGCTGTGTTAACAGAGAACCAAGCAAAGCCACAAACGAACCCCGCTGCCACCAACCCACCACCCTGACAAAGCCACACACCACCACCGCCACCACCAACCCACCACCCTGACAAAGACACACACCACCACTGCTACCACCAACCCACCACCCTGACAAAGCCACACACCAACCCCACCACCACCACCCCACCACCCTGACAAAGACACACACCACCACTGCCACCACCAACCCACCACCCTGACAAAGACACAACACCACCGCCACCACCAACCCCGCACCCTGAAAAAGACACACACTAACCCCACCACCACCACCCCACCACCCTAACAAAGACACACACCACCACCGCCATCACCAACCCACCACCCTGAAGGAGAAGCAAAGACAGTCAGGGAGATGAGAGGGCTGAAGCGACAAACTCGGCAAGATATAATGGGAGCAAAGAAGATGCTGAGATGTGGCCAGACTCTGAGTAGATCCAAGACAGCCAAGAGCAATAGATAAGATGCTGGAAGAAAGATCCTAGGGACCAGGAGCCAAGAAGATGTCAAGGATCTGGACAGGAACATCTGGATGGATGAGGCTGCCCTTGGCTGAGACGGGGAATGAAGAAAGATCAAGTTTGAACTAGATAGTCAGACATTCAGATTGGACAAGATTAAGTTTAAAACATTAGTCATCCGTCCACCAAGGCAGGTGGATAAACAAATCTGGAGTTGGGGAGGATGACCGAGGCTGCACACAGACATTCGGGAGTCATCTGTATGGATGGGGAATTTACTAGACGAGATAAGATGACGAGTCTGCATGGATGGAGCAGGAAGGAGATGTGAAGGCTCTGGAGAGCACCAACATGTGGAGCTTCAAAGACTAAGAAGAATCCAATAAACTTTACAAGAAGGAGCAGCAGTGACACAGGAAGAAAACCAGGAACAAACGGTGCTGAGGCTAAGCAAGGAGAGCTGGAAGAGGGGGAGCAGCTGGCACGCACCCCACTGACAGACCAAGACAGAAAGGACCGAGATGCCAACACTAGATCCAATGGGCAGGTGTTTCAGTGGAGTGACGGGCAGAATCTGATGGGACTACATCCAAGAGACCCCCCAGAAAAACACAAGATGGACACAGTGACTACAGGAAGCGATGTTGGATTGTGTCCAACGTGTCATAAAAAGTAATGTGGAGCTAGCGGGTTTAGAAATGGCTTTGAGAATTTTTAGTGTAGAGCAATAAGGCAAGTAGTGGGGGAGAGAGGAGGGTAACAAGGAAGAGACCACAGTGTCAAGGAACATGGAGAGCAATGGCACCGGGCAGCTTGCCTCTCAGAGCACTGCTGGGATGTTGCCTTAGAGAGAGTGATAAACAAGAAAAGGGCTGGAGATGATGGCCACAGAGTGGGCTGCCTGTCACGGAGACTGCGGAGGGCACAAGGAGCAGAACTGATGCGGATGAGAGCCACTTGGGTCATTTGCGAGAGGAATGGAGGTGGGGTAGCACATACGTGCAAAGGGGTTGAAGACGGTGAAGGGGGGATGGGAAGCTGAAGTGTTCGAATGGAGACCCGGACACTGAACTCCTCACCAGCCATGAAGGGAGTCACAGGGAAAAGAACGGAGATGCACCAAACACTGGAAACAAGCCGCTACGTCTGCAGACAGCTGTCCTCGGGAAGACATGGATAAGGACACAAAGCAGCCATGGGTCTGCAGACAGTAGCAGCTTTCCATCTTCCCGTCATCGTTTTTACCTCCAGCCGATCTCAGATGAACTAGGGGGAAGCGGTGATGGAGGGAGGATAGATGATCTGGAAGGACGCATGATGAGCAGGGAGGACACTTAGCCCATCTCCAGCCACAGTGACAGCAAATGAAGGAGTTAAATACCACGTCTCTGTGGGCAGCCATCCATCCCCTTGGAACACAGCTGAAGGCAGCCATGTTTCCAGGGCTGTGGGCGAGCAGTGGGATTCAGTGGTTCTATGAAATGGCTGTGAACAGGGACTTAGAAACTGAAAGACTGCTCACTGCGCTTGCATTGGCTGGACCATGCCCACTCTTGCTAATATGGATTTCTGTTTATTAAATGTACTGCTGTCTGGGTAAGATTGGACTCACAGCTGTTGCCACTGTCCACCTCCTGCTAGGATGAAGTTTACCCAAGGCGTGTTTTCTCCCTGTGGCACATCTCAGCTTCTATGTGCTTAGGAACCACCAGACATCTGCTCCAAGCGTGGCACCATTTAGACCAGGAAATCAACAACAAATATAAAACTTACATGATTGTGCTGCTAATGGGCCACAAAAGGACCCTTTTTACAGCATGAGAGCTGAACCCAACAATGTCACCTTACCCACCCTGACCTGGTCACTCTGTATGTCTGGAAATGAATACAAACATACTACTGATATTTATTTTGGATTCCAAAATTGTAAGGAGAAAGTAAATTCACAAATAGAAATATCTGTGTGTAAATAGTGAGGTTCAACCTCAGGTTGAGAGGCTGGCACCATGAGGGTTCTGCTGAAGGCATAGAGTTCTAGAAGACACAAGAGATGTGCTTGGAGGCTGTCTGTGTTAGTCACTTTCCTGTTGCTGTGAAAAACACCAGGACCAAAGGCAACTTACATGAGAAAGGGTTTATTATGGCTCATTGTTCAGGGGGAGGGATTCCATTCACAGAGGGAAAAGCATGACATAGAGGTAGAAGTAGGTTCATTACATCTCAACTTCACACAAGTAGAAACAGAGAGACAGACAGAAGACACACACACACACACACACACACACACACACACACACACACAGAGACAGACAGACAGACAGACAGAAAGATGCACACACAGAGACAGAGAGACAAAAGATACACAGAGAGAGAGAGAGAGAGAGAGAGAGAGAGAGAGAGAAGATACGCAGACAGAGACAGAGAGATCGAAGGGAGAGAGAGAGAAAGAGAGAGAGAGAGCGCAGACAGACAGAAGACACACACATGCATGCGCGCGCACGCGCGCACACACACACACACACACACAGAGAGAGAGAGAGAGAGAGAGAGAGAGAGAGAGAGAGAGAGAGAGAGAGCGCACAGGAGTGGGGCAGGTCTATAACCCCTCAAGGCTCGCCCCAGTGACATACTTCCTCCAGCAGCGCTGCACCTCCTGAAGGTTCCATAACCTCCCACCTAAGCCACCCACAGAGAACTGAGAGTTCACATACCTGAGCCCTTGGGTGCCGTTCCTTATCTAAACCACCACGCTGTCGAAGGAGAAGGCTGTGTGGTCAGATTAGGCACCCACCAAAGGGCATGCGGAGTGATATCAGTGCTCAGGGGTGACGGGATTCTGGACATCTGTGGTCAGTAGAAAGATCTTTGGGCACAGGTGTAAACTTGATACAAGATTTGCCCCTTTTCACTTTTGTTTACAACTCTGCCAGGTCCCCTTCTTCTCGCCAGTGCATCGTCCTTCCTTCTCCATCCTTCTCCATGGCACGAGTCACACCAGAATCTCTGCACTTTCCAGAATGGCCAAAGGACCAGAGACAGAGCGGGGATGAGAAACTGCTTAGCACAGTGGCCAGGCCTGTGTGGCCACGCTAGTCTGGCCTGGGGCTGCGCTCAATCCAGCTCCTCTGACCTGTGATTCTCACTGCTGCTGTAGCTGGAGCTGGAAGGATGTCCACGTTGCTCTCAGCATCTTGGGTCCTGTGAGCCTTCTGCTGGGGAAGTAGATGTGGGAGGAGGGTGGCTTTGGGTGCCAACGCAATCACAGAAAAGCAGTTGCTTGACTTCCAGTCTCTGAGGCAGGAGATCGTGAAGGGAAGATGCTGAGGGATCGCGCAGGCTTGACTTCTCGTTCTCACACTTACCCACATCCAAGCAGGGTAGGGAGAGCCTGAGTGTTTTACCTGCAAAATGTAAGTAGGGTCTGATCGTGTCTTAGGATGTCTGCTGTTACTCTGGCCTGAGCCCGCGTTTCCCCCTGTGGGTTGTGGGAGCTGTGTCCACGGTCCTTGCAATCTAGTTTCACAACAGTGAGAATGAAATTTCTCAACATCATTAACTGCATCTTTCCTCTGATTAAAACAAAGCAAAACTATGGTGGATTTCAACAGCCATCCCCAACCTCTTGCTGTGTGTGTGTGTGTGTGTGTGTGTGTGTGTGTGTGTGTGTGTGTGTGTGTGTTCTTTCAGTCTGCTCATTAAAAGCAAAATGAAGTGTCGTTCTGGCCCCATGATTCACTGTGTTGCTCTACACTGATCCGTAGTCCCTGAAGCTTCTGGATTCTCTGTTTAAATATGCTTCCTTCTGCAGAGACAGTGTTGGGAAGGCAGCTTCCTGGAAGAAGCTCCTGTGGTGACTTCATGATCCTTATGTGAGGGGGAGTGGAGTGCAGGGGAGGGAGCAGATCCCTATGCAGAGGGAGCCTGAGAGAATGGTTTAGTTAAGACCCTGTAATGACGTGTTTCAGATGAGGATGAAGTTTTCCATGCTAGTGGGAAAGCAGTGTCCAACATTAGCTGCTTGTGCTTGACAATGCCCCTCCAACCACTAGTCAGCTGGAAGACAGGGTGTGCCTCTGGTCCACAGATCTCACTTGACTGCCTCTGACTCTGACCAGATGCCTTTTTGGCCCATTTATGAATGGAAACAAATTCTCCATCTCTCTTAGTGATTCATGATGATTGTTACAATAAAGGCTGGTCTTCCTGAAGTCTAGATCACATGGGAGCTGGATGGTGACTAATGACCCCTGTCATGTGACCACCATTAACATGAAGTCTCCTACTGCTCATGGCTCTGTTTTTAGACCACTAGTTTGAATTAGGTACAATGACCTTTTTCTTATTACACAGAACAACTTCTTACAGAAAGCTGGATTCTAGTTGGGAAAACACATTTTTTAAGAAGGAGAGAGAGAGAGAGAGAAAGAGAGAGAGGGAGATTGAGAGAGAGAGAAACCTAAATATGTCATCTTATTCTGCCAAGGACACACATTTTTTTCACTCCATGTTTGCTCAGTTGGAAATACTTCCAAGTTCTGATTCACTGTTTCTCTCTCAGCCTCACTTATTTAAAATCGAAATAGATGCACAAAGATGTTTCAGTGCCTTAAGGAGAAACCAGAAGGCCTTTCTTCTCCCAGTCAGTTTTAGAAAATGTCTGCCTAAAGAGCCATCATTACAAGCTGCTCTTCTGTGCTGGTTTGGCTGAGAATGGCCTCAACAGGCCCACATGCTGGGATATTGATCCTCAGTTGGTGGAACTGTTTGGGAAGGATTAGGAGGTGTGGCCTAGTTAGAGGAAGTGTGTCACTGTGGGTGGGCTTTCAGGTTTCAAAAATCCACTCCTAATCCACTCTCTCTCTCTCTCTCTCTCTCTCTCTCTCTCTCTCTCTCTCTCTCTCTCTCTCTCTTTGCTCACTGCCAATGGATCAGGATGTAAAGCTCTCAGCTACTGCTCTAGTGCCCTGCCTGTCTGCCTCTCACCACGGTGATTATGGGCTAACCCTTCCAAACTGTAAGCAAACTCCCAATGAACCAATTATAACAGTTGACTTTGTCATGGTGTCTTTTCATAACAATAGGATAGTGGCTAAATCACCTTCCTTCAGAGGTTGGTTTGTCCTGGAAAAGAAACTTCCAAGGCCCCATGGCTGAGAGTCACCCTGTGGGCCAAGAGATCAGAGAACTCATGTTTTAAAGGCATTTGCAAAGAGAAAATGATTTACAAATGTTTGGCAACCAAGTATTTGTGCACCTCTTTGCCACTTTCAAAGACAAAATTGGACTAGTAAAATGTCCATGTGTGCGAGAGTAGAAAGCCAGTATTTAGCCTCATATGTGTGAAGAACTCTGCATTGTTCTGTGCCCAGAGGTTGATGTGGGCAGGAAGGATGGCCACATGATCCACTGGCCATTCTTCCAGAGACCCAGGTTCAATTCCCAAAACCTTCAAGGCAGTTCACACCCATCTGTGATTCCAGTTCTAGGGCATTCAACACCCTCTTGTGGCCTCCAATGTCATGAGGCACCCGAGTGGTACACATGCATATATGCAGAAAAATGAAATTTAAAAAAATTAGTGGTTGAAGCTGATGAAGGGGCTCTGAGGTCATAAAGTGGCTGGTGCATTCGAGAGTGGTGCTCCACCCAGAGGGAAGTTGGCAATGCTGCTTAGGGGGCCCCACTGTGTTGGGTATTTTGAGCTGCTTCCCCTGTATATAGACAAAACTGAGGCTATCAATTGCCATTAGAATGAGGCTGAGCTGATCATGAGCCTTGACCAATCATATAAGCTTTCTTCCCATGCCATCCCCTAGTTTTTATGGTAGCCAAACTGAAAAGTGCCCTGGTCTCCTTGACTCTGAGTTGCAGGCTCTGTGTTCTTCATTCAGTACACGACGTCCATCAGTCATTGACTCCAAAGGTCATGAACACGCCAGCAAAGAGTCTGGAGACTCTCTGGAGACTGTGACTCAGGGGAAGGAAGGCCTACAGCCTCGGGCCTTTCTTCCTTGGGCCGCTGTACCAGGCCTGCCCGAGCATGCAGGTCTCATGTCTAGGTGTCTGCACTCTCATTCCTTTTCTGTTGTGGAGGTTCATTGTTCCTGGCCCTTCTCAAAGGCACCAGAGAGTGATGAGGATGAGCCTTTGGCCTGGATCAATGACTAACACTGAGTTATAAATAGCTAATTCCTAAAACCCAGAAATGTGTCCCTATCCATTGTCCCCTCCACTCTGAACTTCAGGCTGTCTTATAACCATTTGTCCCTCAGACATGTCTTTAAAATTGGGAAGAACTCAGACCATTTTAAGGTCTGGAGGAACGTTCAGAGTAGATTTTGCTCTCTGGCCTCTTTCACTACTGAGCAACAAAGGGGAATGCTTGGAATGCAATGTTGGGATGAACGTTTAGAAGTAGCAGGTATGGGGGTAGGGGTGGTTTTGGTTTCTGCCAAGCTCCAGAGGGACACCATCAGTGATGGTCCACTAGCCACACTCCAGGGGAAGACTGAGCGATGGCTTCAGGCCACACAAGCAGCCAGTGAGTCCTTCAGTGGCCATAATAAACACGTCTAAGCCAAGAAATGTGGAGATACAGTAACAAGTAAGCTTCTGAACCTCTCTGAGGTATAGTTTCCTCAGTTATAGAGATTATGGATTTCTAGACCCTGGAACCCATTTGAATGGCCAAGAGCATGCTGTACGCTTCATGTAGACCATCGCTCACCAAGAAAGAGAGAATAGACAGAAAATGCTGAGTCAGGAGCACCTGGGGCCCTACATGTGTGACCAAGGAAAATGTTCAGGGCTCAGACTTTCTTCCTTGAAAGAAGAGGTTGCACTGGTCAGCTTTAAGGTCCCCTCCAGCCTGGACAGCCTGGACAGCCACCTGACTGCACAGACCGCTGTAACCCTAACTGAAACAGTATAGCAACCCACACGTGTGCTGTTCCTCTTTTTACAGTAATGGTGACTTTGGTTGTCACACAGGTGTGTGTCCCCATTATATCCCCAGGGGTCCCCTCATTGGAAGATTCCTGTAGTGCCAACCCACAGTCTTGGTATTCTCAGTGGGAGCCACTGTGCACACAAATCTTTGGATACCCCAGGAACTGAGGAGTCTGAACCTTAACCTGTTTTTCAAGAACAGGAAGAAGGAGCCTGGGCAGCTGGCAGCCCACCTTGCCTCTATGCAGAGCTCTCTAACCCTCTGATGCTGCCCGCTGCTTTCAGAAGGAGGCTCGCTGGACCATTCCTAATGCTTTCACATCTGTGAGACAGAATCATCTTTACAAACTACAGTTTCTATCAATCTCATTTTGTCCTCACCATGACCCCACAAGTGTGTCTCCTCCCCCCTCCTCCTCTCAGAGAAGGAATGAAAGTTGAGCTTCAGGGAGGGGCCAGATTACCATGCAGCCCTAGTGCATAGGCCAGCCAGGCCTGAGACTAGGATCTTCTTGCTTCTCAGCCTGGGTTTCCTTCCTACCGCGCAGACTGTGCTCTTAACAGTCTGCAAACGTCCTGTGAAAATGTCCATATGAAATAGAGGCCAAGTGCTGGGTCTGTTTACTTCTGACCATGGAAAAATTTTAAAGCTGTGGCTCCCCCACCCTGTCCTCTCCTCCAGACCCTGTGAAGAAGAGTGTGTATCTGTGGCACCTCTTCTGGGGCCCCTGGAAGGAATCCAAAGCTGTCACTGTGTTTTCCATCTGGACCACGTTCAAGAATCTCCTTGCTGCTTACTGTAGCCTGGAGGTTGCAGGCAGAGCTCTGAGGAGTGTTTCTGACAGGTTGCTGTGCGGGGAGCATTACTGTGCCCTTCTGCATCTTGAAAAGGCATGGTAGGCATGGCACGCAGGCATATCTCTCTACAAAGAACCAAAAGACAGGAAAGTGGCCTCCTATGAGACCACCCCTCAAAGCAAAAGACTGCTGCTGGTCTAGCAGATAACTTTATGTTATAATCAGTGAATAAAAATGTAAAACTACAATTCATCTTATTTTTTAAAAAACACCCCTTAATTTTCCTGAAAAAGTTATTGGTTTTCATAGTTACTGGTTTTTGAAACCAAGAGTGAAAGGCAACATTTGAGTTTCTACACGAAGGCTGAGGGGACAGGCCTTTGCCCCCCACTCTTAGCTGATCATGGGTTTACAGGCCACCAGAAAAAGTCTAACCAAGAAGCCAATGCGATGATAGAACTTTCTGGAACTTCAGAAAAAAACATGTTTCCAATAGACACTGTTGTTGACAGTTTTCTTTGGAAACTGCCCACGAAGCAGAGCAGAGGAAGCCTGCCTGGGCCTGCGCATGTGAGTGACCCTGAGCTCCAGTCAGCTTGTGTGTGTTGAGCACGTTGTCCCATTCCTGTAGTCTGAGCATCCGCTCTTGTCTGGTCTGTGAGGGATCCATTCGAGGATTCTTATTCAGTGCCTAAAACCCAGGTAGCCCTGGCCTCTGTATCCAACGCTATGACTCCATGACAGCCAGGTGCCGACCAGGGCGTGCACTGAGTGACTAACAGATGGGAGACATATAGAGCATGGATACCTCAGAGCAAGAGGCCATTCTCCTGCAGCCAGAAGAAGGACTGGACGGTATGTGCTCACCACTCTGCTCAGAGTGCCGGGCTCTCAAACACATGGGCTGAACTGCAGTTGACTTGTAGTAACTAACACTGTGAAAAGCTTAGCTGCATGTGAAAACCTGGAGGTTTGTGGCTCACTATAGAGTGCTGGCCTAGCATGTGTGAGGTAGATCTGGAAGGGCAGCACTGCACAATAAAAAGTTTTAAAAGAATCCGAAGAGCTTGTTCTTTAAGGATTCCTGTAGATGATCCTAAAATCTAACAGCCAGTGGGACTGAATAAGCCATTCTGGAGCTTTGCAAGGAAAACCAAGAACCGGGCACTAACTGGTCCACTCTCCACTCAAGCACTGGCTGCAAAGAGCTGTTCTCGCTCAGGATCCTTCAGAACTGTGCTTGTCCACACTTGCTCACCTTGACACAGGACATGCTCTTCACAACTCTCTCTGTATCAGACTCACCCCTGCCCCAGGAGTGCCTGCTGTGTATAAACATCTCCTTGTTGAGGTGTCCAGGTGACAAATGATGCTCCCCCCAGGTGTCTTTTCACCTCGTTTTTCCTTGACCCAGAGCACCAGAACTGTATTTTCTTATAGCTTAAGAGGCCAGAAGTCCAAGGACTTGAACTTGACACTTCTAGTTCCTGATGATCCTGCTGCTCCCTGTTTTCCTGTTAGACCTTGATACTCCTTCTCCAATCCTTCCTTCCCCTCCTTACTTCTGTCTTTCTTTCCCTCTCTGACTTGAGAGCCCCTGCTTAAGACTTCAGGCCCACCCCAATTAATGCAAGATGATTTTCTCCTCTCAGCTTGCTTTAGTTCACCACAATGGTGAAGATCTTTTTTCCTAGTGAATTCAGACACCTACGTCTCCAGGGTGGGGCACTGACAGGTCCTATGTGGGTCATCATTGACCCACAATTGCACTTGTATACATAGATCTCAGGAATTCTAAATCCTTAATATAGCTATAGAAATTTCTAGATTTGCATTTCTTAGGATAGATTCCTCACACACAGTTTTAAAGAGCTCTTCCCCAAGGATGGGTCATAGTCAGGTGATTTGGGTAATTTTCTACCTACATCTATACAGTAAGCAAGTGTTGTTTTGTTTCTATTATATTTTGTTTTGCTGTTGGTTGTCTGATTGGCTGGTTGGTTTTAGTGGTACTCCTTCATACCATTAACAAGCTGAGGGTATCTTAGTTTCTGATTGTTTGTTTGTTTGTTTGTTTTTGCTGTGAAGAAACACCATGACCGAGGCAACTCTTTTGTTGTTTTTGTTGTTTTGTTGATTGGTTTGGTTTTTTTTAAAGACAGTGTTCCTCTGTGTAGCCTTGGCAGTCTTAGACTCACTCTGTAGACCAGGCTAGCTTTGAACTCACAGAGATCTGCCTCCCTCTGGCTCTTTGAGTGCTGAGATTACTGGCATGTTTCCCCACACCCAGCTCCAAGGCAACTTTATAAAAGAAGGTATTAAATTGTGAATTTGCTAACTGTTTGAGAAGACATTCTGTTGTTATAATGGTGAAACAGCATGGTGGCACATGGGCAAGCCTGGTCCTGGACAAGTGGCTACATCTTGACCCACAGGCAACAGGCAGAGAGAATACCACAGGCTTTGACTTGGGCTTTTGAAACATCAAAGTCCACTCCCAGAGACACACCTCCTCCAGCAGGCCACACCTCCTAATCCTTCCAAATGCTCCATCCCCTAAGGACCAAGCATGCAAACAGATGAGCCTATGTGGGCTGTTATCATCCAGAGCATTACAGATGGGCATTCCCTTTTCAGAAATAAGATATGGAATGTGACATTTCCCAAGTGGAAATGTGGTTTTGTCTTAGCACAGCTTGCAACAAAGCTTAAATTCAAATTTTCCATTGGGTAACATGACCCAGGGGCCAGCATGAAGGAGAGCTTACTAGCTAGAGGCTGTCACCAGAACAATTCAGTCAACTTATAAATGAGGAAGATTTATTTTGGCCCACAGCAATGGAGGGTTCGGCCCACCACTAATGGGACTTGTTGTTCTGAGTCTGTGGTGTGGAAATGTACCATGGGAAGGGCACTCAGTGGAAGAAACTATTCGCTTCCTGGTCGGGACACAAAAGAAGAGAAGAAGAAGAAGGGACTGGACCTCACAATGTCCTTCAAGGAGCATCTCAACAACTTCAATTCTCTTCTTGGCTCCACCTCTTACAGCTGTGCACCACCCATAACACTGTGACTTCAAACAAGGGCTCTGGGGAAATGTTCCACTGAGCATCCAGCACAGAGAGAACTGGCACAAAAAACCACTGCTGAGGACATTCTGGGTCTGGACACCTCTGGACGTCATCTTCAAGAGCGGGGTGAGACTGGCTGGGGCTGGTACATAGAGGAGGCTCCAGCTATGTCCAGCTTCTCTCTTCAGTTCTCTGAGGTACCTTCTACAGAGACTCATGTGCTGGGCTTGGCCAGGCCTGCAGCATGAGTGAGTAGCCACCCCACCTCATCAGAACAGTATCAGTCACTGTAGGGAGCTGGCTACAAAATGCACAGTAGTGGCCACAGCCACTAGAGGTAGCAGGTGGCTGAAACCAAAAGGTATTTGATATAATCTGGACCCTTTAGTTCAGAGAACATCTGACGTGTGGAAGGCTTCCCGAGAAAACCTTTCATGTTTCCTGCCATTTCTGCCATGCCACAATCACTTTGTTAAGACTCGTTCTGACCTGACCTGTGAGTTCTGACATCATACATTTTCTCAAGTGCAGAATGAAGGTTGTTGTCAAGTTATCGATGACCAAATTTTTCTACTGGTTTTTGTTTTGTTTCATTTTAAATGGGTAGAATGCTCATTCTTGAGAGAACTATTTATATGTTCCAGAAAGCACATTCCTGAAGATGATTTGATTTTCTCTTCATTTGGACTTGTCTCTGCTGACTGTTCTGTACAGTTAAAGGGCTTGCTGTGGCCATGCACTGCCTCCAGGTCAGCTCCTTTAGCCAGTATGGTCAACATCCACTTACAGAGAGGAGAAAAAACAGTGCAGAGCATTTTCTAGCCCAGCTCAATGGAGAGATGAAAAGAAAAAACATAGGGAGTAAAAGATAATCGTCTGGATTCAGATTCCAACACAGTTACATTAAAAACAAGAACCCGAAATGGAAATGTGCTCCTTTGAAATGACTGTAATTGCCCAGATGTTGAGGCTGAGAGGAAAGTGATGATGGAAACCAGGTTGGTGAGAGCGTTCATTTTCTGTGATGGTAACAGATGGGTGGTGGCAGCTGAAAATCCTTCACAAGCATCTGTAAGGAGGGATGCTGATGAGGAGGCCACAGCTTTTCAGAGCCATGCTGTGCTTGCCGGACTCTGTTTTATGAACAGCTTCTTGGTGAAGAGGCGCCATGAACCACTCTCCGGCTATGTGCTTTGTACAGCAGGCACACAGAAAACATGTGACCCAACTCAAGCCAGAAAAGGGTTATTCAGAAACCCCAAATCATGCCAAATCGGTTCAGCCTGGTTGTGGTGTTGTCATCAGTGAAACAAAACAGAATCTACTAGCAAGGTCAGTAAAAGAGACAACAAATGGTTCATGAAGGATGCAGCAAAGCTATGCTGGTCCAAGTGTAGCTTAAATGCCCGTGGGGTGCGTGCATGAGGTGCGTGGGGTGCGTTCGTGCATGTGTGTGTGCGTGCATGTTGATGTGGCTGAGCATTCGGTCACTTATTCTCAGAACTCTGAGCAGTTGTGAGTCTCTGTGTTGAACTCTACCTCCACCGTTTCTTTGACCAAGGCTGAGAGCAGCACACATCTACAGATACAGATACAAACATTTAGAAGACAGTTTGACAGCATAACCGCTTAGAAAACCACGAATGTGTTCTCCCATAGGGCCTCTGGTTTTCCTCAACCTGGGTTTTGACCTAGTTTGCAGTACTGGGCATGAATCCTCTGCTGTGGAGCAGGCCTCAAATCCAATCCAGGGAGGTTACCTACCCTCATAGATTGCACTGCCACTGTTGCACCAGTGGGCACATCTTCCTTGACAGGCAGCTGTTGTAACTTGCAGGGTCTAGCAGTAGATAAGACCGTTGTTCCTCCACCCCCAACCTGCAAACTTACATAGCTCCTTCTAGTGCTATGACAGCTAGCCAGCAGGGAGAGAGTTTCTTGGTTAATTTACGATTGGTTTCTCTGTCTTACAACTGGAATGTGAGCTATCTTCTCCAATAAGGTTTTACCATCTAGCTATAGTGAGCAGCCAAGAGCAATGACCGTGGCCCATGCTTTTTTGTGTGCCTCTGGGACCTCCCTGATCAATAACTACTTGGGATGTGTCCCATACGTGGCACTGAGGTTTTTCATTTAGTAACCTCTGTGTTCTGGGAGTAGCATCGTTCACAGGAATGCACCTCTATTCCAACCCTTACTGTGTTTTAACTAACTTGTAACCGAGTAGGGTTTCATAAGCCTTCCTCATACACCCTTAGTTCTGAGCAGCCCACACTCTGTTCCTCCTGTCCCTACTCCTGTTCTTCCTCCTCCCTGCAGCTTCTTGGCCAAGAGGTGAGCAGCTTTGCTTGGCCACTTACTTACTCCATGATGTTCTGTGTTGTCACAAACCCAGAACAATGGGGCCAGGTGACCATGGGCTGGGACCTTCACCACTGTGAGCCCAGTGAACCTTTTCTCTTTGTAAGCTAATTACCTGTAGTGTTTGTTAGAGTTGGACAAAGTCATAGGAACTCACGCTCGGTCCCAGGGGATCCAGCTTTGAACATTTGGAAGGAATATTGTTTTTTCAGTCTGCCATGGGATTTAGAGAGACAAACACAGTAGCATTGTGGCTGGAGAGGCAGCCTTGGTGTAGAGCAACAGAAGTCAGGCTTGGAGAAAAATGCACACTCTTACATGCAAAGACCATTGCTTAAAAGAAGTTTAAAGTAAATTGTTTTATTCAACCCCAGAAGTCACAGCAGAAATCAGGATTACTTTAAAAGCCATAAAGTTTTACTAGCCAGCTTTTTGGCAAGTTCAAGGAAGGAACATTCCCCACCTTTTACGTATCTGTCCAGAGTTTAGGTTTAAAACTGCCAGCTATCCACATAACTTTACCAGACTAAAGTTTTAGCAGAACTCGGCTATGCAAATTACTGAGAGGTGCTCACATGCTTATGGTAATGGTGTCGAAATGAGCCCATATCCCTACCAGCATCAAAAGAAGTATAGTACAGTGTGTGGTGTCTATAACAGCAAATGCTTATGCCACTAGCCGTGTGCTCAGTGCATGGCTCTAGACGTCTATGGGTACTTTAGAGTTTATCCTACATGGAAAAACTTACTGATGAACATTACATCTGGGCTATGCTGACAGCAGCCTTGCCATCTCACTTGTTCTACCTCCTAATTTTATTATCTTCTCTTGTGTTTGATACACCCTGACTATGTTGTTCTGGCAAACCTCAGAGAAATAGGCGAAATTACACATGTTATGCAGCATGTCTTCATACATGTACCATGTAACCAGTTATGGGAGTGTCTTACCATCTAGGTGTGTGTATGTACACTCTGCAAAGCTCACAGGACCGTGAGACCACCTAATGGCAGTTTTCAGAATATGTCCCTGTCATTAAGTCACATTTGATTAAACAAAGAGAAGGCGAAAGATCAGGGGAAGGGAGAAAAAAAAAACACATCAGTATTCATGTTCCAGTCAGCCACAGTAGTGAGGAGACTCCAGCTAGGTCACAGGGGGCAGAAAAAAGTTCTGTTCAGAGCTAGGACGAGAGGCAATAAGCATACAGAGCACAATGCCACAGCCTTCAAGAGCTGAGGGTCACTGAAGCTGGCTGAGGCCTACCAATGGCCCCTCCTGTACATGCTCAGTATGTGTCAGGACTCACGCATAGAGCTGAAAAGAAAACAGAAAACATAGCCCATCTGTTCACACACAGCTTACATGTCCCTGGGCCAGACAGATGATTATTATCTCACAGTAGGAAACTGTGAATGCCAGGTGGCATTACGGTCCTCTTTGAAGAGCCTAAGATCCTATCCAATGTACTTGCTCACACCTAGGATCCCAGCACTAGGGAGACAGAGCCAGGCGGGTCAAAGACAATCGGGGCTATTTGGAAGGAGCTGTTCCCCCCAAACCATCAGAACTTGAGGTCATATCAAGCTTAACCTGTCAGATTCCCATCATGGAAGGGAGGGGTAGAAAGATCACAAAAGTCAGAGGTCTCAGAGACCTCAGCAAAACAGCGTCTTCTAGATGTGATACAGTACACTGCACGGAATTCTCAAAGAATCAAGAAAACACTGTATTTAAAAAATAATTTTCATTATAAGAAAAAAAAAAGCGTCTGTTTATTTCCGCCAAAACAGCCATGCCACCATTGTACCAGTTGGCACTGTAGGCACAGGGTGGATAATTTCACAATACTTCACGCACCTGTACAAAACTGTAAGAATTCAGGGTCTGCCGAGATAACTCTTGCAGAGGACCTGGGTTCAGTGCATAGCACCCACATGGTGACTCAAAATACTCTGTAACTCCAGTTCCAGGGGATGTGATGGCCTCTTCTGGCCTCTGCTGTATCAGGCATGCACATGGTGTGTGTGTGTGTGTGTGTGTGTGTGTGTGTGTGTGTGTGTGTATATATATATATATATATATATATATATGCATGCAGGCAAACATTCATACACATAAAATAAAAATAAGTAAAACATTTCTTAAATTTTAACAAAAATAATTATTATGGGGAAAGAAAAATGATCCTTACCTCAGGATATAGTCAGAGATGCCTAGCAAGGCCTTGTAAGGACACAGCCCCCGTCCTTGAATGTTCCTAGTGGTGTGTGAGCAAACCTAAATCTGTTGTGGACACATGCAACACACCAGGCTTGGATACAGAGGGGTACATCTCTCGATTTTGAAACTCCATCAATTTCTCTTTTCCTCCCTTGTTTCCTTCCCCATCGTTCTTGTTCTTCTCAGAACTCTCTCAGTTCAGGGAACACGGCTCATGGCAGAAGAGATCACGATAATAAAGGTTTCCGTGCAGCCTAGTATTGAGTGACCAAGACCAACCCTTGGGCGATAGTGTGCATGAGTTTTTCATCATCTTCTAGGTATTTGGATAAACACTCGTGTTCAGAAATACATACTTACCACAGGGACTAACAGAAGAAAGGGCACATTTGTGAATGTTAAAATAGTAACTGCTTATAAACAGTCACAGCTGAGCCATCCAGTGCATGTCGACAAAGAACATGAGGGAAGCAGAGGAAGTCATGGTAGAAACTCAAATTTAAGGTCAAAAGTGACAAGGAGAATATATTTTTGGCTGAAAAACAAATATCCAGTTTTATGCTCATATTGCATGGCTTCCTCTTCCAGGACAGTGGGAAACTCTGAAACCACTCAGAGGGGGCCTTGGTCAGTACTGAACGCCATATCCTCAGGGGAGATAGTTTTTCCAACCTTGTGTTTTATGTCTGTGTCATAGTGTTGCTCAGTTTAAAAATGTTAACAATGTCAGTTTCAAAAGCATATGGGAATCTGGGGCATTTAACTTAAATATGAAACGTACTTTGCATGGATAAATAAATATATTTCCTTAATCTGACATGAAAAGTAAATGCATAAAATGTTTGACCTAGTGAATTTTGCTCCAAGGTAGGGAGAAGGATATATTTCCTTAATCTGACATGAAAAGTAAATGCATAAAATGTTTGACCTAGTGAGTTTTGCTCCAAGGTAGGGAGAAGGACAGAAATACAGGAGAGAAGGCAGGCAGGCTTTCATTTTCTAAGGTGCTGAGATAGTTTCCTCATCTATCCACAAGTTTTCTCACCACAAACCTTTCTCAGCTTAAAGTCAAAGGGAGAGCTAGGTGTGGTGGCACATGTATGCCATCCGAGAGTGTGTGGGGACTGAGGCAGAAAGATCACTGAGAGTTCAAGGCCATCCAAACGTAATAATGAATTTGAGATCATCCAGGCCAATGTAGGGAGATTCTTTCTCAAACAAGAGAAAACAATAAAAATCAGACTCGAGTAATTCTGGGGTTTAAAGGGGTTTCGGTTGGCCTCAGTGTGTGTGCTGAGAGGATTCAAGAATTGCACCATCAAAGGCAGGTAGGTCTACAGCACTCTCCTTGATACCAGGAGCTATTTGACGTAGAAATTCTGCCACCTTAGTAGTTGTAAGCAAGGATGGACCATATGTATTTGTTTGGCTCCAAATGCTCTGTCAGTTATAATGGCTGGCTCATCCTGATCTTGTTGCAGTTGTGCTGATTTCTCCACACAAGAAGCACACAGAGAAAATCTGAAAAGAAAGAGTCCTCTGTGCTTGGATCTGGAACGTCTCCGTTATTTTAAACTTAATGAGAGGCCAGAGCCCCAGGGCTCACGATTCAGTGCAGCCGGGGAAGTTTTATCTTGCTCCGGCAAGCAATGAGATGCTATCTCTAATTTCAACAAATTAGTAATTTTTCTGTCGCAAAGGGGACACTGATTTTAAATTGTGATGTTCCTCAAGTCTCCCAGGACAAATGCTACTTCTGGGAAGGCCACTTAGAGTGTGGGAGGCTCCCATGAACTCTGGGCCCACAAGACTCTCCACCGGAAGGAAGCAACTGCTCCCTGGGTAGGAGCCAAAAGGAGCAACTCCAGAAATGTGGAAAAGGAGGGCTGAGGGGCTGGGAGGGGGCGGGAACAGCTAGGGAAATGGATGGAACTACGGTGCCTCACAGAGGACATATAGTCACACAAATGTCAGAGCAGTGGTGTGACAGAGGATGGTTGCCCAAAGCAGAGCTTAACCTCAAGGCTAGGTTTCTGCAGGAGATCCAAACAGTGTCAGGTAGTAAGGCCATGCGAGGTGTACATGCAAGTCACGGACACACTTCAACACTTGGCAGCTGTGTATGCATATTTCCTAAGAAGTGTAGGTCACATTTTGATTTTCACTTTTCCTAAGTTTTCTTCTGTGATGAGAGAACACTGTCTCTCAGGAGCCCTGGGCTGCAGTGCAGGCTCACAGTACTCAAGAGACAAGAGCTCAGTGTGGGAGGAATTGGGGCATGGAGGAGAGTGGGAGGCTTTGGCAGGACTGAGGCATGGCACGAGAGCAGAGGTTCTCAACCTGGGCGCCGTGACCCCTTCACAGGAGTCCCCCAATATATTGTGTTATAATTCACAACAGTAGCAAAATTACAGTTATGAAGTAGCAATGGAAGTAATTTTATGGTTGGGGCCACCACCACATGAGGAACCATGTTACAGGATCACAGAGTTAGGAAAGTTGAAAACCACTGCTCTAGAGAGTGGCAGCGATAGTCTTTCAGCCATGCACTTTACCCGCTGCTCTTTTGTAATTGGTGCCAGCGCTTGGGCCAGAAACACAGCCGCAAGCAAGCTGGGGTCTACGGTGGAGTGGGCACCTCTTTACAAGCTGTCCACCGAAAGCCAGATCCTAGACTCTTCAGCAGACAGGAGCATTAGGATGAGTCAGTATGAGGCCAAGCTTGAGGTGACCAGGAGGGATTTGAACACGAATTCAGCATAAAAGGAGGGCCAGGAAGGGAGGGAGAAAGAGAGGGTGGGCGAGGGTGGGAGGGTGGGAGGGAGGGAAGAGAAAAGGAGAGATAAGGGGGGAGGAAGAGAGGGAGAGAGAGGGAGAGGGAGGACATACGGAGATGTGGGTGGGATGTGATGAGCCCCTCACAGGAAGGTCACGCTTCATAGGCAAAAGTTTCAATTTTACAAAATAAACCCTAGTGCAGTGCCTATAATCAGCAATAGCATGTTGTCCATGGGAAATTTTGCTAAGGCAGTAGTAAGTCTCATGTAACATATTATGTTCTAAAAGGCAACAGCAATACAAAGGGATAAAGGGAGAAGGGGGAAAGTCATGTTTACAGGCTTAGCGCATATATGGTGGTGAGGTTCCCATATGTGTACCTATTTCAAAGCTTATAAGGTTGCATGCGTTAAACACAGGCAGGTTTTTTGCATGTCAATTCCATCTCTATAAAATGCTTAAAAATAGAAATGGAAATGAGCTTTGTTGGCTAATATTGAAACACACTCTTGCCCTGCTACGTCTTAGAACTAGGGCAGGTACCTACAAGAGTAACTACATACAGAAAGGTGAGTTTCCACGGAGCAAGATGGCAGCGAGTACCCAGACCTGGAAGGCTTGTGGTGTCCTGAGTGCCTGTGTCTGAGTTACAGGCCTGGGAGAATGGTCACCCGATAACCTTCCTTCCTCCGCCCTGCACATTTTTGATAATTTCCCAGGCCTTCTCGTCAAAGCCACCAGTGAGCAAGGATTTCTCACGAACTCTTTCCTTCTTGTACATCAGGCATCAGAGACAGACACACAAACGAAGAGGGAAGCAGACACCAGTGATAGTGAGACAGGGCCATCTAATGACTCCTTTCAGACAATGGGGCGAATTCTAGCACGACTCCCCTCCCCTACTCCATAGTACAAGGCAGCGTGCTGAAAGCATGGTAACAGAGAGTTCGGTAAGTCACCACCATTTCTGTGCTGCCCTACCATCAAAGAAATAATAGCGATGGCTGATAAGAGGTTCCTGCAGTAACGGCACCCTGCATTTCCAAGGGGCCCGTTTCTGAGCAGCTATTGTGATCTGTCCCCACTTTAATGACACAGGTGTCTGCATCCAAAGGCACCTGTGTTTAGAAACATAGGGTTTATTATGGGAACAGGGCGCCAGGCCCCTCCTAACCGGTCCTCCACCACGAACAATGGGCGCAGACACAGCTGCGGAGCCGGTCACCCCAGAATCAACTTCCCCGATGGCAGACGCATTCTTGGACTTCAAAATTTCAAAACCCACAGGAGCAAATTACAGGCTTAAGGGATTTATTTTTTTATTACAAGAGGAATGCGTGCACAGCAATGCCTTCCCACCGATGCTGGGCAAACAATGGTCTTCATTTAAAACACAAATATCTCGTTTAATAGAAGGGATAAGGAAGGGCAGGGCATAGGGTGTCCAGGTAATTCTCAAAGGAGCTGGGGAAGTGCAGCAGGCATTTCTCAAGGGTCTGGTTACAAAACAAGAATAAATTTTCTTTTATTTCCCAAGCATACAGTTCAAGAGTTAAGCAAATATTTTTTTGGCAACTAATTTGTAGCAGGCGTTGAGGTTGCGCTTGAGGATTTTTTTTTTTTTTTTTTTTTTTTTTTTTTTTCCTGATGAAGAAGAAAAAAACGGTTCCACGCTATTTGCATGTCTCCCTCTGCTGTCCTCAGCTCAGGGTGGCGCTCTGAGTGGCTAGGAAAGGCAGCTGGCTTGGGTGGGAATTTGCAACAGGAGACAAGGTATAGAGTGCGGTGAGAGGCAGGGTGCTTGCTCCAGAGTGCTCAGCTCAGCTCCTGTCCACAGTTCCTCATCCAGGAAGCCGAATGGATTGGGAACTGACACACTATAAGAACCTATGTGTGTACAGGGGCAGCTAGTTCTCACCTAAGAAAGATGGAAGGCCCCACAAGTGGGGCAAAGCAAACAATAGGGTGATGCAATGACGTGGACAGGAGGCTAACACTTCGAGGGGTGTCTAGGAGAACTCTTTTCCCTTGGTTTGTGTTAGTCCTTTGAGAATTCTGT
Organism: Acomys russatus; assembly: GCF_903995435.1. Lineage (NCBI taxonomy): Eukaryota > Metazoa > Chordata > Mammalia > Rodentia > Muridae > Acomys > Acomys russatus. Next base: position 42,617,947 of record NC_067139.1, read on the forward strand.
GGTGTGTTTTTATTGTATTGATACCCACTCCCAGCTCCTCCCATATGTAACTCATTCCCTAAGCATCCCACCTCGTATCCAGCAAGTGCAAAATGTTTTGCCTATATACACTTGGCTGTGGGGCACCCAATGGAGCATGATCTGCTTGCCAGAGGCTACAATCCTGAAAGAGAGCTGACTCTCCCCGTCTAAGAAGCTGTCAGTTGCCAACAGCTCTTCAGGTAGGGGTGGACTCCACGTGTCCAGCTTGGTTTTTCGCTATTCTTTGTGTCAAGCATATGGTGTCTTCAGCAATAAGGTCTTATATTTATGGGATTTCACTGGCCAACAACTCCAAAAGAGGTGACCTACTCCTGGCACTGGGCTCCTTTGAAGAAATAACATCTAAAATGAAACCCAGAGAAGGCGGACTTCAGAGGTTCTCAGCTAAAGGCATTCTAAGGAGGGGGATAAGAGTGGTAGGTTTCAAGAAGAGAGTCTTTGTCATGTCATGACGCAGTAAGTGTGGTTGGCTTAGGAAATGATGCTGGAGAGATGTCGAGTTCTTATAGGGCCCAGGGGAGCCGGTATGGAGTTTGTATTTCAACCCTCTAATAATTTGGTATTTCTTAAAACAAATTACTGGGTTCACCCTGACATAATATTTAGTGGATTTGGGTTTGACCTGGTAATTTGTATTTTTCCAGTATCCCACTTGATTTATATATTACCTGCCTACTGACTTAAAGCAAAACACCTTTATTGTGCCTGGCAAGATGGCTCAGTAGTTAAAGGCACATGCCACCAAGCTGGTGAACTGAGTTTCATCTCCCGAACCTACGTGCTAGAAAGAGAGAAGTGACTCCTCTAAGTTTTTCTCTGTCTTCCACACGTGAGCCTTGACAGACGTATGCTCACTCTTTGCAAAATGGATACACAAGTGTAATAAAGGGTATAGTAACCTTATTGGGCTGAGGAGATGGCTCATCTGGTAAAACATCAAGCAGGCAAGCCTAAGGGCCTGAATCCAGACCCCTAGAACCCACATAAAAAACAAGGGTAGCAGTTCGCTTCTTGAACACCCACACTGTGGATGGGAGGCTCAGGGGAAGACGGGTGTGCTTTTTAAAGCTCATTGGCAAGCCAGCCTAGCTGAGCTGATGTCCTTCAAGTTCAGCGAGAGACTTTGTTTCCGAAAGTAAAGATGGAGGTGATTGAGGCAAGACAGGTAACCTCCGGTCTCCATACCCACATGTACCCATGTGCGTATACACAAGCATATGCATTTATACACTGAAACACGTACGTAATGCAACAACCCCCTCCACACACGTACCTAAATAACTTAAAATTTTGAAATTTAAATTTTTACTCTGCTCACATCGAGAAAACAAAAAACAGTTTTGTTTTGTTGTTAGAGAAAAAGGGCAGAAGGTACGGCTCAGTGGGTAGTTCAAGGTCATCCTCGGCTACTTACCAAGTTCTAAGCCAGGTTGGAATACACATGACCCTTCTGCAAAAGGAAATATATAAAAAAGAATCCACCCTTGTCTTCCCAGGAGCAATACCCCCTTTCTCCTGTTCTTGGAAATCAGGATGCTGGGCTGTCTGGCCCTTGGACTCCAGAATTTATCACGTCTTCCCAGGTTCGTAGGCCTGGGCCTGGTTATGAGCATCCTGTCATTGATGCTACTAGCTCTGAGGCCTTCAGAGCCACGTCAGTACTCTGTGGCCTCTCGCTTTTGGGAAGTCTAGCATGAGAACAATTGGCTGCTCTAGTTATGAGCCCCAGTTCCCCAACACATCTCCCATATCTCAGTCTCTCTCTACCATTGTTTGTGTTTCTCTGAAGAACCCCAACTGTCACTGAGGACAACGAACACAAGCACTCATGAGGTGTGTGAGGAGGAGTGTGTGGCACATGGAACATTCACTCTGTGTTTGTTATCAGCCATCAGTGAGTGACAGCTCCAAGGAAGGCTGATAAAATTCAAAGCATAATGGGCAAGCTGTAGCCTGCAATCTTTTCCATTGCATGAACACATATTGTTGGCTGTGGGCTCTTCTGACAGATCTTCGATTCTGGTCCCCAGAACACGCCTGTCAGTTAGATCATACAAAAAGAGGATTAAAGAATCAGGATGCATCATCACGACAGAACAAAGAATCGCAACACTGTGTGAATATGTTGGTCTCTCAGGTCGCCCTTTCTCTTTGCATTTGGCTCTGCATTTTGAATATTAATTTTTATTTTAATTGTGTATATGAGTGTGTATCTGTTTGGGGTATTGGGGTATAAGTACAGTTACAGGGGATTGAAGCAGATGCAGAGACTCATAGCCAAACTTTGGGCAGAAGGCAGGGAGTCTTATGGAAGAGGGGGGAGATGGAAGGACCCAGAAGGGACAGGAATTCCACAAGAAGACCAACAGAGCCAATAAATCTGCACCCAGAGGGGTCTGCAGAGACTGATGTATCAACCAAGGATCATGCATAGAGAGGTCCTAGGCTCCCTGCCCAGATGTAGCCGATAGGCAGCTCAGTCTCCTTGTAGCTCCCGTAGTAAGGGGAGCAGGGGTTGTCCCTGCCATAGGCTCTGTTGCCTGCTCTTTGATCACTTCCTCCTAGTAGGGGGACCTTGCCAGGCCATAGAGGAAGAGGATGCAGGCAGTCCTGATGAGACTTGATAGGTCAGATGGTAGGGGAGGAGGGCTCCCCTTTCTGAGGACTAGGGGAGGTAGATAGAAGGGCAGAGGGAGGGAGGGTGGGGCTACAGGAAGAAGAGGGAGAAGGCTGTGACCAGGATGTAAAGTGAACAAATTTTTTAAAATTAAATTTAAAAAAAGTTTAACATGATTTCATCTCAGTTCTTTATAGGAAATGCATTCAGATAAATGAAAACAAGAAAACATTGGCTGAAATAAAATCAAACTTGGTTGAGAGCAAATGTTCCAGAAAGATTTGCCTGTGATGGTAACCCTTGTGCCAAAGAGTGATAAGCTTTTCGTGCTATCATTGTCTTCCAAGTTCTTATCTGGAAGTATGTTGACAACTTTTACAGAACACAGGATTTGGCCTTAGTTCACATGAACACAAAACCATGTGCAGAAACCCTCAGCCCTTAGTGTGTCTGTCGCAACGGAGCAATACTAATGAAATGGCTAGTCAGCAAAGGAGAGAGAGAGAACTCAAAAAGGAACAAAATGTCATCCTAGAGACAAGAGGCCCTTGGCGCTGAAAATAAAATTTTCTACTTGAAGCCCTCCTCCCCCACTGTGGAGTCTGCACTGCCTAATGTGTCTGAGCAGAGCCTAAGTTGGAAAGCAAAGAAAAAGAAAAAATATTTTCCACTCAGAGTTCCCACCTTCCAAACGTATTTCCATTTCTTCATTTGGCACAGACAACATTGGATCTGATTCTTGAATCTGCATCCATCTGGGGGAACCATTTGACCGAAATGGGAAGATGAACAGATTCATCCTTCCAAGATACCTTATGTTGCATTAGATGTGGCGATTTCATCTGCATTTTGGGACATTTTATTAAGAATCCATTGAAATAAAAGTTCAAACCTCAGATCCATGTTGACCACACTGATTTACACTGATAAATGTTCCTGTTTCCCTGTTTATACCATCTGACCACTCGATCTCACCATAACCCATTTGGTAGGCTAAATGGAACTGGTATCTTGTCAGAAAAGACCTGCCCCAAAGGCCCTTGCGTGATACTGTTATTCAAGAGAAAAACGTGTCTTGCTTACCCATATCTTTCTGTATGATCTGTGGAGCTTTGGGGGGTAGGTGACAAGAAGCCACTGACTAGTACAGAAGAGGCCATTAGTACACCCCCCCCCCCTTAGTCATCTAGGGCCACAGTGCTGTCCTGTGAGTCACCACCATCAGCATGATTGGCAGTCACTTCACTCAAATCTCCGGAGTGTGAGAGCTGGGCAGTAAATACGTGTGCCTCTCGCCTCACAGGTGGCCACAAGCTCTCCTGCAGCTCATAGTAGACAGCAACAAAAATACTTCTGTTAAAATGAGTGTGCATGGGGCCAGAGAGACGGCTTCGTCAGCATCCATACTTACTGTTTGCTGTGTAATTAATTATGAGGACCTGAGTCTAGATCCCCAGCACCCACACAAAATCTAGGCATGGCTGACCTTGACTGTGATCTCACGGCTGCAGAGTAGAGAAAGGCAGACACTCCTGGAGCTTCTGGGCTAACAAGTCTAGACAAGCTGGTGAGCTGATGCTGACGTCTGGCCTCCAAACTCATACACGCGTTTTTCCAGGATGGCTCACAGATACGTCCAGAACTCTCCACACACTGTGAGATCTGGCTGCAAACTTCAGTCTGTCACAGGGGAACATTTTACTTTGGAGGAATCCTTGATTTCCAGAAGAAAATGAAGTCTTTGAGCCAGACCATGGCTAAGGCCTCGCAAACTCTTGTTCAAGTCATAAGCTCGTTTAAAATAGAATTTCGTAAAGAAAAAAAAAAAAAAAATCAAGGCTGAAAGCAGTAGAAGTTGATGCCTCCTCAACAGGATATGAGACCTACATTTAAAGTAGAGTAAAAAATGACCTTGGCGAGACAGATCCTTACAGCCCTGACGGTTCAATTGCCCTGTCAGCTGTGGTGACAGTCAAGGCAAGGAGGAGGTACCATCACAAGAATTCACAGGCTTCCTGACTTACAACTTCAGACAGCAGGAAGACTGAAGTTACTCCTGGGGCTCCTTCTACAAGCAAGCACAACGGCCTATTTTAAAGTGAGAGACGGAGGAGCCTGGACAGAGCTGACCATAGCAATACTACACAGAAAATCTCATTTTGATAAATGATTCATTTAATCCATGAAAGACAGAAGGAATGTGAAGGTTTGACTTATAAATATTTGAGTGGGATGAAACTAGACAGTGATAAATGTCTGCTGCAGGGGCTGTAACAAGAACTGTGTCTTCTCTAATGGCTTCCCGCATTGCTGAGACAGGGTGGAGGCAGGTGTCATTGGAAACACTGTTCTTGTGGAAATGAGCACGGTTTCTGTGACGTCCTCTGGGAACTGTACTTGGCACACTGACTGGGCCAGACAGCACTTAGGATGGGGACAGTGGAGAATCTGCCTTGCATATCTCTCTCTCTCTCTCTCTCTCTCTCTCTCTCTCTCTCTCTCTCTCTCTCTCTCTCTCTCTCCCTTTCCCCCTCCCCCATCCTCCCTTTTTCTCCTTCTCTCCACAATGAGGAAAGGATCTCCTGTGATTAGGTGGGGCCCATTTAGATAATTTGAAATAATCATCCGTTTTGACATCACTATATTATACAAAATGATACTGTCAGGCTACAGGGATCCTGTCAAGTATATTACATGGTGGGTGAGCACCAAGCCACAGTGACCAGTGAGGGACGGTTTTATTTACACAGCCACAACCCAAGGTGGTGCGACTACCATCCAGAAGCCATGACAAGAGGGGACAAAGGACAAAGCCTCCATAAGCTCTGTCCTGGCTGATGACAGCGTGCTCACATTCTCCTCTCTCCCCCCTTCCCTTCCATCTTTCTCCTGGGCTAAAGGACAGCGGAAAGCATCTATTTTTCTTTTTCTTTCACTAAAATACAAATTTGTCTTTTTACCCTACTTGTCTTCACTCACACTTTCATTCTATCATACCTGTGGCTTCCTGGAGGGTCCACAACACTCTCCAAGGACAGGCCGTCGTGTGGGTTCAATGCAGCCTTCAGAAACCTACTGGCCAGAACTATTTTTCTTCTTAAACATTTTTTTTAAATAGAGAGATATAGAGGTTTAGTCTGAGGCAATTCAGACATTATCTTCACAACCTGGAAAGACAAAGACTACAATAAAATCTGAGACACATCTTACAGTGCAATCCTGCTGTCTGTCCTAATTCCTACTCTTAACAAATAGCCAAAACACTATGAATGTAACATGTACATAATTCCTGATTGTTCTGTGGTTCTTCTTGCTATAGATAGCTTATTGTATATATGTGTAATAATACAAATGTATATGTAAAAAATATAGATTTTACTTTGAAATATTTTCTTCATATCAGCTCTCCTTCTACACACATAAAAATGTGAAAGTAAATTTTTGACACACTACATTCTCATAAAAACCACCTAAGTGTAAACTGTAAGCACCCTATGCTAACAGCAAGTGCTTAGCCACATCAGCACTAGTGCCTTGTGGGTAGATGAATGTTTTTGGAGACACCCATGCAGCTTACTCCTATGGTGACCGAGTGCTTTACCTCCTCCACAGCAGGAGTGAAAGGGTGGGAACAGAACTCTGCAGCTCCTCTGGAAAAGTGAGTAGATTTAGCTCACAGTTAGGAAAGTCAACTGTCTCCCCTTTGCCGTTCATCTGAGTGTTTTCAGTCAGGTCTACACTAGTTTCGGGAGGCGTAACTGCTAGACCCATTCTCCTTTGGTGAGCTGTAGTTCAGTGGTTTATACTGAGGCAAGTAGAGAGAATGAGAAACCTTGAGAGAAAGGACACAGACAACTCACCTTGGATATGAATAAACTTAAAGAAGAAAGGGATATTTGCATATCCAAATTATCTTTGAACAATGAGTGGAAATTTCCTGTTGAAGATGCACGGGGCAGTGGAGGGGCTTGAACAAAGGAAAGATAGAACAGCAGGCAGGAGACCTGTGCAGGAAGTGGCAAAGCTTCCTGTGAAATCTGAGGTAGACATTCAGGCTGTTGGTTTCCTTGTCTATCTGTCTGTCCACCACTCCTCCCGCTTTCACTGGTGAGAGCATTCTGAGTATTTTATGGACTGGCTCCTCACAGCTCTAACTCTTTGGGGTTTACACAAGGCTCTACCTTGCTTGGGGCTTCAAAGATGACCCCTGAGACATACCGGCTACTTCTAACTATCCTATCTTTTTTTCGACTTTAGAAATAGCGACATACTACATGGATCACACAGAACATATGATACCGGCTGCTGTAAGATGCCCCCCCCTCTTTCTCTCTCTCTCTCCAGTGCCACTTAATATGTATATGACCAATCAACTGTTCCTCATATGGTGACCAGGATGGAGTTCCTTTTACTTAATGGCTCTGTCACTCTGTAGGTAAGAATCACATAACTAAGCCTATATGCTCCGGACCTAAGGGTTGCAGTTAATATATTTTTGCTGCACATATTGTATCTGTATGGCTTAGGAAGCCAATAACTGACACAATGAGACTGAAATGTTATTCAAAGCTGCAAGCACCACAATAGGCATAATCTAAACTGCTACTAATCTACCAATAAACTAAAATTAACTACTCTAATCTATGTCCTCATAGCCTACTATATCCCCGTGCACTTGCCAATCTGATCTTCCTTGGGCAGCTTCTCTCCAGCAACTCCCTCTGTCAACTGTCCACCCTTAACTGTCAACTCCTGGCTCTTCCTTCTTTCCTGGAAGCTCCACCTTCCACTTCCTGTCCCTCTGCCCAGCTGATTAGCTAAAAATTAAGTTTATTTTTAATTCATTCTACTACTCCATTTTATCACAAGAATATACATCCTAGTTCAACAGATAGATAAGGTAAAATATTTAGATAAGGTCTTCAAAAACCTCAGAGACCTACAGAATATGGCATTTAAAGATTTTGTTTCGTTTTGTTTTGTTTTGAGGATTCTTTGAAAATGAGACAGGTTGACTCCTGGAAACACCCAGCTGGCCTCAAAGAAAGTAATGAGCATCAAGGAACCTCCGTGTAGAGATGGCTTTATTGGCTTTATTGACGACTGTTACACCCACTCAAGGCATTCATCCACAACTCCCCTTTTTAGTCTAATTTTAAAAACGTTACCCATACATTTATATTATTATACCAATATACAATACACGCACACAAGAACCATGGCACAATCATTATGTTCATGTTACACTCATAGGGTTTTGCTGCCTTCAACCTCATTAGAGACTTGAGGAGGAATAAAATTAATTATCTGAGTAAACAGGAAGTGCAGGTTAGCATCTTCCAAAAGGAAAAAAATGACAGGGACACTTTCCTGCTTGAACAGTCACTCAAAACTCTCTAACACATTGGAGCACCATCTTCAGCCTTCTGGTCCAGTATATCTGACAGACATGTTTGCTAAGGAAGGACTATTGAGGACTTGCCTACCCTGTCTTGGCAGAGTTTGGCCGTCAACTCCACCTGCATCCATGCTTGCCCATTTCAGGCAGAATTCTGTCTGTGGCAGAAAACAAGGGACATTTTTGTCCGGTGGCTAGTTTGCCACACCTGAAGCCATCTCCATAAGGAGGTTCCTCGATGCTCATTATCTTCTTTGAGGCCAGCTGGGTGTTGCCAGGAGTTAACCTGTCTCGTTTTCAAAGAATCCTCAAAAAAAAAAAAAAAAAAAAAAAAAACTTTAAATGCCATATTCTGTAGGTCTCTGGGGTTTTCGAAGACCTAGCTAAATATCTTACCTTCTCTGTTGAACTTAGGGTGTATATTCTTGTGATACAATGGAGTAGCACAATGAATCAGAAATAAACTTATTTTACATCAATATATAGAATTCTATAACAACGAATTAAAAATAGCCTTGTAATAAACAAGGCCTTAAATTGAAGAGTAGACTCAATCATCTCCTTTTGTCCTATCATCCCTATATTCTTCTGTATTCTCAGAGAGAAACCCCTGAGTCCAATCTCTTTCTCCCTCTGAACAAGACCAATAATAACATAACCAACTCCCAATGAAAATAAACATCCATAGCCCAAAACCTTATCCAACCCCCCTTAAGGGGAATGGGGCGGCATTCTCTTTTTAAGGCTTCTTCCTGCTGATTTGGGACAAATAATGTCTATGTAGGGGCCCAAATAAATATAGGAAAATGGTTAAACAAGCATTTGTAGTCCAGTCTTTAAATGTTGAGAAAGTCCAGGCTTAATAAAAGTCCCGTGTGGGACAGTATGAAATACTGAACCAACTGGAATCAGGGGCTTTCTTCAAAGCTGTCCTGGGAGCTGTTTTGTTCTGATACCAAACAGCAACCGAAGCACTCGAGGCTGGAACATGAGGAACGCAGGATGTCAGCATCGCAGCATGCTGGAGGATGAGTCCTGTCGGGTCTGATCCAGCACCAGTGTCCAGTTCTTTTGTTCTGAAAATGTATAATTTCTCACAAGCGTTACACAGTTCTAAAACTATAAATGCATGAGGTGTGCAGGATACACAGAACAATCAAAGCTGATTCTGTAGTTTGAATTCTTGTACGTATAGACTGACTTAAGTTAGCAGTCTCCCTTTCATCCAGGTCTGTTTCATTTTGACCTCTTCCAAAGAGGAAGTATAATATTACCAAAGAACATACAATCATTATTTAATTGAAATTAAAAAAAAAAAAGATTGTATAGTTCTAAATGTTCTTCTCTAGACTCTATGGTGCCTGATGTATAGGCCAGGCTGCTACCTGTTTCCCGAGAAAATGTATCTCATTTTAAAGACAAGCTAGTTCCTGTGTGTGTATATTGTATATTGGTGTAATAATATAAATGTATAGGTAAAATTTTCTTTTTGTTTTCTTTCTGTTTTTTATACTAAAAAAGGGGAATTGTGGAGGAATGCCTTGAGTGAATGTAGCAGTTGTCAGTAAATGCTGTTTAGCCAATCAGCAGGGCAGAAGGATGGGAAGTGGAAGGCGGGGCTTCCAGGAGAGGAGGAAGAGCCAGGAGTTGACAGCTGAGAGTGAACAGTTGACAGAGGGAGTTGATGGGGAGAAGCAGTCCAGGAGGATCAGATTGGCAAGTGCTTGGTGTATAGTAGGTCATGAGGATTAGAGTCATTGATTTTAGTTTATTAGGACATTAGTAGTAGTTTTGATTCTGCCCAATATAGTGCTTGCAGCTTTGAATTACATTTCAGTCAGTTATTGGCTTCCTGGGCCTTACAGATATAATTAACTGCAACACCTGAGAATGGTGGTTTAGCTGAATGTCCTGTGAAAAATAAAACAGCATGGGAGAGCCCATCATATTGAAGGGTTCTGACATACCCAGGCTCCATCATTTATCAGGACCTATGCACACAGGCTGTGGGTTCTCAGTTTCTAGTTAGCACTTGGGAGAAGGTTTTGGGATGTGACTGAGGGGGCGGAGGAGGGGGAGCACTGATAACTCAGTAACTGTGTCTGGAGTTTTGTTAACCTTCTGTGTGCTGTGTAGAAGATCCCACATGAGGAAGAAGGCAACACAGAGGCCAGAGCAGAGAGGGGAAATGGCCTTGCGGACTCAGGCAAAGCTAGCAAGTCACCCACGGTACAGAATTAAGAAAGTAAGGCTATGTTCCTGGCTCCGGCCCACAGACTTGGCTGTCCAAAATTGTATGGCCAGTGTGCCTACACCCTAACCCACCCGAGATAGACAAATTCTTGTCGGTATTATTTCAGCTTTGGATCTACAACCCGTTGTCAGGCTCTGGAATAGTCAGCCTTGTGTGGCAATGAGTACATTTCCATCCAGGTTTCTGGCCTTCCTGTCCCTTGTGACTGTGGCATTCTGGTGAAACTGTGCGAGTGTCACGGTGATTTGTGGAAGTATTTGATCACAGGCGGCAGCACCAACATGCAGCCTACCCTGGCTCATCTTGCTTTTTCTTACTGGGGACTGACTGGACAAGCCATCTCATCTCTGTAGATTTCTCTTTACGTGGGGAGGTTCATCTTGCCCTCAGGACTCAGTCTCTAAATCAAAACAGCTATAAGACCACACCATGGCTTTGGGCTTCCAGGGTTTAGCTCAAATGATTTGAAGCCGGTACTAAAAGGAAAGAGCTCTCTGTAGTTTTTCTGGCCCCTCTAGGACTAATTAAAAGCTTTAACTCTTGCAACAGGAAAATACCCTCACGTTTTAGCAGGGATTCTTAAATAATGGAACAAAATGAATGCTTTCCCCCAAGGGCTGGATTTGAGGGCAGGAAAGAACCAAAGAACTGGCCATAGGCTGCTTGGAGCATGGCCAGTGTCGCTCCCCACAGAAGGGCCCCGATGGGAGGTGGTGGACCCCAGAGTCTGGAAAGTGGGAGAGAACCTGCTGTTACCATAAATTATTTTCTGAGACACTGATCGCCACTCCCAGCAGTCCCAGTCTGGCCAGCTGGGAGGAGGACTTGGCCTTTGTGAAGGTCACAGAAGGGTGAAGGTTTCCATCAAAATAACCATGGCTACAAAGAGCACAGATAGGACAGTGGGCAGCCTCGCTCTAAGTGTGGAGGACAGAGGTCCCACAGCCAGAGGACACAGCACAGGGAAATCTGCTTTAGTGACTCACAGTCTTTATGCAGATAAACTTCTTCTCACGTTGAACAGATTTCTCTAGAATTTTGTGAGACACACGGTTGCCTTCTTTTTCCGAATGCCAAAAGTTCTTCCTGTCAATGGTGTCTTAATATCCAGGAGAAAGAAAGCAGACGTTTGCCTTGAAGCTACGGACAAACATTCTTCTCCCCCCCCCCCCCACCCCCTCTCTGCCCCACACCATCTCAGGAATTCTAATTTATCTTATCTCCTCAGACACACTGCCAGGAAAAAATTTCAGACTTATTTTAAGAAGCCAGAAGGTCAACTGAGTTCACACAGGAGATGGGCAAATTTTACTTTGCCTTTTCACCCTTAATGTGGCTTACAGACTGTCCCATACAACGAAGAGGTCATTTTCTTTAGTTACCAAATAGTCTCTCAGTAGATGTGAGAGTCACCTACAGGCTTGGGGTCTACTGTCTTAGAGAAAATCCCTGTTTCAGGTCTCACTGCATCCTTCATTAAGGTAGAAGTGAAGTCTTGCTAGGATGTGGGAACCATGTTGTAACATCGTCCAGTGGCTTTACAGTTGAGAGCTTTTATAAGTTGCCACTGTTGTATATTTTCTGCCTTAAAATGTCCTTGAAAAGAAATCCCCTCTTCTTAGACTTCTTGTGAACATTAGAGTTGAGTCAACTTGCTCCACGCAGACTCTTTTGTTTGGAGATGTGCCTTCAAAGATTTCACGCTTTGCGTTGATTTTGACCACTATAATTCACCAAAGGAGTATTATGTTTTAAGGACGAGGTGTGGAGCGGTCATGAGCTTAAAGGCATCAGAACATAAGTCCTTCCGCACATACAGATTCTGCCTCATTAGTGTAAGCTTTGGCTTTGCCTTGTCTTGTCTTCACTTTACCCCAAACCCCACATGTGTTAGTGGAGCCTACTTGCTTTCTGCAAGTGCTCAAGGCTTGGACAAGGAGACAAGCCGGGGAAGGGAGGCTGCTCTGGATGATGGAGCAGGTTCTTTCACAAACCGTGTTTATCTTGCTTAGGATGGCTGTCCTTCTTTTAGAGGACCCTGGCTGTTCATTCAGTCCTTTGTCTACTTGTTAGTTTACCAAATGAGTAGACAAACTTTACTGAGTTCTTACTGTGAACCAGAGCCTTTCTAGGCACATGGGATGAACTGTTGGGCTAAATTGGCAGAGCTGTCAGCCCTCATGTGCTTACATTTCCCCCCTTGAGACTGCAGGATTCTCATGTGCTCTGAAGTGCCAATGCCTGACATGACACGGTGACACTATCTATAAATTAACCACATAGTCTAGTGGGTGGTGTTCTAGACACAGTGACACTCTCTATAAATTAATCATATAGTCTAGTGGGTGGCATCGTAGACACAGTGACGCTATCTATAAATTGACCATATAGTTTAGTAGGTGGAATTCTAGACACAGTGACACTATCTATAAATTGACCATATAGTTTAGTAGGTGGCATTCTAACCATGTCACAAGCTAGACTTACAGTATTGTGGTTAAACAGCATTGGAGCTTTGTATTTAAAAGTAAAATCTCACCCCAGTGAGCCACTAGCTTGAGCGAAGACTTAAAAATCTACAGGCTTCCTTTTACCCATCTGTCAAGAAAACAAAACAAAAAAAAATCCCTCCCCAGTTCACAGAATTGGTCTGAAGACGGCATGAGCTATTCATGGACAGTACTTAATTCTGCATTTGGTATCTGGAAAGCATTCATTGTACGCTAGCCACTACAGCCTACGGAATACAAAACCCTGTAGATGGGCCTAGTGTGGGTTTAACAGTAGATCGAGGATTGGAGACTTATAAAAGCTCAGAGCCTTAGAGTCTGAAAGTCCATTCATCATGGCACTAGTTTCCACGAGAAAATCCAGGCTTTGTCACTTCATAGAGAATAGTAAGTATCACCATGGGACCGTGTGTGACATGAGAAACAAGACTGAGTCCAACAAGAACTACAAAAATCCCTTCCAGGGCAGAGCAGCCCCTGCTAGGTAGGCCCTGCCTCTTAAAATTCTACCACCTCAGTCCTGCCACACTAATGGCCGAGCTCCCTTGTGAACCCAAACCATATCCACACGATAGCAACAGACACAAGACTTGAATAGATCTTGAAGGCTGATTCTAACCAAAACCATCCCTTCTCCAGCAGACAAGCCACAAACTCATGGACAACTACTCTTGTGCGCTCCCTCCCCCACCCTCCTCTCTCTTGTTCATTTATACTCAGTGTTATGGGAAGAGTATCAGCCACTATGCTGGAGGGCCATCCTCAAAAAAAGAGAACATTAAGAAATATTTGTGTGGAGGCAGTAGAAAAGGATACAAAATTTACGAGTCTGATGTTTATCCAAATATTTCTACTTCAGCGGTTTTGAAATATACATATTTAAACCCTGTCATGTTTTAAAACGATCGTGTTGAGGAAAGAGAGAAAAAGATAAATTCTATTTTGATTATCATTGCAGTGAGCAGGAGTGCAGACAGTGGCCAGATGGCCAGCTAGAATTCCATCTCTTCATTCATTCTCTGACTTTCTCAGAACATGCTATTCGGCATCTCTGGGAATGCTGTTCCATGTGGTGAGGGACCTGCAACAGCTGTGCTCTCGGTTCAGCGTAAGTGAGATTATTAAACACGCATCAAGCAAAGAAGAAGAATAAATAGGACGCAGCGGTAGACGAATGCAGAAGGGGAGAGTAAAACCATCAGGTGGGCACCTGTGCCAGCAAATAGAAATGACAGGGGAAGCCAGGTTGGAAGACCAAGCAAAAATTACATCGTTAAACCAGGTTCTTACAACATCTGGTGGGAAAGAAACAGCCATCCTGGGATCCCCAAAATGGAGTCCTGGGTAGCAGGGAGTGCTCTCCGTGGATGAGTTCCTGGTTTCTTGTGGCTACCACAGGCTTTTTGTGCCGTGGAATAAACAGTAGTGATCTCTATTGGAAACAGCTCGCCTTCTAATGATTCCCAAGGCTGCAATGTGTTTAACACGCTAATATGTTTGCTGCTCTCCTTTACCCTGCCACAGGGCCATGGGACCAGGATGTGGAGTCTTAGAGACATGCAAAATAAACACACTTGGGTCTAAGGCAAGGTCTCATTCCCAAAGTTCACTTTCAACAAGTGAAAACAGTACACGGGAATTGACCAATATAGTTGGTATTACAGACAACTTTTGCTGCCCATCAAATGTATTTGATAATATTATTGCAAGTATTTCGTAAAGTCTAAGCCATACTGCCTGCATTTCAGTACCAGCCACTGTAGATCCTAATGCGTAATAAAGAAACTTACTGGCTTCCTCCTGCTTTTAGAGCAGATTTGCTAACATTGAAGTAGCTTGGTTTATCTTTAAGCAAACAGCACAGTAGATAAAAAGGATCAAACAATTCAGCATCTAAATGAAAACCTTCTAGAGCAGGGGAGATGCTCCATGATTAAAGTGCTGTCACGCTAGCATGCACATGAAGCTAGAGCCTAGGTCTCAGGCATGGCAGCCCACCTGTAATTCCAGCCCTGGAGGGAAGTGGCTGGGCATCCTGGGAGCAAGGTGGCTGGCCGACTCACTGTGTCAGTGAGCTCTGGGTCCAGCTGGGTGACATTACCTCAGTGCAAAATATGTAGAGTGATGGAGGAAGGAGACAGCATCAACCTTGACCTTGCACATGTGTGCATGCCTCTCTTAGAACACACGGAGAGCTGTGTGTTCAAACCACACACACATGCACAGGGCCGGCGGGTGGGGGTGGGGGGAAGAAAAAATGAACTCTTGTCAAGCGTCTGATAGCTATGAACTGTTATACAGAGATAAGATAACGTGAAATGCCTTGAAATTAATATCATTTTATATTATACTCATGGGTTCAAAATGTCACCACATAGCCATAATTGCAATCAATTTTTAGACATATATAGTATAGTACCCTTTTCCACAGTTAAACTTAGTTTGATGAAATTCAAACTGAATGGATTTATCACGAGCACAACGCCCCGTTTGCTTCATCGTTCCAATGACGGCTCAGTTAGCTTTACTCTCATCTGCACTTCATCTGAAAGGTTATTTTCATTTCCCATCTGTGGAAGTCCCCGCCGCCTAAAGAGATAAGCTTGGGTTTAGTGGCCCTTTGTTATAAATAAAACTGAGTTCAGTCAGAGCCCACAGGTGTTTCTCTTTCTACAAGGACTTAATTTACCAAAGCTGGATGGACAGAAATGACCAGAAGCCTAGCCGTGCTACAGTCATGGTCTCAGCATGGTTCATGAACCATGGGACTTTTTTTTTTTTTTCTGAACCTGTGTTCCCTGTCTCCAAAGTAAAGCTGATGTCCTGCCTACCACCTGACCCCAGAAGCAACAGGATTCATTTCCTTGATGTGGGTCGTGTGTCGCCTCGTTTCTGGTTAGGAAGGGCTCTCCTTAAAGGCAATAGTGGGAAAGCCACTTCCCTCCTGCTTCTCTCCCCATCCTGCTGGGGAACCCAGTCCTCCTTAGCATCCAACCGTGTTTATTTAAACTCTGCAAATGGTTTAAAAAATGAGCCAGATGGCTAGTTAAAAATATGTGCTTCAAACTCATGAAGAGAACAGAGTTTAGTTTTTCCACCGTGGCCAAACAGTATGTGAGGCGATAGATATGTTAATTCCCTTGATTTAAGCATTCCACAAAGCGCACGCGCGTGAGACACAGCATTATACACTACAGATCTTTGTAATTCATCTGTCAATCGGAGCATGAATCAGGTTTTTACCATCCAAGAAATCATAAGCTTCCCAGCAGTGGGACTCGGGAGGCCCAGCAGAATGAGATGTTGGCAGCTGCGCTTCAAACAGCAGGGCCCGGTGCCAGGGAAGGTATTAAAGTCTTCAGTGTTCTCCCACTCTCCTCCCCTTCCTCTCCCCTCCGCTCCCCTCCCCTCCCCTCCCCATCACCCCCAAGTCCTCTGCCTTCTTCCCTTTCCTCTCTTTTTCTATCTGCAGGTTTGCCATTTCCTATTTAATAGCATTGCCTGTAAAGAGAGCAGACTCTCCCGAGCCTCCCAGAGGCCCATCCTCAGAGCAGGAGAATGTGAGTGACCCTGAGCCCATGAGCCACTGGCTGCCTTAGCCAGGGCAGATGGTGACACCCCGCTCTGCCATCCTGACGCATCTCATCTGTCGCCTCAGTCCAGGCGGGGTGGAACTCGCCTTTACCAAGCTACCTGGCAAGCAAACCACGGTGACACTACCCGGAGATGCCAGGCCTTGCTTTTATGTCTACACAAGTCCATGCTAAGGATACCTGCTGTGAGACATACCATACAGAGCCTGAGATCTCCAGAAGATGGAAAGTGAAGGCAGAAGATGCATCACCGAGAGGCAGGAGAGTGTGTGAGCCGGACCCTGAGCCTCTGTCTGGCCTTGGTACCTGCTTCACAACTGCATCCACTTCATTTAAAAAGCACAAAGCCAAAGAGCAGACTATTAGTTAATATTTGAAGATGTCAGCCACACCTTGTGGCAGAGGGCCCAGAGCAACTGTGCTTGTCACAGTCCCACGAGCTGACTCTGTTCTTAATTAAGATACTGCATAGGCGTGCCTGTTTCCATGTGCATTGCCTAAGTAAGACTGCTCCTTCCACTGACTATGCAGAAGTCAGACAGTTGATAACTTACTGAAGACAGACATGAAAATACGTGCGTGTTGATATAAGAAGTTAGAAGGGTTAGAAAAGGAATTTGGTGGCAGAAGCTGATACCTACACAGACTGTCCCAGAGCCCAAGCGTGCTCCTCCACCACCTGATAACACCAGGCTCGCGCCAATCAATCGGCTAACTGAACATCTGGGCCCCTTGTGCCTTGTGATGGCTAAACTCCACATTGCCCTGACTGCAGTCCGAATCACCACAGGAACACATTTCTGGGTGTGGCTGTAAAGGTGTTTCCAGGGAGGTTTAAGAGGGCTTAGAGCCTGTCACAGCAGGCTTATGGCTGGACCACCTCAGGAGTGACCTTGCAGACGTGACTCATCTCCATTGGCCCCAGTTTCTCTCACAAATAGCATTGAGATCATAAAAAATAGAAAACGTGGAAGGGTGTTGAGAGATGGTGGAGGCAGAATCCTCAGTACAGGCTGTTGCGTTTAGGTGTGGTATGTGCTGTCCTGTTATGCTCAGGCAGGCAGCAGAAAGGAAGGCTGAGCGATATTGTAAAGCGTAGATTTATGTATGTGGTGATCTTCTTGCATATAAGTCAGGGAGGACATGGGCTCTTTCTTCTCCACCTACATCCTCATGGGGGCTGCCTTAACAGACACCAGGGTTTCCCTTGATTTGACCCATCCAGGCTGTGTGTGTGTGTGTACCCGTGCGCGCGCGCGCGTGCACGCACACACGCACACACATCAGAAGATCAAGTTCCCTGTCCAGATGCCAGAAAATTAATAGGCCAACCCAACCTACAGAGAATGATAAACTTCAGTATTGCCAATCTGTATCACAAATTTCTTCTCTGTTTTTCAAGGCTCAGCCACAGGCACTGAAGTTGTGCCTATATCTCCAAACATGAGTCTCTCTTCCCCTCCCTCTCTCCTTCCTTCATTCTCTCTCTCTCTCTCTCTCTCTCTCTCTCTCTCTCTCTCTCTCTCTCTCTCTCTCTCTCTCTCTTCTCTCTCTCTCTCTCCTCTCTCTCTCTCTATATATATTTTTTTCTCTTTCCCTCTCACTTTCAGAACTTTTAAAAAGGGTCTTTGAAAACAAGTGATATTGAAAAAAAGTTTCCTTATATGCTATTTGTTGCTAAGTTCATGTCCAACTCGGTTGTGAAATCTCACTTAAAACAAAATGAGATTCAAGACAGTGGCTGACTCCAGACTGTATAGTTCCTGAATGAGTCGCCACTCATGTTTGTCAGTCTCATGCACGACAGTTCTTAGTCTTCACTTGGCTCTCCTCATCCTCCAAGATCACAGGGTACACAGGAGAGAAAGACAGGAAAGGAGGGAAGAGTGTCCCAACAGGCTGTAGTTGAGAGTGGTGGAGGCTGTGTGTGAGTCCATCTTAACAAACCCACACCATTTCCACCTGAGCTCTAGTGAGCTTAGCCTGGGCACGTTCGTTGGATTTCTACTTTATAGAAAAATAAGCAAATGTTCAACTTTCCAGTCACATTGCTTCTCTTCTGAACATCCTCTACCTTGTACCTTGGCCATAAAGCATCCATTTGATGAGCTCTGGCAAGCCAGAAAAACTGGGGCAGTCACAGAGAAGACAGATGAAGGAAGGGGGAATTCTGACATCTGTTTATCCAGTGAGTACCACGAACACTCTGTAGTCCAGACAAGAACAGGGCAGATGGGGTCCCTTCCTGCCTGGGCATTCATAGTTATGGGAGAGCTGGAGGTAAACACAACCTTTAAGAAATGCAGTGTGCTTGGTGTCACACGCCTTTAATCTCAGCACTGGGAAGGCAGAGGCAGGTGGATCTCTGTGAGTTCAAGGCCAGTGTGGTCTGGTCTACAGAGAGAGTATAGGACAGGACCGTTACACAGAGAAATCCTGTCTCAAAAAACCTGAGTGGGGGGAGGGAGGAAGGGAGGGAGGGAGGGAGGAAGGAAGGAAGGAAGGAAGGGAGGGAGGAAATGCAGTGTGAGCTGGGCATAGTGGCACACCCCTGTAATCCCAGCACTCAGGGAGGGAGAGGCAGGTAGATCTCTGTAAGTTCAAGGAGAGCCTGGTCTATAAAGCAAGCCTAGCCAGGGCTACACAGAGAAACCCTGTCTTGAAAAATCAGAAGACGAAGAAGAAGAAGAAGAGGAGGAGGAGGAGGAGGAAGAGGAGGAAGTGTGGGATCGTATAAGTTGAAACGGCCAAACAGACAGCAGCTGATATTATTCGGTACCCTGGCTCTCTTACATCCATCTCCATGCTGATAAATCGGGGACTCCCTCCCTGTCCTCATCAGTAAAGTGTCTCTGCTCTGCTTGAACGTTTCTGTGGCACGCAGATGAAGCAGCTGTGGAAGCATGGCATGTGCTTTGCACGTTTAAATGGTAGCGAGTAGTTCTGTGACCGCCACTTTTGAAAAACAGAAAACTCTTCAGCAGACAGCACCTCTCCAGTGACTACAGCCCACCCCTGCAACACTGGAAGTGGACCATGGCAGACCAGGCTCCTCGGGGAACTCAAGCCCGAAAGGAAAAGTCTAGAACAATCCCAACTAGACCTACCAACCTCTTCATTTGGAACCACTGAAGCTGGCCTCTGACCTTTGCTTCTATTTTATTTCTAGTAAGTTCTGGGGTTAGGGTTCCTATCTTCTAAGAGAAATGAGAGACCCTTTGCTTCAACTAAGATTTTAAGAATCAATTCAAGCTGATGGAGAGAAGCCTTCATTAATGGTGTGTCTTTTAGAGTTTGTGGATTCCTCTGAGTTGCTGTGAAATTCAATTAACTCAAGGGAGATGGAATGCAGAGTTACAATTGTGGCCACAGTTAAAAACTGCCCCTCATAAAGAAAAAAAAATAGCTCTGGCTTTACTCCACATGTTTTTTTGCTTTGTTTTGTTTTGTTTTGTTTTGTTTTTATCCTTCACATCTGTCTCAGCCATTACACATGAAGACACAAACAAGTTGTTACTGCTGGCCATTCCATTAGCAGTTAGATCACCTTGATCAAGCTGGCCTGACGTGCATGGCAATCAAAATATGCCAAGAGCTGGGGAGGTGGCTCGCTGTAAGTCCTTGCTACACAAGCAAATGGATTTGAGTTCATATCTCAGGACCCATATAAAAGCTGGATGTCAGTGCTCTGAGGCAGAGGTGGGCAGATTCCAGGGTCTCTGTCTAGCCAGTCGAGCTCATAATAAGACGGTTCAGGAGTGTTCCCGCAGGGGAGCAGCTTGCTCTAGATTACTTACCCTTATGCACTTACTGCTCACCAGGATCAGACTGGAGTAATGGGCAGATTGGTATAGACAAGTCCTTGATGGCCCTCAGCTCAGTATCCAGCAGAGACTCAGCAGTCAGAGGCTTGCCACACACGGATACACTCATCACCGGGCACAAGAAGCTAAACTGTCTTAGCTCTTTCTCCCCTCAACAAAGTGAAGCCCAGGATCGTAAGTTCACAGGACCAGACCCACCAAATTCCTATGAGTTAAATCATCTGTCTGCTTCCACACCTCCTTGTACCAATTCCATTGTGTTCCCATCACCTTTGTGTT
Organism: Acomys russatus; assembly: GCF_903995435.1. NCBI lineage: Eukaryota > Metazoa > Chordata > Mammalia > Rodentia > Muridae > Acomys > Acomys russatus. The sequence continues at coordinate 42,638,464 of NC_067139.1, forward strand.
TATTTTCTGTGGCTCAGCATGGATCTGTCTTCATTTATTAAGTTTATGATGGTAAATGCTTTCTACCAATGATTCCAAAGTCTATGTAATTTTGAGCATAAGACCTAAAAAAACATAATACTGACTTTCAACTACTTTGAGCATTTCTGCCTTTCACTTTCTGTTGACTCAAGAAACTCCTACCTTGTTTTGTTTTGTTTGTTTGTTTGAGTTTTGTCTCTCTTTTTTTTTTTCTCTTTCTTTTTTTTTTAATTTTTAAAATTAATTTATTCTTGTTACATCTCAATGTTTATCCCATCCCTTGTATCCTCCCGAGTTTTGTCTCTTGAGACAGAGTTTCTCAGTGTAACCTTGGCTGTCCTGGATTCACTTTGTAGACCAGGCTGGCCTCAAACTCGCAGAGATCCACCTGCCTCTGCCTCCCCAAGTGCTAGGATTACAGCTGTGTGCCTCTGTGCCTGGCTAAACTCAGTATCTTAAAACCCAAGTGTCAGATGATGGTGAAAGCTTGGGTCTTTTTTGCCAGCTCTCAAGAGGACTTTCACACTTCACCATTGTATTGATGGACATCTCATGGCAAATGAGTCACTCATGTGTTCTTGCCCTAATTGCAGCCACACTGTTTTACGTCACAGCATCTCATTAGTTCTTTGGGACCATTCTCATAGCTCTCTGGAGTTGGGCTGCATTTGACCCCCACTCATCCCCTCTTTATGTCATTGTTTCAACAGTTTGACTGCCATGGGGGAAATGCACCCTTGGCTTAGTTATAGGGCAATCTTAATCCTGGATCTAAAGAATAGCCCAACACGGCCTTGTTTGTAGTGTGATCTGTTGGACAGAGCCCCTGGACAATGACCAAGAATCAAATTCCGTTATCCTCACAGGAACTTTTGAATTGCCCAAATTCTTTATCTTTAACAAAGGATGTACAAGTTCCCTTTTCCTCAAATGACATTGCTGGAGGTGTCCCCATCCTCTCAGTGGCATTCCCCACCTCCCATGCTGCCTCTGCCACCTCTGACCTTCTTTCTAATCTTTCACATTTCTTCTGCCTGAATGTCTCCTCCAACTCCTGTCACAGCCCACTTTGTGCTACTGTGACACAATACTGGATGTTGGGTGCAGTACAACAAACCAGATCTATTCAGCTCATGGTTCTGGAGCTGAGAAGTCCCAATAGTACAATGTCTCTTGAGGACCACCCTAACTGTACTGAAATATGGCAGAGAGGGTGGGCATGGCCATGTGTGGGTGGGGTAAGGTGCATTGGCCCGCCTCGTTTAACAATCTGCTTTAATAAGGCGTCTTTCTAGATGGATCTACATCACTCCTGGCCCCAGGTAGAGATGCCATGACTTCCCTCAGGCCCAATTTAAAGTGTCTACTACCTCTGGGGCTGAGGGGAAAGTGGTTTCTTCTCAAGTGTAAGGATCTAAGTTCAGATCCCCAGCATGCACCTTAAAGTTCAGTCACGGTGACACCTGTGGGTGATCCCAATGATCATGAGGTGGGAGCAGAGAGACAGGAGAACCAGGAGCTTGCTGACAAGCTAGCCTTGCCCACTTGGTGAAGTTTCAGGTCTGTGAGAAGACTGTCTCAAACAAGATATGGAAGGCACACTTGAAATGACACATGCAATTACAGTCACCCTTTGGCCGCCACATGCACTCCTGTTCACACACATGCACACTCTCCTCCCCATGCCTTCATCCAAAGGTACACACACACACACACACACACACACACACACACACACTCACACACACACACATACACACACATACACACACATACACACATACACACACACTCACACACACACACACATACACACACTCACACACACACACACACACACACACACACACTCTACCGTCCCAACGTGACTACACTGAAGATCAAGGTCCCAGCACACAAACTTTTAGTGGACACATCCTAGCACCCCCAAATCCATAACATGGAAATTGAAGACAGCCAGACAAGGCTAAAATGAGCTGGAAAGAGATAGAAGCATTTCAGCAAACAACAAGATGGAAAAGAACTGGGCCATAGGGAGATGAAAATGCCTAGTTAACACGATCAAAGACTTGGTAATAAATCCACTGAAGCTATAACTATCCATATGAAATTGGAAGCACTCCTGCTTGGTGTCGTTTACGGTCTCGCGGGGAGTAGTTCTTACTGAGGTCTGTGTTTCTAGGCAAATTTTCCAATGATGTGAACTGGCCCTGAGAATTCTCCTGACTGCAGCTAAGGGTGAAGTCTGGGATTTTGGCTTTGGTGCACTTGCTTAAGGCCTCTGGAACAGTTGCTGTCCTGAGTCACCCCCTCTGGCGAGTTTTCAGTGAATATCTCACATGACAGGGCCATCTTAACCTGAGCAGCTGTGTCCCTGGAGTGACAATTGTGGCATTTTTTGGTTCTTTAAAAAACACAGAAATATTATAAGAATATGTTTTTGTTTTAATCCCAGGTGTGGGGATATGGTGCTGCTTCGAAGCAGCTGACTATGATTTGCCTTGTGCTCTAGGAGAGGTGTGGTTTTTCCAGCTGCAGATAGTTTCTGTAATTGTGTGACATTTGGAATTTTGGGAACTTTTCAGAGGGCAAATAAATGTGAGGGCTCTACTAGGCAAGAGTTGGTGGTTGGTGATCACTCAGAGGGGGTTATGGCTTGTTAGAGTCATGTTCAAAGAAGAAATTAGATTCAAAGATCTCTAGTTTTCTTTTCCCCTTTTTCCTATCTAGTGATTGGGGGGGTGTCCCCAAAGAAGGGCACAAAGGGTGAGAAAAATAGGAACCCACAAAGTAGCAAAGACAGTCTACAGTGGCCCTCATACATGAGACCCTCACAAGATCAAACATTGACATTTCCTTGAAGAAAGAATGGAGGGGAAGATTGTCAGATGTGGTCCAGAAGGATCTGAGTGTCAGCTACAGGTAACAGGGTCTCCTCCTCTCTCCATGTCTGCTCCCTTCTGTTTCTCCACCTCTCTGTGTTACCCTCTGTCTCTCAGTAAAATTGATCCCCTCCAAGCATAAGCATCTGTCAGAATAAAAAAAAAAAAAAACATTTTTTTATTCCTCAATCAGTTTCTGCCAGCCAGCCAGCAAGTGCTCTTGGCCTTTCAGTTGCTCCACCACAGGCCTGAGGTAACAGGCGTCGTGCATATGCAGCCATGCTGGGCCTTTTATGCAAGTGCTGCAGGTTTGAACTCAGAGCCTCAGGCTTGCAGGGAAAACGCTCTTGTGCACAAAGCCATCCTCCCAGCCTCGAGCCCACTTTATTCTGAGGTGCATCAGTTATTCACACACCCTATTTTGTGAGTGACCTGCAAACCCTCACATGCAAAAGTCAACCAGAAAGAATGTGTGTGGGTGTGGTGCTGCAAAACAGAACAACATGTTTCTAGGATTTATGGTTGCTGTTTTGAAAGATAATTTGTGACGCGCTTTCCATTTTGGGTCATTTCTCAGAAGTCTCTCTTCACTCCTCCTGACTCTCTCCTCAGTTGTTGATATGAACACAGTGATCTGCAGCAAATCCCAAAGGAGAGCTTCGATGTCTCATGCTTGTGTTGCTGTGTAGTTCTGATAAGTGATCTTCAGTGATTCCCTGTTTGGTATGATGGCGCTCTGTGTGTGTGTGTGTGTGTGTGTGTGTGTGTGTGTGTGTGTGTGTGTGTGTGTGTGTTCTGTCTGTCTGTGGATGTGTTGTGTGTATATTGTGTGTCTTCTAAGTATGTTGCATGTGTTGTGTATGTTGTATGTATGTATGCACATGTGCTTGAAAGTCAAAGGTTGATATCCAAATTTCTTCCTCAATCACCTCTCCATCTTATATTTTGAAATGAATTAAATTTGTTCTTTGGCAATTTCATAATGACTATAAGACTTACCAATTGTTCTTACCCTCTCGTCTCTCTGTCCCACCCACTCTCCTCCCCACAGGTGTCTTTCCCACATTCTTGTCCTTCTGTTTTATGACCCACTGAGCTCAGCCACTCTACCACTGTGGCCTGGGACTGTCCATTGGCCCTGGCGGGGGTTACCAGTTGGAGTCCACCTAGCACAGACTATGAAAAAGGGGAGCCACTGCCTTCAGTCATGCATCCACCACACTGGTGAGTCCCTCACCAAACTTGGGATTTGCCATTTTGGTGAGATTGGCTGGCCAGCAGGCCCTCAGAATCTGTCTGCCTCTCATCCCAAGGCTGGCCTTATAGGTATGCCAGGCTTTTTATGTGGGTACTGGGATTGAAGTTTACCCATCGAGCTATCCCTGAAATGTCAGATCCAAATTCATATAGTTAAAGTGCTTACTTTTCTGCTTGCTACATGGTTCAAATTTCTGAGCCCTAGACTAGACCCAATTTTTTGGATTTTAATTAACTCCTAATTCATATTTTCACAGGGAGAGAGAATGTCAGAGCAAAGTAGTCTAGATTTGAAAAAGCTTAGTGAATCTTTTCCTTAATTCTGTTAAGCTAGGCAGTGGTTTATTGATCAATAAACCACTATTAGACAACAATCTAACACTGTGAGAAAGGGATTTTTAGCATCACCCATTTCTCTTCTCCCAACCTCTCTTTCTTCATGTATTTGACACTGTGGAGATTCTGAGCATCACATCTATGTGTGGTATTATGTGAACGCTCGGCCCAGCCAGTGGTGTAAGCAAGGCAGTTATGAGACAGAATTTGTGCCTCAAATAGGGAAACACCTGGGAGACTGTGGGAATTCCCCTTCATCCTCAGCTGTGGAGGGGTAGAAGGTGGGGGGGGGGACAGGGGGTTGCTTGTCTTTGCTTCTGAATTGCTTCTATGTTTTCACATATCAGTTCCAAATATTTGACCAAACCATTGTTTCCCAAGCTTGCTAGACTTCCAGCATCACCAAGGGCCACTTGCTGCCTTTGCAAAACCAGACAGCAGAGCACACTTCCAGATTAACTTGAAAATCTATATGGGTCTCTCTCTCTCTCTCTCTCTCTCTCTCTCTCTCTCTCCTCTCTCCTCTCTCTCTCTCTCTCTTTCTCTCCCTCTTCCCCTCCCTCTTTCCCTACCCCCTCTCCCTCTCCCTCTTTCTCTCTCTGTTCCTGTGAGAGAGTGGGTACAGACACATGTTTGTGGAAGTCAAAGGACAACCTTTGTTGTTTCATATGTCAAGGCTGCCCATGAGAGTCTGCAGATTCTCCCACCCTGACTCACATTTGCCACAGAGAGGCAGGGATTCCAGACACCTGCTACCTCACCAGCTTTATGATGGCCTGGGTGTGTGCACTCAAGTCCTCACCCTTGCTTAGAAAGTGCTCTACCTGCAAAGCCATCTGCCCAGCTCACAGAGCTTTGATTTTTGAGGGTACAAGTGGCTCTCATGACCAGCAGGGTTCAAGGCTTACCAGATGAAGACATTGGCTCTTGTGACATGACCTGTTGCCTGCTCTTTGATCACTTCCCCCTGGTAGGGTGGCTTTACCAGGCCAAGGAGGAAGAAGATGCAGGCAGTCCTGATGAGATTTGATAGGATGGGGTCAGTTGGTAGGGAGGAGGGCTCCCCTTCTCTGAGGACTAGGAGAAGGGCATACTGGGGAAGAGGGAGGAAGGGTGGAGCTGAGAGGAGAGGGGGATACAATCAGGGTGTAAAATGAATAAATTTTTAATTAATATATTCAGCTTACATCTCAATTGTTATCTGATCCCTTGTATCCTCCCATGCCTCCCTCCCTCCCTTTCACCCTATTCCCCTCCCCTATGTCTGTGACTGAGGGGAACCTCCTGCCCCATTATATGGTCACAACCTCTCAAGTCTCATCTTGGTAGCCTGCTTAACCCTTCTCTGAGTGCCAACAGGCCTCCCCACCAAGGGAAAGTGGTCAAATATGGAGCACGAGAGTTCACGTCAGAATCAGTCCCCACTCTCCATTCAACTGTGGAGAATGTCCTGTCCATTGGCTAGATCTGAGTAGGGGTTTGATGTTTACTGCATGCATTGTCCTTGGTTGGGTGCAGTAGTTTGAGCAGAACCCCTGGGCCCAGATCCGCCAGCCATGATGTTCTTCTTGTAGGTTTCTAGGACTCTAGGTGAGAGAAGTATGGGAGAATGGGGAAATAGAAAAATGAATAAAGTTTTAAAAATAAATTTAAATTAAAAAAAAAAAAAAAAAAAAGCATAGGCCCAGGTAGGAATTCCAAGGCCGGGGCAAGGGAACCCGACTCCTGAATCCACATCTGCATTCTAGTGGCATCAGGGTTAGGTCCCTCAAAGCAGGAACTTCCGATCCTCTGCCCTTTGTCAGAAGATTCTCTGTTGCCGGTTGTGGTGATTTTCTGAAGGAGGCAGAGGCAGGAGGGTCATGAGTTTGAGGCCAGCCTGGGCTATGGGTTTAAAAAAGAAGAGGAGGAGGAGAAGAGATTTTCTGTCAGTAGATCTGTGGGTCTAGAGAACTCTGGGTAGCCTCAGCAGGGGCCAGATGGCCTACAATGTCTCTCTAGAGTGTGCTAATCTGGTGCCATGCCATCCTTGGAAGAGGAGAGACACCTTGTTGCTGCCATTTTCTCACACTGGTGTTCTCAGGTGTGTGTGTGTGTGTGTGTGTGTGTGTGTGTGTGTGTGTGTGTGTGTGTGTGTGTGTGCTGACTCCAAAGGGCAAGCCTTCTTTCCCACCTCCTGCTCCTCAGACCACTGTTCACGGAAGAGCAGCAGAGCAACTGGACGGATCCTTGGACCCCACCCTAGACTTCATCGGAACCTTCTGTCTGTCTCTGCACCAGAGCTCACAGGCAGTGGGCTCACTGCAGACGGCTGGAGTCGAACCTCCCTAACTGGAATGGACAGAGACGCCACAGACCCACAGTGGGCATCGCTTCTGAGTTTCTTCACACATTTGCTGCTTGAACTGCAGCTGTGTAAGATTTGCTGTCTGTAGAGAGCCAAGGGGGCTTGATCTGGCAGGAGCCGATGTAAACTGGTGGGAGCTGGCTTTCCTCATGTCAATCATTACATCAGAAAAGAGTTGGTCAAAAGCCTGCAAGCTTTGGGGGCTGCTCTCTTTTTAAAAGAGAAAGAAAAACTTGTTTTTGAAGTTTTCATGTGTTTATTTGCTGAAGAAGCACATACCTTGAAGAGCAATGGATGTCCAGATTTTTTTTTTTTTTTTTTTTGATGTCCAGATTTTTTAATATTCATGGCTGGAAAAGATGGTTCAGTGGACAAAGTCCTTCCCCTGCAAGTGTGAGAATGAGAGTTCGGATCCCAGAACAGGTGTGAATGTAAGGGGAAGGGGGAAGGGGATTAACCCCAGTACTGAGGAGCAGAGGCCGGATCTCCAGAGCAAATGGCTAGCCAGAGTGGTGAGCTCGAGGTCCAGTGAGAGAGTGCTGGAGGAAGACACCCAGCCCCGCCCTCAGGCCTCCCCACATGCCTACAACACACACATGCAAACACAGATGCACACGTGCACACTGCACACAATTTTTTCCATGGCTTTTCTAAAAGAAGGTTAAAGACAGGTTTCTCACCTGCTTAGCTAGCAAAGAGCTCAACATAGGATTCAGTGCAGGCCACAGTCTGTTCAACACCAGGGTGGGGCCGGAGCTGGCATTCAAGGCTAGCACAGGGACCCCTGAGACACCAAGGACAATCAGCTCAGACTCCTCGTACTTGAGGCCCAGGGTGAGCTGACCTCTCCCCTCCCTGAGGGTCTGTCTTAGGCTTTCAGTTTTTCTAATTAACTATTAACGAGGCAGCCGTAATTTATTGAACAGGGCGAGGTAAGCTAGCTGGGCCTGGAGCTGAGTTACGTTTCCTGAGGGAAGAGAGGAGTTGGGAATAAATCAGCCCCTCTTTAATTAGTAGTTTTGGCTGGCCTGCTTGAAATGATGGGGGGGGTGGGGGGAGCCCGGCAAAGAAGCCAGCAGTTCTGTCAGAACCCAGCGTGGGCCTCATGCTCTGCTCACTGAGAGATTTATATAACTGTGGGTGAGATCTGCCTAGTGACATGAGGGACGCCATGAAATGTTCTCATTCAGTGATGCCTCCGGGGAAACTTAGAGGCAGGATCTTCGCTTTTGCAAACTAGTGCGCATGCAAAATGAAAAACAAAGCCAGACAACACCGGAAGTGAGCAGCTGTTAGCTCGTCTCCAGATCTTTTTTAGCTTTAGCTTTCTCCTGCAGATCTACCACCAGGGACTTCCCTTAGTCCCATTTTTTTTTTCCCCTGTATACCCTCTGTCTGACTTAAGCGCTGCTGCACAGCAGTGCCCCTGCTGCTCATCCCTCAGAGGGTGCTTACCACACTGTGTTGATAACATGTTGGATGCTGGGTTACAGGCCATGAAAATGAGCCTCCGCGGTGGGCTTTGTAGACGACATTGGAGAAGTGTGTCTGGGGTTTCAGGAGTATGTGCACCAAATCAATTACAGAGACACTGATTTGCTTAGCATGTGTTAGGCTGATTGAAATGACCCTTTTAGAGTGCAGAGCATACTCTAAAAGTTCCACAGCACCCCAGCCACACCCTTCCAACACTCTAAACTGCAAAATAAATAAATAAATAAATAAATAAACATTCATCCCAGGGTCCTGGTGCTTCTGGGGGAAGCAGGAGTGTAACTGGGGTCTGTCCGGTGTCAGAGCCACTGTTCGTGGCCTAACATGTCTTCCCTTCCCGAAGTTGACCAGTAGAGTGGACCTGAAACTTAATCAACGAATTCTGGATGCCCTCACAACTCATGGGTTACACTTTCTTGAACATATATGGGATTTTAACGGCAAATAAATTTGGCCCCTCACATTTTGTTCTCCTGAATTTTCTGGGGGGTGGGGATGGGCTGGGGGAGGGACTCCCAATCTTAGCAGGACGCCAGGAAAGGATGGGGCACCACCTGCAGTTTCCAAGCGGATGGTGTGAACTTTGTCAACCACCATAGTGTTCCTGCCTCATTTGAAGGCTTTGGTGAAGGGCAGCTTGGGAGGTGTCCACTCAGAGCTTCTGTCCCCTGGTGGGAAAATGCTGCTCCCTCCCCCACCCTCCAGCTTCAGGGATGCCAAAACTATTCCTAGGGAGCACTCATTGCTTTAACACATTTAGCTCCTGCCCCTGTCATTGTCACTTCATTAATACCTACTCAACAAAGTGGGAAGCCCTAAGAAGCCTCTTGTTGCCTCTGTGGCTTTGTGTGTTTTGTGTTTTCTGTTGACTATGATTCTACTCCCTTGGTCAGCAAACGCTTCTTCTGCTGGGAAACCCAACCCCGGGTGCTTCTGTCTCTTTCCCATGCCTTGGTGTGGAAGACAGCACCGGTCTTCTCCTCCAGGCCCTCCCTCATGAAAGCTGTTCTTGCCCACCTGCTGCCATGGAAGCAGAGACAGACTCAGCTAAGGCTGCGCCCTGGGGGGAGGGAGGCAGGAGGCAGAGGGCTCCAGTGAGCAAGAACAGACCACTAATAAATCGCACAGCCGTTACCCTTTATGCATACTTCTTCTAATAGGTGTTGCAGATTCCTGCCTCCTAATAAGGAAAGGAAGTGGGAACACATAAATTCTCTCGAGGGAGTCAGACAGCCCGAAGCCACGTTCAACAGCTGCAGCCGTTGCCATGAGCACGCGAGCAAAACAGGGCTTTAAAGAGCCATCCAGGGCCAGGCTCTGGCAAGACTGCCCTCAATCTAAACTGTGTTTTTGCATTGCTTCAGTTGAAAAGGAGAGCGTTTCTCCTGCTGCCACATGGGCTGGGTTGGGCAGATTAAATAAACAATGGCATTAATTGATGGAAAGGGCTTTTATTGAATGCATCCCAGCCTTGGTCTTTATCCCATAGATTTGTTTGTTTGCCTGCTGCAATGTTTAGTTGTTTACTTGACTGATCCACCCCTACTCCTCCCCCCCCCCCGTGTCTGTCTGTCTGTCTCTCTGTCTCTCTCTCTCTCTCTCTCTCTCTCTCTCTCTCTCTCTCTCTCTCTCTCGCTCTCCCCCCCCCCCCATCTCTCTCGCTCTTGCTCTCGCTTTCACTCTCACACTCTCACTTTCTCTCTCTCTCTCATCTCAGCAGTTCAAGTTTTGGAAGAAGAAAGAGCACTTAGAACATTTTCTCCACACCGCCACCATGCCATGAGTCCGGAACCTTAATAACGCTGGAGGTTGCCCTCCCCCACGGGCTTCTTTGTCTTTTATAATTTGCTTCCCCTGGGATCATCTAAGACTTTGTTGGAGATGGGCTGCCCCATGTACATGGTGACTGCAGAGAAGGAATTCAATGCCCTGTTTAACAGGCTATTACTCCACCCCCACCCCCACCCCAAAGGTTTATGGGTTTCAGGGAAAATCCGTGAGAACGTGTAGCCCAGACTTTAAAGGGAATGGAGAAGGCTATGACAACAGATAAGAGTTTGTTGTCAGTTTCCGTTTTGACCAAGTTTTGGCTTTGGTAATTATGACTGAGTCTTTCCCAGGAGCTCAGGTCATTTTCCACAGTGAGGGTGCCAGGCCTCACAGCATCTGTGTTTATCTAGCCTTGCTCACACCGGCATTGCAATGTGACTTTGGGCAACAGTGTGTGCGTGTGAGCTACTTCATACTCTTCTATTTCAGCATTGGTTTGCCCTGTTTTTCACAAGCAGAAGCCGGGAGGCTAGAGCGGGGCCCCGGCTCACAGGACCAGCAGAGCTTGGATCTCTGCATCTCCCCAGATGGCAGGAAGGGCTTTATTCCTCCCATTGTTTTGTACGGCACCCAAGTGCAGTATCAAATGAGTGCTCCTCTGCTGTGACGGGGCCTCCATCCGTCTTCAGGTAGAAACTCCAGACAAATGAAAAATATTAGGCCTCACCTGGCCCTTCCAGCATCCTACCAGGCATTTTGGTTTCTTCCATTTCTCCATTTTATGTAAAAAAAAAAAAAAAAAAAAAAAAACCCAAGTAAACAACAAATAACAAAGGTATCTGACAGATTCACACACTTACGGTCATAGGACGTTGGTGGAAGAAAGTTTCAAGCCTGGTGATCTCCACAGAGGTATAGGAACATCAAGGATTCTGTGACAGCTTCAGGGGAGATTATTTCAACCCTAAACCCATGGATTAGGAGAACCCTCTCTTTAAAATAACATGCCACTAGGATCTGTTTCTCATCTCTCTATCCTCCCTCATGTCTCCTCTATCATCTGTGTTATTGTCTTCTAGCTGCCTATGTATCAATTTATCACCTATCTATCATCTACCTAGCCATCACCTATTTATCATTTATTCTTTTATTACTACACACACACACACAAGTCATATATGCTTTGCACACTCCCTGTTTGAACATTGTCTGCAAATCAAGGTTCTGGAAAAAATTAGCTGTCATCAGTAAGGAAAAGCCAAACTATGGAGACACATCCTCTCAATGTCCCTAATGTGTCATTAGATGAAACCCCACAAGTGAAAGATCCGGCAGTTACACAGACACACAGGAAATGTTTTCCTTCGTGTTCTGTCTACTATCTTTATTTAAACATGCAGAATTTGGTTTTTGTGCACCCCATACAAAGATACGAAGGAGCCATGTGTAAGGTTCAATTTGAAAAACAAGTTCTTTTCAATGACCATCTCAGGAGACCGGACTGTTGCCGGGGGGGGCGAGGGAGACGGGGAGCAAGCAGAGACATCTCAACATCTCACTTTGCTTGTGATGTTTCTTTCTTAAAGTGGGTGGTCCCCACAGTGTGCTATTATGTTATCCTTCAAATGTTTCTGGATGTCTGAAACATTTCCTAATTTTTCAGAGTACTGAGGTCTGAAGTCTTTAGAAGCCTTTTTGATGGCAGGTCATCACACTGCACAGAAATCACCATGGGGACAAGAGAACCTGCCACCTTTCCCCAAAGACAGCACAACCTTTCCATATAAGTCTCCACACCACCCTCATCCCAAAGAAGTGCAGAATTCCACCCTTTAGTCACTGTGGTTTGAGGAATTTAGTTACAGGTTTTATGGGTTGCTTTTGCTTTTGAATTATGTGTGCGCGAGTCCATGCAAATGAGTGCAGTACCCACAGAGGCCAGAAGGGGTCATCTGATTCCCTTAGAGCTGGAGTTAGACATAAAACACTGGAAACAAAACTCAGGGCCTCTGAGATGCCTTAAGTACATTTGATCGCTAACCCACCCTTGCAGCCCTTATTGGGTGTTTAATGGATATTTGAGCAGCAGTATGTTTTAACACATATACCTGTATAATGAACAACAACAACAACAAAAATAACATCAACCATTCCTTCGGGTGAGAACATTCAGAATCTATTCTTGTAGTTTGCTTGGATGCTGTTAACCATAATCACTCTCACCATTCAACGGGAGTCCAGACAAATGTACCTTTCTATTTATATCAATTGACCAATCTCTTCCCCACCATCTCCTTCCTGGGTTCTGGAAACTGCTGTTATTCTACTGTGTGCTTCCATGACATCATCTTTTTCTGATTCCACAAATGCGTGAGACCGAGTGTCATATAAACACAGTGGAATACTATTCAGCCATACAAAATGCATTTCTGTCATATGTAGCAACGTGTGTGCACCTTGAGGACATTGTGCTGTGAGAATGTTGGCACATAGAAGGTCTTACTATGATCCTTGTCAAATGGAGACCATGTCTGGTTCTACCTAAGCAACTGTCATCACAGCCAATGTCCCCTCAGTCTACCTTAATGACATGGAATAAACATTGATCCTACACTTTTGGAGTCACATACATGGACTAGGAGGTAAAAAGATGTTAGGATTATCTGGTGAAACCCTTCATTTTCACAAGGATGTTTATGGTGCAGATACACACAGCTGGCATGTCCTGTGCTGGGTGTAGTTTAGTGAAGGCACAGCCTGCTCCAGTCCCTGTCATCAGACTGCTGGCCCAGCTTCCTCCCACTGTCCCACAGCACACTATGAATCTCAGAGCCTCTCCCCAGCTCACTGGAGGTAAATCACCATTTTACAGTTATCAGCTGTTCTACTATACTTAATTTCTCAAACTTTCTCCTGTGGGAGGAAGCAAAATGCAAGCGAGCTTTGCCTCTGTCTTCTAAGTATTTAGAAAGATGAGAGCAGAATGTTGAAGCGAGTGTCTGCTCCCAGTCAGAGAAAGTTTTCTTGTGTAGCGAAGAACCGGAGCCCCATAGCTCTCAGCATGAGCTTCACGAGTCAAGAATGAGCTTCCGTTTCTAGAAATCACTGCTCTCCTTTTCAGAGAACTCAGAATACAACACAGAAAGTGGCTTTCGGGAGAGTTGACGGTGGCCAGCAAATAAACTCAGCAAAGCTAAATGCATCTGCAATGTGATTTTGATTGTTAAATACAAGGATTTAATTTTAATTAACATGGATGTATTGAACTGTTAAATGCTCTGATGAAGAGGAAGTTTCTGGTTTCTTTGAGGACTCAGTTATGCCACGGGGTGTTTTGCTGAAAGCTGTCTTGTGAGAGGGCACATAATGTTTTTTCTGGAAGATGTCTTGTAAGAAGGCATGTGATGTTTTTCTGGGAGTAGCCACGTGAGAAGGTGTGTGATGTTTGGAAGGAGTTAAATAGAACCCCATGGACAGTGGAACGACACTTTATGCATTGCCACACTGCTAAGCCGTGCAACTCTTTGCTGGTCTTCACTGGTCTTCACTTCACATAGAGAAACATTCCAGAGAACTTCTTGTGGTACTCCAGCTGATTCTGGCTGCTTCTCCTGACTCTTGCCTATTCTGCAGAGCCTTGCTGTTTCTCCTGGATCACGCCACTGCTACGGATTACTGTTGCTGTTTGGTGTTTGCTATTGGACTGGACTGATGGTATCCTGGCAATGCAAAGTGGAATTGGCTCAAGAAACTAGTCTAAACAGGTCCACAACCTCTTTTTCCTATTAACAGCCTTTCTCCGCTTACTCTGCTTGGTATATGAGAAGTGAGGTTGAAGTTTTTTGTTGGTTTGTTTGTTTGTTTGTTTGTTTGAGGTGGAAGTTTTTAAGAACTCTAAATATAAAGTAGGTTTAGAAAAATCTAAGCCTACACTCTGGTTTCTTCTAGGAATGTTTAGCTCCTGGGCAAATCTCTGGAGGCCAGCACAGCACAGCACATGGCGTACACTGGAGGTCCCCAAACCCAGTGAAAATTTTAACACAGTATTGTTGAATGGTAAGTGGCAAAAAGTACACCAGGACTTCCCACAAGCTCTGGACGCTCTGCCGCCCTCTTTCGACTTCTAAGGTTTTGCACATGCACATGTGTGTAAAATTAAAACAAAATCTAAAAAAAAAAAAAAAAAAAAAATTATACCTTCTGGCCCATGCACAGGGATGTGCCCAGTCTTGGTGGAGGTTTTCTTTCAGTGGTGTTTCATAACTTCCGCAGTATACATTTTTACCTCACTGGGTACAATTTCCCCCAGGGCTCTGTGTTTTGGAGGTATTATTATAAACAGAATTATTCTCATAATTTCATTTTTATTATTAATGCATAGAAGTATAATTGATTTGTACAGTCACCTGCAACCTTTCAGAAATCATTTACTGGTCCTCATAACTTTTAGTGAACATCTAGGGATTTCTCTGCCTAAGATTATTGCCGTCGAAGGGTAGACATGGATCTGCCTTGCACTCCAACCCAGCTACATTTTATCTGCCTTTGTCATCTAGAAACTCCACTGTAACATCTGGCGGAAGTTGTGAGAAGCAGCACCTGTGCCACGGGGGAGGGAGGGGAGGTTGCACAGATGCTCTGACCTCATAACTGCTCGGGCAATGCAGAGGTGGATAGCCTCCCATAGAGAGGAAGCCAGCCAGTCAAGGGGCAAGATGGCAGCAGAGGAGGCACTTGATCACAGGTGCTACCTTATCAGAAGATGGCAGCTACTGGTCAAAGAACCAAATTAACTAACAGCCTCCAGGGAAAAACTTGTCTGGGTCCAGGAAGCGAAGTTAGCTGCAGACGGATGGGTGAGCAGCCAAGCAATCACTCATCCCTTGGTGTCTGTTTCTTTGACATGTGTTCCAGTGTTATCTAGTGTTCCGCAGCCTTGTAGATCTAAAGATAGGCCACATCTAGTCTTTTACTTGTTTTTCCTGAAATAGTGGACTCTAGTTGGTAATAATTTTAAAGTTATATACCAGCTTTTATTTAGAGAGTAAGTGGCAAAGAGAATACAAGCAAAGGACAGTTTGCAAAGAACAAGTTACTCCATCAGATGACTTCGGAGAGGGAACAGGGAAGGGTGTACAGGCAGCAGGTCCCCTCTGCCCATTCCCAGCGCAACTGTGCCATCTACTCACACACTCACACCGTATCTCATAAAAGGAAATAGATTTGTTCTCTTTTCTGACTGGTTAGAACAATGAGCTATTGTTTCCAAAGGGGTCCACCTTTAACCCTGGTGGTGAGGAACGCCCCACCTCCATCACTGCCCTGCACCCAAACCACCTAATGAAACCATACAACTCGAATGCTCCTGACTTACAAGTTTTAACGTTGATTTGCACTTTGTTTTTCAAATCATGTGTGTGTGTATGTGTGTGTGTGTGTGTACATGTGTGCAGTGACCTTAGAGGCCAGAGGCATTGGATATCCCTTGAGCTGTTGTTAGAGGCACCCAGAGGATGCTGGGAGCCACACTTGGGTCATCGGGAAGACTGGTAGCTTAGCAGTGAGCCATCCTCTCAGCCTCTCTCTGTGATTTCTGAATTTAGAATCAGAAAAGGATCCTGGAATGAGCACCTGTTACTTCATGAAGGTTCCTTTGTGTTTAGGGGAACCTTGTTTCTCATAATTGGGGCAGTACTGCACACCGCTGAAGTGTAGGGGGAAAGTTTCAGCATTTTCACACTACATCCAATGTTGCACACTAACTGATTTGAATGGGGGAAATCTGCAGTATTTTTTTTTACAGTACATCCAATGTTGTACACTGCTGAGTTGTAGGGGGAAACTTTCAGTAGTTTCATAGTACATCCATAAAGCTTCTGCTCTTATAGAAATGAAATAGTTCAATTACAGAGACCAAATAATTTAATATTTCCTATGACATTGTGCTTCAGCATGCATCAAATTAGTATATCTTTGTACTTACAGTATCAACATACTTGCTTTGAAAGTTTTCTTGGTGTTAAGGCAACCAGGAGTCCACAGGGCTAGTCTTGAGAAAGACCAAGGTAAGATTAGAAGGTTGAGACCTGAAGCCCTTCCCTTCTTCCTCCAGGGAAGAGAACAAACTAACAACCAATTGAGCACCACTAGTCAATAATTTAACCAGATATACCTGTGCAATAAAGATTTCATATGAAAGGGTTTTTATATGAAATCTTTATATACAGACTCAGCTCTGAGAGCTGAGCTTTGCTGTAGAGTTTCTCCTGTGTCTGCTGCCCACTGGTCTAGTCTGAGGCACCTCTTCTCCTGCCAGCTTGGAGTGGAATATCCTAAGCCCTTCCCACAAACAGCACCTTTTTGCCTGAGAAATTTTCGTGTGCCCCTGGGTATATGGGTCTACAAAATAGATGTACAAATCAGTTACTGGCAATAAATTATAATTTTATTTTACAACAACTTTTCAGTGTCCATACAATGTCATCACTTATTAGAGATGGAACAGACCCGCTTATTAATGAGATGGACATGATTTGTTTATTTTTGCATAAAAAATTAAATCTATACTGGACATTTAATACTATGGGATGGAGGGCATCCTTAATGCTCTTCAGAGTTGACAGATGTGTTGATTTCATACTCATTGCTTTTAGACTGCTGCTTCACACAAATAGCTACTAAAAATGGCAGAAGTGTGTTTACGGTAATCTAAAGAAATTATTGCTGATTCTATCCTAACTCCAAGCTAAAACTCACTGAGTAATTTTATGACAATGAAGTCAGCAACGTAAAGAGAAAGCTTTCAAATAAAGGATGCTAATACACTAAAGTCAAAGATACACTGTGGGCATAAGGTTATTGTGCAGTTAAATTCTGATTTCCTGTCTAAATGTTGTTTAAACTCTGCTCCTCAATTGTCTCCCAGATGGCAACAAAGCAGCTTACAGCCAATCAGTGAGCAGGGAGAGAATAGGGTGGGATTTCCTGCCAGCCAGTGGAGGAGAAGTTAGAAGAGAAAGCAGGGGTCCAAGAAAGGTCAGGAAGAAAGAGCAGGAGCTGTGAAAAGCTACAAAATGCAAATATCACTAGGATATTTTCTGGGAGTGAGACAAAGTAGCCTAGACCACAAAAAGTACAAATCAGAAGAAAGCTACTAAGGATTCTTAATGATTTTCAAAAATTGCTGAGAGATATTAACTGGCTGCAGCCTATAATTGGTTTGACTACCCAAGAGCTAAGTAGTTTATTACAAACCTTACAAGGTGATGAGGACTTAAATAGCCCAAGAAAGTTATCAGCTGAAGCAGAAAAGAAATTGGCTCTGGTAGAAAGGAAATTATAAGATTCATAGATAGATGGCCTTGATCCAAAGATGGCCTGTATTTTGGTTATCTTACCTTCTACTCATTCTCCCACAGGAATTCTTATGCAAAGAGAAGACTGTATCTTTGAATGGATATTTTTAGCACACAAAGTGGATTGCTGTGAGTTCAAGGCCAGCCTGGTCTACAAAGCAAGGCTAGGACAGCCAAGACTAAATAGAGAAACCCTGTCTTAAAAAAAAAAAAAAAAAAAAAAAAAAAAAAAAAGAAAAAAAAAAGAAAAAAAGAAAAGAAAAGAAAAGAGAAAAAATTTAAAAACCAACATAGAAAATGTTTCTGAACTGATTTTAAAAGGAAAAATGAATCTTTGCCAATTAGCTGGAATAGATCCAGCTGAGATTGTGGTACCTTTTACTAATGCTGATATTGCCTCATTATGGGCAGACAGTGAACATTGGCAGAGAGCTTGCAGTGATTATTTTGAAGAAATTAACAACAGAAACCCAAATGGCAAGTGACTTCAGTTCATAAAAAGAACTAATTGGATTCTCCCTCATGTAGTAAAGATGACTCCAATTTCTGGAGTTCCTACATTTTACACTGGTGCCAATAAATTTTAAAAATGCAGGCTATAAGTCAGTAAATATAAGTAAGATGTTTAAGAGTCCTTAAGATTCTGTTTAAAAATCCAAATTATATGCAATTCTGATGGTGTTATCAGATTTTCAAGAGTCTCTTAATATAGTACTGACTCTCAACATGCTGAAAAAGTTCTTTTGCATATAGAAACTGCTTATTTAGTTCAGGATTATTCTAATTTAACTTTATTATTTACTCAGTTACAACAAGAGATCAGAAATAGAAATCATCCATAATGCATAACACATGTAAGATCTCATAAGGGTCTACCAGGCCCTCTAGCACAAGATAATGGCGAAGTTGATCAACCATTGATAGGAAGTTTATTAGAAGCTTCAGAGTTTCACTAAAAAGTTAAAACTCCGTGTTACTAGCAAAGGCTTGAAGAAGGAATTTTCTATCACTTGGAACAAGTGAGAAAATGTCCTGCTTATTCTTTATATAACCAGACTCTATTACCTTCAGGAAGTAACCCTAAAGGCAGTCAAAGAAATGGATTTCAGCAAATGGATGTGTTTCATTCATTGGCAAACTGAAGTATGTACACCATACTATAGACACATATTCAGGGTTTCGATGGGGAATGGCCCAGAGTTCTGAAAATGTTGATTCTGTTATTACACATTTATGAGGTCATGACAGTTATGGGTATGCCTATACAAATTAAGATCGACAAGGCTCCATCATATGTCTCTAATAAAATGAAACAATTTTGTTTACATATTAGAGAAAAATGTTACAGGTATATCGCATAATCCTACAGGACAAGCAGTCATTGAAAGATCCGATCATACTTTAAAAAAATGCTTCTCAAACAAAAAAGGGGTATCAAAGACCCCCAGAAATAGGTTACATGATGCTTTATTGACTTTAAATTTCTTGAATGATAATCAATGAAAAACAACAGCTGCTGAAAGACTCTGGATTATAGAAAAATCTGCTGAATTAGATCAGCCTGTCTATTTCAAGGATATCCTAACCTCAGAATGGAGAACAGGAAATGTGTTCTGCTGGGGTAGAGATTTTGCATATGTTCATACAGAAAATGAGAAGTTATGGGTTCCATCAAAACTGTTAAAAATCAGATATGACAGAAGGAGACCCCTTGAAGATTGTGCTCACACACACAAGAAGAGAGAAATCAAGAAGACCAAACAGAACTCTTCCCAATAGGGAATGGAAAGGTGATCACAGATGGAGCTCAAGGCTCGCTAGCTAAAAGGTGCTTGTCAGCTATTTTTGGAAAGAGTCCACCTATGCATTTTAACAACGAAAATTTTTTAAATGATGAACTGGGCTCCACTTGTTGAAGCCTAAATTGACACAACTGGCCCAAAACATAGATTTTATTTTGTTTCTTTGCTTGACTTTTGTCTGAAGGTTTTGAGTTACAATGATAGGAAATTGAGAGGCAAATCTCTAAGTTGTGAATCAGCCTGGTTTACACATTAAGTCTGGGCAGGAACTCCCTGCTTATAAAGTTTATGAAAGGAGAAATGATGTCACACTGCTCGAAAAAGGCCAGCCAATCTCCTTAGAAAGTGGAGCTCTGATGGGAAAATTGGTGCCAAAGGGCATTTGGCCTGAGAGATATATTCTGTTGGTCAATGTAAGGACCCAAGTTTAAGCTAAGAGACAAACATGTAAGCTGCATGCCTCCCACATTGATAAGATCTTGAATGCTGACTGAGCTGAGGTGTCACTGCTCTGGCAGCTTGCTTATCCCTTTAAACATGGGACATTTTCATAGGGGACAAATGGTAATCATGCCTGATGCAAAGAAACACCAGGGATTATACAGGTGGCAAAGCACATGCCAGCCTGGTTAGGTCCCAAAACGCAAAGGCAGAACCATCCATCCCAAATGTGGAAAAGAGGTGGTACAAAAGTAGCCCCAACAAACGTAAAAACCCAGATACAATATGCCTAGGGTATGCTTAAAGTCTAAAATTAAAAAGAGTTTATTTAAGGTTTATTTAAAATATATGACTTTTCTATTGCTCATGGCAACTGGTTTGTCTCTTTAAACATGAGGCCTTCTCATGGGAGACAGGTAGTGGCTTGGCCTAATACAACAGGTACCTGAGACCACAGAAGAGTATATTTAGATCAATACAACCTTGCTTTGATTTTAACATGATAATGGTAATACACATCCCCTTTGAGAGAGGCCAAAATAAAACAGACCTAGTTAAAAAGGAGACTGCTAAATTATATCAGTCTATACTTATATGACTTCAAATTGTAGAACAGCAGGTAACATAGTTTGCTGATCCCTCCTCATGGGAACAGCTCTGAGGCTGACTGAGACATGAAAATGTCTCCAGCCAAAACTTCAATTGTGCATAGCCTATAGATCTTTGGCTACAATTTCCTCAGGACTTACCATACCATTCTTTGAAACGGCATAGGAAACCAGCCAAGGACAATATGTGCTGTAAACTTCGAACCCCTACCCAAGTCTAGCCAATGTACAGGACATTCTCCACAGTTGAGTGGAGAGTGAGGTCTGACTTTCACACAAACTCTGGTGCCCCGTATTTGACCACGTCCCCTGGACGGGGAGGCCTGGTGGCACTCAGAGGAAGGATAGCAGGCTACGAAGAAGAGACTTGATACCCTGTGAGCATATACAGGGGGAGGAGGTCCCCCTCAGTCACAGTCATAGGGGAGGGGAGTAAGGGGAAAATGGGAGGGAGGGAGGAATGAGAGCATACAAGGGATGGGCTAACAATTTAGATGTAATATGAATAAATTAATAAAATATATTTTAAAATAAAATAAATGTAAAAGAAAAGAAAAAATACAATAAAAAATTTAAAAAGAAAGATCAGGGGAAAAAAAAAAAGAAACGGCATAGGTAAAATTTTGTTTTACAGAGAATCATCTTTAACTGAACTGTCCTCAGTGCACAGCCCGTACATGTATTAACACGAATGTATAATACCTTTGGAAGTTTGTATATTTTGCAGAGCAAGAGGACCAGACACTGAAAAAGACAAGACAAGTAGCCCAGGTGATTCTCCCTCACAGGTGGCCTCAATGGTAATGTGTCCTTGTAAATCTTCACCTAGGACAATGTCAAAGTGGCTAATCTATGTCATCCAGCATCACAGACTGCTCTAGTCAGGACTTCAGTTAAGCACTGAACTTTTTCAGCATTCAAATATTGGACAGCAAAAGTTTTGCTTTTTTTTTTTTTTAAGACTGGACAATATCCCAATATTCATGGGCTCCAAAAAAAGAAAACTGCATTCCACTCCCATGGGTTGTGGCGGTGGATGGTTTTTGGTTATTCTATGTGTAAGAGATGTTTGTTATTATTTAAAGGGGTTGGTTATAGGAATGGCAAGCAAAAGGGTAGATTATTGAATCTACTTTTAAAGCAAAGAACATTAATAAGCCAAAAATCTTACATTGATACAGATCTTTGTGTTGTATTTATTAGAGCATGCTAAAGTACTGCACCTAAGTAATTCTTAAAGCTATAATGTGAAGTTCTAGTCATTTTGAAAGCTAGTATTATGAATTGTTTAGGATAAGTAAGAAATTAGTCAGACGATAAAACTCATGGTCATGTTGGGTACTAGTTTAGTTACCATAATTACAAAATTATATTTCCTAGATTGACAGATGAAAAATAGTTAAAAACAAACAATTCAGATAAGATAGATGGTATTCAAAACCTCAGAGATCTACAGAATATGGCATAATAAAGATTTTATTAACTTATAGCTTTTTTTTTTTTTTTTTTTTTTTTTTTTTTTGGACATGAGACATGTCTGCTCCTGGCAGCATCCCATTCTACTTCAAAGAACATCAAAGGCTTCTTCATACGTGGCAAGCTAGCCACTGGTGAGAAATGTCCTTGTATCAGTTACAGACAGAATACTGTCCAAACAGGACAAACTGGATGCAGGAGAGTTGACTGTGGAGTTTTGCAAGGGTAAGGTAGGCAAGTCCTTTATAATTGCTGCTTCACAGAAAAGTCTGTCAAATATTTTGGGCCAGAAGGCTGAAGATGATGCTACAACACTACAGAAAAATTTTGAAGGACTGTCCAGGCAGCTAAATATTTCTGTCATTTCTATACTTTGGAAGCTACTTGCCTGCACTTCCTACATATTTAGGGAATATTTATTCCTTCTTAAGTCTCTGATGGGGTTGAAGACTAGATAGTTATAGTCTCACAGTTAAACTTAAATTGTTTAGGATGATAGAAATTGATAGATAGTAAAATACTGTATACAAATGTAAGTCTTACCTAATACTTTTCATAATTATTATATTGCATATAGTTTGTTATTGTAAGAAAAGGAGCCTTTTATTAGGCTAAAGGGGAGAAATATAAGCATAAGGTTATTGTGTAGTTTAAATTCTGATTTCCTGTCTAAATGCTGTTTAAACCCTGCTCCCCAATTGTCCCCATATTATGTCTATAAAACAGCTTACAGCCAATCAGTGAGCAGGAGAGAGAATAGAGCTGCACTTCCTGCTAGCCAGGGGAGGAGGAGTTAGGAGAAGAAGCAGGGGATTCAGCACAGGTAGAGGTCCAGCAAAGACCAGGAGGAAGAAGCAGGAGCCAAGGAAAGCTACAAAGTATCAGTGGGATGTCCTCAATAGGCTGCTGGGTAAAGAAACTCTTAGGCATCATATAATGGAAGGTTACATGCTAAATGCTAAAACAAATGTAGCAATACAGGTATGAAACACAGTATCACTTGTTATAGTGTAGCAAATAAAAAGAAACTGTGATCTGAGTTTGTATCCATTTGTATAAGCATGAAGAATCTCTGAAAGTACAGAGGGCAAGGGTGGGAGGGGCTGAGAATGGGAGGGAGTATAATGGTCTGCCTGTTAGTGTACTGCATTTATTGAGCTACATGGTATCTATAAAAAGTAAAAAAATAAAGCCAAACGTGTGCATGAGAATGCACACACCCACATATATACATACATGAGAGAGAGAGAGAGAGAGGGAGAGGGAGAGAGAGAGAGAGAGATCGATCCTTTGTGTCCAATCCCAGAGCCTTATCATAGCGGTCCCTTCCAGTCTGGGTGAGGTAAACCTACCCAGGGATTCAGTTTACAAGGCTTACCATAGAGCCCATAATATGAAGAGGCTTAATGTCAGCGGGATCTTGTTTCATCTCACTCGGTGCTAGACTCTTTGATGAGCCCTCATGAGGGCACAGCTTGGAGTGAAAGCATTTTATTGTGGCCTAGGTCATGGGAGCCTGAAGTTTGCCAACCCCAACACCCCAACTCCCGTACCCCATTGCTTTCTGCTCATCCCACGGGGCGGGGGGTGCTTCAGGAGCTCCTGAAGGCTTTTACAGAGTTCGTTCTAAATTCACCGCCAGGCTGGTTCCTCCCACTGGCGTTCTGATCATGTGCTTTCCTAGGACGACTATAGAGAGTGAGGCAAGGTGACCTTCGGTCCTCACTTCCACACCCCAAGACTGACGCTCACCCCCAGCGCAAACCTTCACCTTCGCTGCAGCCTGAGCACCTGCCCACTGTGAGTGCTCCCTTCTCTACCTCAAGAACATGAGTCTGGCTTCCGTGGGGCCAAGTGAGCCAGGTGTGGTCTGTTTTCAGACTCCCCCTGACTGTAGACACCAGGGCTCCACCAGAGGCTGAAGCAGCTTCCCTGGCATCTCAGTCAGGAGGCGCTGGGTCTCTCCTGTTTGATCTGGGCTACTTTCTCATGAGGGCAACAGGCGGCCTGTGCAGCTGCTCCCGCCTGTAACTTTGCCTGACACCCAGGACAGCTGCTAAGGGGACAGAAATCTCTTACCCTCTTTGTTCCGTTGAGCACTTTGTTTCCACCCCGACTTTTGAATCCAGATGATTCCCCTAATTGGCCAACAAAAGCCGCTGGAATAAGGCAGAGATGGCTGGCCCATGTGGAGCTCTGCACAAGTCATTTAAAACGAAATCAATCTCACTTCTTCCCTTCTCTGTCAGTATTCTGAAATAATATTTGAAGTTCTGTTTGGTCTCTTTGGAGAAATGCCAATGAATCGAGGCATATACCGAAGCTATATTTCAAGCCATGGTTGTGCTCAGGACTTCTGAAAAGTGATTCTGACTTAGAGGTAATGCAGGATACAGATTTAATAACCTGCCCTGTGACTTCTCTCTCTGGTTTTTGTTGTTGTTGTTGTTGTTTGTTTGTTTGTTTGTTTTGTTTTTTAAAGAAATTACAACAAACTACAGACACAGCTGAGAGGCACCTCTTGTCTGAGAGTGTTAGGCCATAGTGCTTTTTTTAGTTTTCATTTATTTCTTTACCTAACTAAAAAATTTAGGATTATTTATTTTATGTGCATGGGCGTGTTGCCTACATGTGTGTATGTGTACCGTGTACATGCCTGGTACCCACAGAAGTCACATGGTGTCTGGCCACCCGGAACTGGAGTTATCGATGGCTATGACGCAATTTGTGGGTGCTGGGAGCTGAACCTGAGTCAACTGCAAGTGAAGCCTGCGCTCTTAGCCACTGAGCCATCTTTTCAGTCCCTAGCTTCGTTTAATTTTTATTATTCTACAATGAAATTAAGACGTTTTTAAAATATTGACTTTGGGGGGGGGCGAAGGTACAGATTCTCAGCTGTTCAGTTTTGCCGTTAGCCAGATCATAGAGCTGAAAATTAAAGGAGGGAGGCTTGTCACCGAGAGTGCTCCCTGTCCCAGCCCTGCCCCCCACCCTACACTGGCCAGTTTGCTCTGCTGGGTCTCCTCATGGAGAGCCAGGCTGGAGGCCTCACAGCACTCCCTTTCCACTGGCTGCCAGTGCTCAAAGAAGACAGGTTGTACACACCAGGTGGCCATAACTGAGCCCACGCCTGCTCAGGAGGTAGCTCCTGCAAGTGGGAGAGCACATTTCCACTGCCTAGCCATGTGATGAAACCAGTGCTTACCCAGTTGGTTATTTGCAAACAATATTTAGTAGAAGAGGAACCTTCAAATTTAGTTTTAAAACAAACAAAAGAAACCTCTTACTCCATTGCAGCTGTGGGTGAATTGTAGTCTTTGATGAAGAACAACAACAACAAAAAAAGCCTGCTTGTGTATTTCCGCTGTTTTATGTTGTTTCCAACTCTTGAATTTAATGTGTAGGGTCTTTACAGTCTCCAAAAAGAATCAAAAACTTGACTTCAGGATGGCTTAATAGGTAAAGTGCTTGCCCTGAAACCACAAGGACCTGGGTTCAGATCCCCTGCACTCATTTAAAAGTCAGGTACTGTAAGCCCAGCACTCAAGAGGCAGAGGCAGGTGGATCTCTGGGTTACAAGCCAGCTCTGTCTACATGCCAGTTCAAGCCAGCCAGGGGTACACAGTGAGACCCTGTCTCAAAAGAAAAAATAATAACTTAAATGTTTTTAATACAGATGTTTCAAACTCTAGTTCTAAATTTGTCAGAGGCCATTCTACAGGAAGATGGACAGTGCTGGCTCTCGCTGTCCTCCCTGGACCATGGCACCCAGTTTTAAAGCCCTGTGTCCCAATTCATCAAAATGTTTTGCTAAAGCCTGGCCGGCAAATATCCAGGGCAATTTTCTTACAAACCAATTAGAATTCATCACTTAAAATTTTATCTTGCTAGCAAATTGAAGTTAAAATTTTGGTAACTGTTGCCAAGGTAACCAGGTACCTGCCATCAAAGCAGAAGGGTGTCTGTTCTATTCCCTTGAACTTCAGATGGCCTGTCACTGCTTTGGCCAATAGAATATCATTAAAGCAATGTCACCTGACCTCAGACTCCACACAGGAACCCTTTTGAGTTTCGTCTGTGTGTCAGACAGGGATATCAAGAGAAATAGAACAGCTAAGGTCTAAAGAACCCACTGTCTTCCTCCTGCCATTTGGAGAGCAGTAGGTAAGAAGGCCTCGGAGCCATTGAGCCAATGGAGCAGATTTCAGGCTGAGTCCAAAGGCCCGAGACCCTTGAACATAGAGAGCAGGAGATGACCTGAGCCTCCTCTTGCCAGGATCCACACTGGGAGGTCCCTACTCACACAAGGAGGACCCTTTGTCAGTGTTCTTACACTCTGTGGTAATGCTCAACCAGATGCTGAGCATCTGCCACCTAGGCACCTCGACACAGAAATTCAACCACCATAGCCGGCTCCTCTCAGGGTGCTCACTCTGAAGATGGCCAGCTGCTGTTTTGGGGGGATACCAAGACATGAGGAAGCTTCGACAGTGCAGCTGGAGAGAAAAGAAAAGAAATGCCTGGTGAGGGGTCTTTCTCTAGACCCTGGGCATGGACAGCTGCTGCCCGCCTCACTGTGGCATAAAGGGGCAGACAGCATCCAATGAGAGCTATCTGGCCACCACCTACTCCCAGGCCTCGGGGATAATACCTTAAGCCTTTCACTTTGGGAGTGGTTTTATGATGTAATCGTTTTCTGCAAGATAGTTCTACTGGAATGCCACATTTGAAAGACTTTTTAAACAAGTTAGAAAAGTTTAGAGCCAGGTTTTAATTCAGGGACAGATACAAGTGCTTCTTTATAGCTTTTGCCATAGCAACAATAAACACTCTCAAACAGCATTCCCAGAATGCTCTTCTGCAGACAAAAGTGTCTATTTAAGAAGTATTGCTCTTAACCACTTATGGCTTTAAATGTCTCTTTTTCTGATAGAAGCAGATTGAGTAATTTTCCCCACAAAATGTCTGCTAAGCAACAGGCTACTAACCAAATATGTTACCATAGAAAATCCATTTTCTTTTTTGCTTTATTATTGAGAAATGGTTGTAGAGAAAATACACAGAGCCCTTGGATCCTTCAACTGTTTTCATTTTACCATTATCTGTCTCTCTAAATATGTACACATAGCATTGTTTATTTGCTGTCTGTTCTTCGGTGTCTAAACACTTCATGGTATATCCTTTACAAATGTCACAGGGCTATGGTCAATGCCAGCTCTTAGCCCTGAGGAGCACTGCCCTCTAACAGACAAGCTTAGTCCGAAGCTTGCCAGCTGTTCCAATAGTTCTTTTATAGAACAATAAGAACGGAATCCTCATTGAGGCAGTAACAGGCTTCTTCTGTGCTCTTTACTCTTGAACGGGTCCTTAGTTTTCTTCCATCCAATTGTAACCATAAAAAGGCAAAGCCAAGTTGCTTGAACTTTAAAACGTATTTTAAGTCTTATGTACTATTTTCTAGGAATGAATATGAGCAGATTCTTCAGAATTGTTGGTGTTAACAAATGAAGCCTACTGTAAAATGGTTCCTAAATTGAAGAAATCATCTGAAATCTTCTGGCTGAGAACCTTGAAGTTGTCATAGCTATATTTAAACCAAGGAATAAATAAAGGGCTGAAGAAAAAAAAAAGCACACTGGGCCATTTTTGAGGGCTGTTTTCAGAAATCCTGAATGTGAACACATGTGACCTGGATGGACAGTAAAAGAAAGGACTCTTCCTTAAATAAAAATTTATTGACTTAAAAAAAAAAAAAAAACTAGGGGAGGCAGAGAAAGATGTGATGGCAGTGACAGGTGAGAGAGGGGGCTGAGACTGACATGCTGTCAATTGCCCAGTAGGACTGAAGAGATGGTGTGCTGCAGCCTGGAGCTTACATAGACACAGACACAGCTCCCAAACATGCTGCCTGCCACCTCAGGATCCTTCTAGCAGAGGTTCACGTTCTGGACTGGACCGCCTGGAAGGACCACTGGGGTCCATGATGCCACTGGAGGCCATGTTGGTGTCTATGGTCCATGCTGCTGCCCCAGGCCACTATGAAACCTGAGATCCATGTAGACATATGCAGTCTGTGCCACTGCTTGATGCCTTGGTGATATCCTTGGGTTTTGCTGCCTCAGGAGGCCATGTTGATATGAGTGGCATGTGTAACCACCTGAGGCCACCTTCAGGCTGGTGGTCTGTGCAGCTGCTGAGGGCCATGAATGGGTCAACGGTCCTGATATGGCCAGGGGTCATGTTGATGGATGTGGCCCGTGTGCCCACTGAAGGCCATGCAGATATCTATGGTTGGGGCTGCTACCTGAAACCATGTTGATGTCCATTGCTGCAGGAGACTTGGCACTACCTCTTGTATGAGAGCTGTCCCTGGCCCTTTCTGGCTGCAGCATGGCCCACCTTCCTATGGGGGGCTGGCCACTAGGAATCTGACCATGCTCCACTGAGCGTATAGCATTGGCTTTTTTAGGGGGAGGGGTCTACAGGAGCAGACATGGGAGGACTAGGATGTGAGTGTAATCGGGATGCATGATATAACATTCCCAAATAATCAATCAAAAAATGTTTTGGAATAGACTTTTAAGTAATTATTATTAAATTTAGAAATTATTTTAAAAGATGTACCAAGTCAACATAAATTTATTTCTAAGCATTCTTAGAAAGCTTTTTTAAAAGATATTTATTTATTATGTGATGAGTAGGCTGTCTTCATGTACACCAGAAGAGGGCATCTGATCATAGTACAGATGGTTGTGAGCCACCATGTAGGTGCTGGGAATTGAACTCAGGACCTCAGGAAGAGCAGCCAGTGCTCTTAACCACTGAGCCATGTCTCCAGCCCAAAAGCTTTATCTCTGTGTTCTAATTATTTGTTAAATACCTTATTCCTTGATGTGGTGTCAGCGGTCTTTCTAATTATCTTACTAGTCATTTGAAGACTCTTAACCTCTTAAGTGAAGTTACACATCAGCACATGTAAATTGCGCTGATAATATCCGCATCATTTGTTTTGTTTGTAAAATCTTGTCTTTGTGAGGTCAAGCGGTTGTTTGTTTGTTTGTTTGTTTTTCTGTGTTTACACACTTGGTCCTCATTGTGGTAGTCCTCATGTGTAAAGTCCCTGCATAAAGAACCATCATTCTGTTTGTTTGTTTGTTTGTTTGTTTGTTTGATGTTTTGTTTTCTTCTGTTTTTCTATACAGGGTTTCTCCATGTAGTCTTGGCTGTCCTAGACTTGATTTGTAGACCGGGCTAGACTTGAATTTACAGAAATCCACCTGCTTCCCCCGGTGCTGGGATTACAGGCGTGTAACCATCTTGTCTGGTTGAACCTTGAACCTTCCTTCTTAGGGGTAATTGAAGGTTGGATTCCCGTGAGGCCAAGCCCAGGCCTCATTGGGCCTCTTTTTCATGTGCTGTTCGCCTCCAGCAGCACTGTCCTCAGGGTCTGGGCACAGCTTTTCTCCCACATTCAGCCTTCTGGAGCCTGAGCTTACCAGCAATGGTGTGTAATGTTTCGGCACAACAAACAGCATTGTCTACAACAAAAATGTGGAAAACACGGCCAAAGGTTCTGGGGAAAAAGATACTCACTCAGGTACGAGAGCTGACACAGGAAAACAATGTCACCTTGTTTGACTCCTGGTTGGGGACATGCAAGTCAGATAACTTTACACAGGAGAGAAGGGCCACCTGGAGCTGCACTGCTGAGGGGAAAAGATGCAGAGAGGCCTCCAGGAAGCCAATGGAAAAAGGAGTCGGAGGAGAAAGAGAGAGAGAGGGAGCACACGTGGGTACTGCAACCAGACTGCCCCCACTGAAATGCTGAGCTCAGCAATGATAATACATCTATGTATAAAGAAAGGTCCAGAAAAATTAGCAACTTGAAGGTACGGAGAGGAAGACACCTGGAGCTCAGAAATGCTGGTAACCATCTGTCTTCTCTAACCCAAGGGGAAATACCCTAAGTCCTGACCTGCTACACACAGAACCCTGGGGGACCTGCCTAAGCAATGAAGCAAAGCGAGTAGCCAGCACACACGGGGTTTGTTCTCAATAGACAAAGATGAAAACTAAGACCCCATGAGGATCAAACTATTTCATATTCATCCAAAATGTGCATCTCAAGAATATTCAGAGGGCTGGTGAGATGGCTCAGCAGGTAAAGGTACTTGCCACCAAGACTGACAACTGGACTTTGATGCCCCGAACCTACATGATGAAAGGAGAGAATTAACTCCTGCTCACTGTTGTCAGGACAGACACATTTCTCTTTCTCTTTCTCTCTCTCCCTCTCTCCCCTTTTTCTCACTCCCCCCCCCCCAACACACATGCCCTCTAAAATATATCTAAAAGCTTAAAAGATCCTTAGTCTTATTTTTTAAGGGAATGTTTACAAAAACACACAAATTTCCAACACCTAATCAAGTGGACTTTTTAACCTAACAATCAATTTTTAAAACTGCTAACAGAGCAAAGAGACAAGAAATTATAGTATACAAAAAAAGAGAAAACCCAGTCCATCACAAATGACCTGACAATGACAAATAATTGGCAAACAATGCTATTTGTGCAGGTCCTATAAGAATGAGGAAATGGGCTGAAGAGATGACTCAGCAGTTCAGAGAGATGACTCAGCAGTTCAGAGAGATGACTCAGCAGTTCAGAGCACCCATATGGTGTCTCACAACCATCTATAACTCCAGCTCCAGGGGATCCAATGGCCTCTTCCAACCTTCACAGGCAGTGCACATATGTGATACATATACATGCATGAAGACCAAAAAAAAAAAAAAAAAAAAAAAAAACGGCCAAAATACTTAGAATAGACACAGAAATATAACAAAGAGCACATTCCAATGTCTAAGGCTGAAAACTACAATCTTGCCTGACCTAAAAATCACAAAAATAAGAGCAAACACCAGACTGGACAGTGTAGAACAAAAGACAAGTGAACTCAAGCTCAAAATAAAACATGGAAGAAAGGCTATCAGAAGACTAACAGCTTGCCAGCGAGCACAGTCAAACTTACCCATAAGTGCAGCCCCTGGGAAGGGAGCAGGGCAGAAAAAACTATGAGAAAGAACAAAAGCTAAGAGTTTTCTGTATGTGATGTCAAACATAAGCATAAATTTCAAGTAATCCCCAGCATATGAAATA
The DNA here is from genome assembly GCF_903995435.1 of Acomys russatus. Taxonomy (NCBI): domain Eukaryota; kingdom Metazoa; phylum Chordata; class Mammalia; order Rodentia; family Muridae; genus Acomys; species Acomys russatus. Next base: position 42,669,412 of record NC_067139.1, read on the forward strand.
TCATTGTCAGATTTTTTAAATCAATAAAATAGATGAGACAAGACATGTTCAGGGCGGTCTGGCCAATAGCATCAGAGAAACAGTGTTTTCTAGACAGCTCGGGAGCACAAATTTACCTTGATGGGCAAAAAAGAAAAAGAAAAAAACATCTCAAAGGTTGGTGCATAGGAATGTGGAAAGGCAGACACAAAGTTCAAGAGTGAGAACACTATTCACAGAAAGCAGAAGATAGGAGTAAACCATTGTTAAAGAACTAAAGATAGGGGCTGGAGAGATGGCTCAGAGGTTAAGAGCACTGACTGCTCTTCCAGAGGTCCTGAGTTCAATTCCCAGCAACCACATGGTGGCTCACAACCATCTACAATGAGATCTGGTGCCCTCTTCTGGTGTGCAGGTGTACATGAAGTCAGAGCACTGTGTACATAATAAATAAATAAATCTTTTTAAAAGGAACTAAAGATAACGCCGAACAGCCCAGATATATATATTTAAGAATATATGTTCTACACGAAGGCAAAATTTAATCTTTTTCAGAAATGCCACAGCTAGAACCTGAAAACAAAAGAGGTTTGTAAGCTGTCCTTCAGGCCCTGAGCAAAACAGCACCCCAAGGGAACCATGAAAGGAGAGTACAGAAAGGGTAATTACCTGAGTAATCATTTCTTTTTATTTAAGTTGCTTTAAAACACAGCTGACTACTTAAAGGCTGATAACGATAATAACATAAAGAGAGGTTTTGAAAGACATAACACATCTAGCAATCATCCTGAAGGCGGGGAAGGGCAGGAAAGGAACACACAGATGCAGCACTGTGGTGCTGAAGCGATGTGGCATCACCTGCAGGCAGGCTGTGACCTACCAACACCATATGCTTAACACTCTCAAGCAATAAAACCATCACAGTGTTAGAGCCAGCATGGCCATGAAGGAGGTGGCTCATTGTGCCTACCTTAATGTTTGAAAGTGACTGATGACACCAATGGAAGAATAAATTCAGTGTTTCCATTTCCTGGGAGTGGGGACACTCTCACCCCGAGACATCACTGAGAAGGCACTAGTGTCTGTCAGGAAGCAGAAAGAAGTGAAGAGAGACCTAGGCCAAAGGCCCTATTATGACTTGAGGCTCAGAGCTGGAAGGAGACACAGGATGGGCTCACCTGAGTCACACCAGGGGGCTCTAGAAAACACTGGTCACTTCCAGTCCTGTAGGACTTGCTGCTGGGTGATGTGAGAGGGGAACACAGGGTGAAGAGTGCGAGGTTGACAAAGGAGTTGATAGGGAAGTGAACTCAGAGTTGGATGTTCTGTTATAAAATGGAGATCTGTCAACAGGTGTCCCTAGAGTTACCGAGCTTTGGTTGGATCCTTTCTCTAACCATTAGAATATCAGGAAATAAAAGAAATAAAAATCACGGTCAACACAGGAATTGAAAAACAGAAACTAGATAACACAAATACAAAATAACTGAAAGATTTTATCTTTATACTCAGATTTAAGCTCAAATATATAAGTACTAGAACACCCTGTAGTGGCCTAAACAACATATTTAAAACCCAGAGGTTCTCAGAATGAATAAAGTAAAACCCCCATTTAACCTATTGTCATAAAACCTACACTGGGGTAAAGCCACCAAGCTGGTGCAACATGCCTCAGCTGGTAAAAGCACTTGCTGCCAAGTCTAATGACCTGAGTCTGATCCCCTGTACCCACTTGTTAAAAGGAAGGAAGCTACTCCTGCAAGTTGTCCTCAGACATTCACACATGAGATGTGACATGTGAGCACAACACACACATGCATGCACACACACATGCATGCGCACACACAATGCAGACATACACACACATAAACACATGCATGCATGCATACACACATGTACACATGAGTCAAACATGGGCACACATATACATATACACACACATGCATACACATACACACAAATACATAATTTACAGTAATTTTAATAAAAATGAAGACAAGTGCTGGAGAGATGGCTCAGAGGTTAAGCACTGACTGCTCTTCCAGAGGTCCTGAGTACAATTCCCAGCAACCACATAGTAGCTTATAACCATCTATTATGTGATCTGATGCCCTCTTCTGGCCTACAGGTGTACACACAGACAGGGCATTATATACCTAATAAATAAAATTTTTTTAATGAAGACAATGATTAACTGTAAAATATTTCAAAAATATATGCTAGGATAATACTTAAATGTATTTTAAGATTCAAGTCCATCAAGGATGTTCTCTGATAATGATGGATCTAAATTGGAAAACCAGACTAAATTATTAGAAGCTATATGATTCATTGAATAACATTGATTAAAAGAATAATGTAATAAAATAATAAAGAGAAAAAATGAACAATGTTTTTAAGTTAATGAAAATAAAGGCACAACAAACTGAAATGTATCTGATAATGTGAAATAACACTAGAAAAATTATAGTGTGTATTTAAAATTAAAAAAAAACAATGTCCTTGACTTCCACCTTCCTTACAAAAACTATTAAAAACTAAAGGTTATACACAAAACCAGAAAGAGGAAGAATATTGTCCATGATGCTGTGATAAACATCATGACCAAAAGCAATTTGGGAAAACCAGTTTATCTGGTTTACACATCCGTGTCACAGTCCATCACTGGAGGAAGCCAGGGTAAGAACACAAAGGCAAGAGCTGAAGCAGAGCTCGGAGGAACATTATTAACTGGCCTCTTCTCCATGGCTTGCTCAGCGACTTCTCTTCCCCAGCCCACGACATCTGCCTCAGGATGGCACCACCCACCCTGGGCTGGCCCCATCTACATCAGTCATTAATCAAGAAAATGCCCCACAGACTTGCCTGCAGGCCGGTCTGATGGAGGGAATTCCTCAACATAGGCTGCTCCCTCTTCCTAAATGACTTAATCACTCTACTTTGTGTTAAGTTGACAAAAGTGACCCTCAACGTCTGATATAAATCAAATAAAGACCATCAACAGAGCAGCTTCCCACGTGAGCAGTGATGCAAAAAACAACATAGAAAAGCTAGTGCGTTGTGAGTGAGTGGGGGCTCATGGCAGGGCTTAGTGTCTTCACAAGTCAGTGGACACAACTCAGCAAAATAAACTGAAAGGGACAAACTGCTTAGTCATCTCAGCAGATACAAGAAAAAGGATGAAAAACAGTAAATATTCCTCCTAAGAGCTAAGGAAGCTGGAAGTGAGCATTGCCAACTCAATAAAAAAAAATCTACTGCACACCTACAGTTCACATCTTAGTAATTACACAAGACCGTGTGCATTTTCCCTATAATGAGGCGGCAGGAAAGGAGGTCTGGTCTCAACCCTTCCATTCAGGTCAGTAGAGAGAAAGTAAAACAGAGGAAGGGAAGTAACAGTGCCTTTTGTTTTGTGAACAGAATACTGTCTGTGGAGAAAATCCTACTGACTGCACATGAAGGCAACCTGAACCAATTAAATCATGTAGCAAAGAGGCAGGATATGCAAAGAACCAATCACATCTCTAAACACCATAACCTGGACACTCCTGAAATAATGCTCACGGTTGCACCAAAACGCTGACTCCATAGTGATGCACGTGATGAAAGAACTGAGTGACGAAACAAATGACAAGCATCCCTGAAAGAGGCTGAGGCATGAAGGTCACAGGGCGGCGGTTTGAATGCTACCGAGATGTACAGACTCTACAGACAACATACAAGTGCAGTTCACCTGGAATAGCTGTGCAGCACCAGAGAGGCTTAGGTTGAAGGGCTCATGATCTTTGACTTCTGGACTTAGGATAAAGCTACAGGAAACAAATGTCATGGTCTTGCTGCATGGCAGGTGAAGACAACGAAACAGAGTAAGAGATCAGAAATGAGACCCGCGCATACATGGAAGGCTGATTTTTAACAAAAGAAAAGAAAATTTGGTGGAACACAGTAAACAAGTTTGGGAGAATTCTCAACCACGTCCATGAAATGAACTTTAATCTCTACTGGGTAACATACACAAATGTTAACTTGGATAGATTATAAATTGTGTAAAATAGAAACGTATAGAAATGTCTAGGCCTGCACAAACTGTTGCACCAGCCAACAACAGTGCATGCAATGAACTTAGGCCGCCTGTTCAGATCTAGCCAGTGGACAGCGCATTCTCCATGGTTGTGTGTGGGGGCAGGGGATGGAGCGGGGACTGCCTCTGACATGCACTCTGGCGCCCCCTATTTGACCACTTCTCCTTGGTGGAGACACCGGGTGACACTCAGAGGAAAGGGACGCAGGTTACCAGGATGAGACCTGATAGGCTGTGACCATATGGTGGGGGAAGGAGGTCCCCTTCTGTCAGAGGTCTAGGGGAGGGGAATAGGGTGGAAGAGGGAGGGATGGTGGGAGCAGGAAGATACACTCAAGGGGGTAACAACCAGAGTGTAATCTGAATAAATCATAATAAATTTTAAAAAAATTTTTAATCTGCAAAGACAAAAAAAATCTAGAAGAAAATTTTGCAAATTTGAATTATATAAATATCTTAGCTTCAACTGAGAGTATATTATGTAAAATAACCTCCCTCCTCCCCCCACCCCCCGTGTGTGTGTGTGTGTGTGTCTGTCTTGACATTTTTATCATAAAAGCCCTGTTTAAACAGCGATAGAGGGTGAAGAAAGGAATACAGTGGGAAATGACATCCAGAGGCCGACAGCTGGATGGCCATGTTCTGAACAAGCAGATGAAGACACGGGAGGAAGAGAAGGGGAGGGATGACCTCACATAAGACTGTAGCAAGCAAAGTGACATAATTGCTTGGCTTTAAGTAATCTACCTTCATCGACAGCAAAAGAGCAGTAATCCTTACTGAAAAGTAAAAGAATATCGTACAATTACCTAATGCTTCCGCTACGTAAGTCCACTTAATTCTCACACTATCCTCCTGAGGTAGACAGTGGAGTTCCAATTACAGGCAAAGTAAATACACCTAACAGAGGAAAGACATGTGTTCAAGTGGGGCCAAGCATGACTACCTGAAAAGCGGTTGATCTGAGGCATGTTTCTGCTAGGATGGGGCTAAGTCCATATCATACTGACGAGCAATGAACTATGGGTCCATCTGTATGCAACTGAAAGAACAATCAACTCTCTATGAAAGCATCTGGGGCTGTGGAAGATCTCATTACATACTGGAACCAAACTAAAGAAACTCATTCTCTTGGCTTAAAAACAAACAAACAAACAAAACAAACAAAAAACAAAAAACCAGAACAAAACAAAACAAAATCCCAATACTAAATTTTAAAGTTGTTTATTGTTTTTCAAAACAAGGTTTCTCTGTGTAGCCTTGGCTGTCCTGGACTCGCGTTGTAGACCAGGCTGGCCTCGAACTCACAGAAATCCGTCTGCCTCTGCCTCCTGAGTGCTGGGATTAAAGGCATGCGCCACTACTGCCCAGCTAAAATGTAAGGTTCTTAACTCCATTTAAATAAACAAATATCTTACAAATTGGTCTCACACATGAGAAGAATGAATAAATAATGAATTGTGAGTAATTTCTATAAACAGGAATCTTCCACAACTCCCTTTTATAAATTTTCGGCTCTCTGCTTCTCTTTTTTTCAAAAGCCCTAAGATTCAGCACTTTATTAGTGGCAAGCATCAGAAGGTACTGTTTTTATGTAGACGGTCTGGGCGCTAGATTCTCCTTTTCTCACAGCTGACATGCATCTCTCTTCATCTACCACTTCTCTTTGAACCTGAAGAGCAGGAATCTAAGAGCAAACAGAATTCCAATCAGCCAAAACAGAGATCCAAACAGAACCAAGAAATTCTGGGACTTAACCATAATAATTCTTTGATCTCAATAAGTTCAGCCCAGCTGTTTGTTTAAATGCTGGGCAGCACTGACTCGGACTTTCCATGAAGCCCAAGTGTGTTTCCCCATTGTGGCTGATACTAGTCTGCTTTCCAGAAAGGAGAAATGAAGCCAAGCCGTACAAAGCTGTCAGCAAAGAGCAAGGCGAGTCGAAAGTTTTACTTTAGAAGCCAAGCATTTGAACCAGCTTTGCAAAGATTCCTAAATTGAGCAAGAATGGCCGTTCAGTGTTCAGCATGCACACATATTGTTTTTCCATTTAGATATATTGTTTAAATTTATAATGTTACGTGGTATTCAAATCTTCTCCTAAAGAGTTAACGAGTTCCATTCTAATAAGGTTAAATCTCTCTCAATGTCTCCCTTGTTGTGAATGAAATGTTTTATTTCTCCAAAAGTCACATGGTGCCACTCTGACACTGGCTGTTGAGGTGAGTGGTTACAGGTCGATGTTGCCATGATGGTGGATGTAACATGGTGGGACTAGTGTCCTAATAAGATGAGTAGGGAAACTTGTATATACACATATGCACACACACATATGCACACACAGGTGCACACACATATGCACACACACATATGCACACACACATATGCACACACACATATGCACACACAGGTGCACACACATATGCACACACACATATGCACACACACATGCACACACATATGCACACACACACACATGCACACACACATATGCACGCACACACATATGCACACACACATATGCACACACACAGGTGCACACACATATGCACACACACATATGCACACACACATGCACACACATATGCGCACACACACATGCACACACACATATGCACGCACACACATATGCACACACATATGCACACACACATATGCACACACACATATGCACACACACAGACCAGCATGAGCTGGTCTCTCTTTTATCATCTAGGCTGCAAGAAAGTGGCCTTTTGAAAGCCAGAACTGGATCCTCATCAACCATCCACATGACAAAATAAAAACAAGCCCCAGACTCCCGAGACCAGTGGGGCATGGAGAGAAATCAAAGGGAGATTTTATTCCCTAAGCCAGATGGAAATGAACTTTCTACCCTGGATCCGAGACTCTGGTGGCTCTGGGCCAGTAGCCATTTCCTAACTGAAGTGTCTTTGATATTACCAGAGTTCTTTGTTGTGAGATAAATATATCCATATACATATGATGTGTGTGTGTGTGTGTGTGTGTGTGTTATTAGCATGGACTTGTGAAGCCTCTCCTCACTAAGGCCAATCAGTGTTTGTCATCTTTCATCTCCATCCTGCTATATATACCACAGATCTGTAAAAGGCAATGGTCCCAGGCAGAAGAGAAATGACAACCATCGAGACTGAAAATGCCAGCTGTGTTCTGAAATAAGAACCAACGACAGCATCTTCAGAGGGCCAATAATTTACACAAAGTTCTCATTGAATGTGGGCTGGAAAGCTAAATACTTTTTTTTTTTTTTTGGTTCTCATTAAATTAGTTATATAATATATAAACATGCATATGTGGGTGGCGAACATACATGTATATGTGTGTTCCCAGGCACATGGCAAATAGATGTTTTCAGGTGCATATCTATATATACACACACACATATGCACACACACACACACACACATGTATGTAAAGGACAGAGATTGGTGTCTGGTGCCATCTTCCATTATCTTCTACCTTATGAACTGAGGGAAAGTCTCTCAGCTGAAGCAACAGCCTATTGATTTTTGCTAAATCCAACTGCCCAGTTTCCTCCAAGATTCTCGGTCTCTCACTTCTGAGCACTGGATTGTAGGTAGGCCACCTCACCCAACCAGCACCGATGGGTGCTAGGGATCTAAAACTTGGTCTTCATGCTAATACAGCAAGTATTTACCCATTTCCCAATCTCTACACCCCCCCCCAACTTTATAAATATTTTTAAAAGAGTCACATTCAGCAAGTGCTATTGCTCTTGGGCCCCTGGGAAGGACGGAAACATCATGACAGACAGGCATGTCAATGGATTGCTCTTACCTCATGGAGGCCAGGAAGCATAGAAAAGCAGAAATGGACTTGGGGCAAGACACAGCCACCAAGGAAATACCCTGGAGACCAACTTCCCCAGCTTTGTTCCCTCTGACAAGGCTCTTCATATCCTGGGCTTATTCAGCTTGGAGCAATAGTTACACTCCTGAGAGCACCGGGTCATAGCACCCATCCATGATGACACAAGGAGTCACACCTGACATTATTCTTGTGCACAGCAGCTGCCAGGACCACACCCAATAGAGCCAATGACATCATTTACCCACCCTCGGTTCCCTGAGCATTTTAACACGGGAGGAGCCAGGCAGCAGCATGCACACTCCCATCCCAGGAGACAGTGGAGGCCGAGGGAAGGAAGAGTAGTTCTAAGAGACTTTTTTATTTTATTTTTTAATAATTTAATTTATTCAGATTACAACTCAATTGTTACCCCATCACTTGTATCCTCCTGTTCCTCCCTCCCTCCCTCCCGCTATCTGATTGGTCCTAGGCTATCAAATCTCATCTTGGTACCCTGCCTATCCTCTCTCTGAGTGCCATGCAGCCTCCCCAGCAAGGGGAAGTGGTCAAATATGGGGCACCAGAGTTCATGTCCAAGTCAGTCCCCGCTCTCCACACAAGGACAGAAGAACGTCCTGTCCATTGGCAAGTTCTGAGTAGGGGTTCAGTGTTTAACAGCCGTGTCAGTATTGCACAAGTGGACACAAGTTGCCTGGCAGGTTGAAACTGTAGTATTCAAGGTGTGTAGCTAGGTGATGACCATTGACAAACTTTTTTTCCCCTCGGTTGCCTGCATCGTATCTTCCTGCACCTTGAAAGCAAGCCAGCACGGAGGAGGCTTCCTGTTCAGTCCCAGCTTGACTATTGTATCTTACATACAAAGCATGTGGATTTTCAGTAGTACGGACTTAACATCTAGCTCTGGCGAGCAAAGACGAGCAATAGGGATAGCCTGTACTGTTTTGGAAGCTTCTGGGTAGCCCTGGCCCGCAGCTCTGAGGGAGATGGTCCAGAGCTGACACTGGGATGTTCGTTTAAAATCCCATGCCTTCTGAGATCAGCATTATTTGCTCCTGTTGCATATCTCCATTCAAATTCTTTTTTAAACTATATTTTTTCCTGTTTGTAATTTCCTTTTTAAAAAATTTTATATATAGCTTATCTTTAATAGAAACATAAAAGCCACTTATCTACAAAATTTGTTATATAGTTTGTTTGTTGTTCAACGTATAATTGCCAGATTTTTATTTGAGTGTTTATCTTTTTGGTCTACATTTTTCTTTCCTTCTATCTTTTTCCTTCCTTCTGTCCACATTTTTTAATTAGTTTATGTTTTTATTTGGCTTATAAATTAGAAGGTTCCAGTAACGACTTTGTTGTTTTCATCCTTCGTTTTGGTTCATCCCTACCCCGTGACCGACTCTGGCCCATCCTGTTTGAACCCTGCTATTTTCAGTATTTTCTCTCTCTACTTTCATATATTACATGTTCTATTATGCTCGCTTCCCTTAAGGCTTTGTCCCCCAGTGCCCACTCACCCTTTTCTAATTTATAAGTCTCTACAGGCAATCTAAGCATAAATACATAAATGCAAACCTTCAGAGCTATGATCCGCAGCTGAGAAAGAACACCGGGCATTTGACTCTCTGGCCTGGGCGGCCTGACGTGATAAAATATTTTACAATTGCATCAATTTCCCTGCAAATCAAAATTTCATTTTTATTTGCACCTGAATACATGTCTGTTGTGTATAGGTGCCACCTTTTCACTACCATTCACCAGCTAATGGACACCCAGGCTGGTTGTATACTTAGTCTTATCAAAAACAATTAAGAAAAAGATCCAATCAGAATAGCTGTTATCAAGAAAACAAAACCAGCCAATGCTTGTGAAGCACAGAGAAAAAGAAGCCATAGGGTGTGTGGGGATGTAAATGAGTGCCCTCACAGGGGAGAAAGATCAGTGTGGAGGTTCCTTTAAAATCTAAAAATAGAGTTCACTTATGATCCAGGTGAAGGGGTCAATGGCAACATTCTAGGGGTACCTGCACATCCTGCTTTCCCAGCCCTGTTCCCACAAGCCATGCCAGGAATACTACCTTGGCACCTGTGCACTGCCACTCAGTGAAAAAACCTGGGACCTCCTACTAGAAACTGACCTTCTCTTTTGCCACTTTGTTTATTTTTGCATTTTCTTGTTCACAATGAAAGGATACTTGTTTTTTAAATGTTAAAAACATACAAGTTGCTTTGTAAAACTAAATTTGTACAGGATTATTTAAATAAATGTTACACAAATCGCTACAATGTAATTTGGAGTATAAGGGCAGGAAAATGCCCTGTACAATTCAAACCCAGTTTCCCATCATTTTGCCCTGGGTTGGTGGGGGTTCTGAGAGTGAAAGCCACAGGTGTGGAAAGCTGGATGTGCTTATGAGTCCACAGGGATGGCCGTAGAGGTCAGCATCAAACCATGAAACCGCTTGTCAGAATCTTCCCAAGGTGTTTGGGTCTATCCCCACATTGCGTGTGTTTTTCCTGTAATTTCTAGTGTAATGAAGTGTCTAGGGAGGAGTATAGACAATAAAATAAACAGGAAAGCCTCGCTGAGCACTCTCAACACTCTCCAATCCATTCTCTGCAAAGGCTGCCACTGAGAAACGGTCATCTTTGCTGACTTCTCTTCATCCGCTGGCCACCTTGGCAGGTAAGCTCACATACGACAGTGAGGGAAAGGAATTTATGTCTTTATTCCTAATTAAATATAATCCGTTCTAAATTCCATTTCACTGAGCTGGTAGGAAATTCAATTTCAGTAAACACAGAGGGTTCCTCTTATACTCTACTGTGACTGGTTTTACAAGTTTGTGTCTTCCAGAACATTCTAAAAGGTCTCTCTATTCGTGCTGATCTACCTTTGGCCCAAATCACTGTCTCTTGAAGTCTATCAAGCTTCAGGGACCAATGTGGATACAAGAATACAGTACCACTTGTCTTAGGATGCAGACCCCACCCATGCCAGCATTCCAATTCAGCTCACATGGGTGCTGCACATAAGGTAGCATCCAGACTGTAACCCTTCATGCCCATTAAAGATAAACTGTGAAGTTTTTCCTTCGGAATAATTTTTTTCTTTTGAAAATTAAAATGCTTTCTCTGTCTCCTCCCTCCTCATCACATTTGAGTCACCCCAGTTCGGTTCACTGCCCCCATCACTGCCTGATGGGTGGTACCATCCTTGAGTCCAGACTCTACATATGGCATGATGCCTATGTAGCACGAATGCTCTGTTACAAACCGGCACCTCTGACATTGGATCAGTTGTGGCATAGCAAATGGCCCCCTCAGCAGACACCAGAAGGAAAGATGGCTTTCCCATCTCTCCCGTTAGGGCCCCGTCGTAGCTGCCTTTGGTCATAGTACTAGAAGCCTCCTATGCTTGGAACTGAAAGCTGTCCAGGAGCCCTGTCCTTCCGTGATGACTTATCTTGCCTAAGGAAGCTCCTCTTTGGACCCGGAGCCTCGCTCTCCCACTTCAAGTGAGGATGGCCTACTAAAGCTAATCTTGTGTCAGCTTCCTGTGTCCAAACCTGAAAAATCTCTATACTTAACAACCGTAAAGAAACTCAGCACCTCAACAGCGCTGCATAGATTCTAGAGGTTAAGATTATTTCTATAATACTACATTTATTCAGCAAATGTTTGTTACATTTCTGATATGTTCAGGATACTGAGATGGAAAGAAAGAAGCAATGATAAAGAAAACAGAGAAAGGGGCCATGGTAGCAACAGACCAAGGGGAAGGACTGCTGCTCAGACCACTGCCTCCAGCCCTGTGGCCACGGCTGTCGTAGTGCTGCCCTGTGTGGCCAAGGACAGCCTCTCCAAGAAGCAGCATCTGTCCTCAGTTCTGAGGAAGGAACAAGATTTGCTAGGTGAGAAGGGATAAGGAAGAGTGTGTTGTTGTTGTTGTTGTTGTTGTTGTTGTTGTTGTTGTTTCAAGACAGAGTTTCTCTGTGTAGCCTTGGCTGTCCTGAACTAACTTTGTAGACCAGGCTGGCCTCGAACTCACAGCGATCCACCTGTCTCTGCTTCCCGAGTGCTGGCGTGCGCCACCACCGCCCGGTAGAACAGTGTTCTTATCTGCTGGTGCTGACTGTGTATAGCAGGACTTTTTGGATACTTTATTGGGTTCTTGTATCTACCTCCTTACTCCACCCCAATCCCTTCCAGATCCACTCCACACTAGGTAGGAGAGAAAGAAAGATAGAGAGGAAAGGGGGTGTACACCTCTTTAGACTGCCTCCTGCTCGTGAGGGGCACTGAGTTCCTTGGGGCAAATATCTTTGTGGACAGGATCTCGAATTTATTCTATTCATCTCTCTGCACGTGGCTACTTGACAAACTGCAACAAACTGCAGCAGCTTCCAAATTATAGTTAGCAGCCTCATATCCCACACCTGGGATTAAGACAAAAGCATATTCCCATAATATAACTGGATTCTTTTTTTTTTTTTTTTTTTTTTTTAAGAAACCAAAATCCTTACTGCAAAGGCTCAGCACAGGAGCGCAAATCCCTTGAGAAGCAGAAGGCGACAATGGAAGGTGAGACAAAAGGCAGGCAGTTGTGAGGATAGAGACAATGCTATAGACAAGATGGTCAGGGCCTTAGTCACACAGGACTTGTACATGTGTGAGATGTGTTCTCACAGACGCTCCTTTACCTAGAATCAACACATCATGAGCCAAAAACTCTCTAAGCTCAAATACACTTACACTCTACCCATCAAGCACGACAGCTCAGTTCCACCTCCCTCCCACAGGCTCACACCACATACACTAATGTATGAAAGCCACAATTCGGGCTCAACTGATGGATTTTTTTTTTTTTAATCATCATAAAACTCAAAATCACAAGTTGCACTATTGTAAAAATAGGGGTGTGCTGCTGAGTGTCTTCGGACAGTCCTCCAGGGTGCACAGTGTCCCTTCCCTCCATTTTCTGCTCTCCTCTGAACTTCCTGTGGGAGGCACACAACAGAGAGTGTGTTAGCAGTAAGTGGGGCCTCATGACCCCTTCCTATAGCAACATCTGCTGCCACGCATCTACTGAGTTCACCATGAGCAAGCAGCACTGCTCACTCACATGCGGGCCTGGCATCCTGCTAGCCCACAACAAAACTATGGAACCCTTGAGTCTAGCCTGCCAAATGCCCACAGGTCCTTCCCGTGCTTTGCGCTGCCTTTATCTCCCTTGTCACTATTACTCGGAAAGACTGTTCTAATTTTCTTCCTGTTGCTGTGATAATAATGATAGCCAAAAACAACTTGGGGAGGGTAGGTTATTTCATCTTCCAGCTTACAGTCCATTGCTTAGGAAGGCCAGAGCAGGCGCTCAAGGTGGGGCTTTGAAGGCAGGAACAACTAAATCAGACCACGGAGACAGATCTCTCATTACTGGCTTGTTCCCTGTGGCTTGCTCAGCTTGGTTTCTTACATAACCCAGGCCCACCTTCCTGAGGGTGACACTGTGTAAAAAGAACTTTTATTTGCCTGCTTCCGTTGTTGTCTTGGAGGCTTACTGCCTCCTTCTGCTAACCTAGGCCTGGGCCTGGAAGCTTCTAGCCTCCATACAATCTAACCTAGGCTTAGAATGTTTTCAGCCTCTGATACTTACTGCTTAATAAGCTCACCCTTTCTTGTTCTTACTGAGCTCTGGACTGGCTGGTTCAACTCAGCTGTTCTGGCTCAAACTCTTCTCCAAGCTGACTTATTTAATCTGGCTTCTCTCTTGGTCTCTAAATTGCTCTGCTTGGCCTCAAACTAACTCCAGCAATCTGCTCTAATCTTCTGGCTCTTCATTCTCTGGTTCATTTGGTCTTCATCTGAGGCTAGCTTGTTCTTTCTCTGCAACCTGTCCATTACTGTCCCGGTAAAACTGCCTCCTCCCTCCCTCTCTCTCTCTCTCTCTCTCTCTCTCTCTCTCTCTCTCTCTCTCTCTCTCTCTCTCTCTCTCTCTCTCTCTCTCCATTGCCCCTTTACGCTTCCCTTAGCTTCCTTTTCCTCTCTCTTCTTCTGAAAGATAGACATATCCTATCCTGGCAAATCTCCTCTGTTTTGTCACTTTCTTTTTCTGCCACTCAATTAAACATCACTTTCAAACACGGTGCTTCCTTTCTCAAACTATATTTACCTTCATTGTTTGGGATTAAAGGCGTATACCATCACAACTGGACCTAAGCTTTTTCTTACCTGATACTTGCTCTTTACCAGGCTGGCCTTGAACTCAGATCTGCTTGCCTCTGTCTTCTGGATTAAAGATGTGTCTGTATTTAGCTAAATCACACAGACCTAGAAGGTCTTTGGATGTGATCGCTTGCCAAAACAGGCATGATTTGAATTAAAATTCTTCTACAACACTGTCTGCAATAGTCTGTATCCTCTTTCATCAATTAATCAAAAACAGGCCCCCCCAAACTTGCCTAAAGGCCAGTCTGATAGAGGCAATTTCCCAGCAGAATGTCCTTTTCCCAGGCCTCTCTAGTTTGTGACAAGCTGACAGAACCAACCAGCATAAGAACTGAGTTCCGGGAAAATCCTGCAAATCTTCTTTAGAAGGATGCTATCTTCTGTGACCAAGAGAAAAACAGAATTCTCTCTGTCTCTCTCTCTCTCTCTCTCTCTCTCTCTCTCTCTCTCTCTCTCTCTCTCTCTCTCTCGTGTGTGTGTGTGTGTGTGTGTGTGTGTGTGTACGTGTGTACGTGTAAGAGATTAGCTGAATGATTTCACACCCAGATCCATGCATTGGGCTAATTCCAGGCATATTATAGGACACTGTTTACTTGGATTTCCTACTTTTCTCTCCCTTTGCAGTTGGGTGTGGCCATGTGATCTGCTTTGGCCAATGAGATGTCCATTGAAATAATACATGATAATGGCTAACCTCTAAACCTCTTTGCTGGTTACTGTAGTCTGGGAGATTTTTACACACACACACACACACACACACACACACACACACACACGGAATTGTTGTTAGAACATAACTGCCCAGATTTCTTAGTCAGTTCATGGACAGTTCTTCTACAGTTCATATAGGGGGGAGGGGCAGAATGAATTATGCTAGGTCATTGAGACTCAGGAGCTATTTGCTAGTGCAGTATTCCTTGGCCTATGTTGGCTAATACATATGCTTCCTTACGAACTGAGAAACATAAGTGCACATATTAAGTGTGTGTGTGTGTGTGTGTGTGTGTGTGTGTGTGTGTGTGTGTGTGTGTGTAGGAGGTAATGTGCATGTGCGTGCATGGATGTGTATATACGTGTATGTTCTTTGTTTGTATGTGTTGGGGGGACAACTGTATATATGTGCACATGTGCTTTAGAAAAAGAAAAAGAACTGACAATAATGAGAATCTGATTTAAGGGAAGATGCCGGCTTTTGAAATGTGTAATTTTTAGCAAGTTTTGGACTTTTAGGTATAAATTGTGCCAGTGGGTATTCAAATGCATATAGACACATATACTCTATAAATAAGTGCCTATACAATGTATAAAACATATTTGCATATGTCTGTTTTTCTCTGATACATAAATAAATTATTGGCTAGGCACTGTGGTGCACCCCTGTAACCCCAGCACTCAGGGAGGCAGAGGCAGGTAGATCTCTGTGAGGCCAGCCTGATCTACAACAGGAATCTAGGACAGCCAAGGCTACACAGAGAAACCCTGCCTCAAAAAACCAAACATACATAAATAGATAAATTATTGTCATTTGGAGTCATTTTCTGTAATCCACAAGTAATATGAAAGAAATACCTTAGTTTTAGAGTCAATTAAAAGCCCAAGGGAAGCTGCCTGGAAACGCAGTCCAGTGACCTACTCAGCCATGGTGTTGTGCGTGTGGCATCCAAGTCAGTACCACAGGCAAGGCTGGGGCTAGCCTCAGCACCAGAGGCAAGGTCCTGGCTAGCCTTACTTTTATTCTCCTGAGTTTTCTTGATTGCAGTCTGGTCCTTTATGGTCTTCTAACATAGAGTGATTTTTAAAAGAAAACTTAATCTACTGTAAGTCTGAAATCCTTTGGAATGCTAGAAACCAGTGTTGCTGCAGCAGCTCTAATGAGAAACATGTGGTCCATGTGCCAGCCTGCGGTCAGAGCCAGCATTCCAGTCCTGCTCTCCGTGGCTCATAGTTCTCCGTCACACTCTTTTTCTCAGCCCTTCTCTACACTGCTTAAAGATGTCAGGGCCTCGGCTCAACACAGCATGCTAAATAGTCCAGCGCATAGGGCAGACTCCTGCAGCTCAAGTGCCAAGGCTTTCGATTTATAACACATACAGCCACCACTACCCTAACCCCGCACTCCAACCCTACAACCAGCTCTCCCAACTTCACCCTGACATTCCCCAGCCCCATCCCACCTCCTTCAACCCCACCCACTTCCCCTGACTGTACTCGAGGCCTCACTACTACTCCTACCACCACTAAACAGAAAGCATCAAGAATTTTCTATACTGCCCCAAAATGCATATGTGCACTTATTTTAAGACATCACACGTATGCACATTGATTTGTTGCCGTATATATTCAAGACAAAGAGCACGGCGTCTCCCAGAAGAAATCCCATCACCTGAGGCCAATGCGCTCACATGTTGTATCACCAGCCTGGAGTCTCCAGTCACAGAATCCACAGAAAACCAAGATTTCACACTGAAAGGGGACTCCGCAATGAATACCAGTGTGGAGACTTGCTGTGTATTAGCATATTTTATCTATGTATTTTTGGTTTGAAATTATATAGAATTGTGGTTTAAAAGGAAAGCACACACTGAACTGATCAGGCTTCGTAGAAAAACAGCATTTGGAATGAAGTTTAGTTTCATTCATCCAAAGCAAACTGCTAACCTAACTGTTAGATCCTCCACAAGACATTTCCCCCTCCTCACTCAATAACAGAATTTCCTGGTGCCTGTTATTCTTTCCTAAAGATTCCTATTCTTAGATAGCATGCCTAACTGCTTTGTTTGGGATTGTTTAAAGTTAACCAGGAAAATCCTAATTGTAATCAAACCTGATATGCAAGGCTAAGTTAAATTGTTCATGCACATTTACTGAGTACATACTATGCTCCCACAGCTATTGTCAGTAAAGTGCGGGTAGAAGAGAGGTGCAGAGTATGTGAATTCTTCAAAACCCACTTCGAGAGGAGTAGTTCACACACATAGTTAGACTATTAAGGAAAGCTGTCAGGAGGAAGGGCGTTCTAGTCTCCTCTTCTTTCCAGTGACCTGGCAACGGGCTTCTCTTCTTGGTTCGTCATTTTCCTTCTTTGTGCTGAAGAATGACATCCCCAGGTTCTCTGACTTCCACATCTACATGCACGCATGCACACACACACACACACACACACACACACACACACACACTAGCAGCAGCAGCAGCAGCAGGTCATCAGGGAGAAGGAGGAGAGACGATACTTTGAGAGTCTGGGTATCAAGCAGGAGAGCCATGAAGGCAGGAGAAGCTGCTCACAGCCCAGTCCTCCTCGGGATGCACAGGAGGCCAGGGCACACGCATTAAGTCTGGTTACTGTCTCCTTCAGCAGAAGAAACTTTAGGGACATTTACTACAGACTGTTGGGGCTAAATCTACCCTAAGGTGTGGAATACATCAATGGATCAATGGGAGTATTTCCCAGTGTGTGTGTGTGTGTGTGTGTGTGTGTGTGTGTGTGTGTGTGTGTGTGTGTGTGTACTGGGAAGAAGGGTTAAACCATGTAGAAAGTTCTGGTAGGGTGACAGAAGTAGGCAATGACTTGATTTGCTCCCAAAGCAGCCCTGACGTGAGAAAGTAGTTTATTTAGGAAGTGATCCCAGAAGAACCAAGAAAGGAAAAAACAGTGGCCCTGAAAAAGGAGATAAACATCAACACAGGCACGTTCATTAACAAAACACACTGTGGACAGCTGAGGCCCCTTCCAGGGAGGAAGCCTGGAGGGCTGTAAAGACATCCTGTTAAGGGTAACTTGCTGGGATTTCCAACCAACATGTCCATGCTGTTGGCTGAAAGACATGCCTGGATTTTAGTTCCCCAGACTTAAGGTCTACTTGTGCCTATGAGAAATCCTTCTGGAAACTCCTGTAGGCATCCTGCCGTGAGGGCAGTGGCCATGAGGGGAGACAACGGGGCATCACAGCCCAGTGTAAAATTGTCTGGATTTACTGCTTGTGAGACCAGCTCTGGCTGGGGCTTTAGAACGGTCCTGATGGTGACTTCCTCCTCAGTTTCAGTTTTCCCAGAAGGGAACACTAACGCCTCAAAAAGCAAAGGCATTCATAGACTAGTTTAATTATCAGCAGCCATGTTTTTTGCTCCCTTGCTGGACATTGGGGGCAGGGAAGAAAGGGCAGGGTCTCTGCATCCCCTTACAACCTGGTGTCCCGTGTCCTCAGTGTGCCAGGCTTAGGTGCAGATCTTTCAGCTTCGGCGTGAATGAACACGGGTTAGTTGTCAAACTCCTGGAAACTTCTCTGTAAAGATGAAAGATGACTAACTTCCCTGAATTTGGAGTCACCTAGGAGACACACCTCTTGCTCTTTCTACAAAGGTTTTCCAGAAAGAGAAGACCACCCTGAAGATCAGCGTACCATACCATGGCCTAGGGTCCTGGACCAAACAAAAGGGGGAAAGGAGGAAGTCAACTGAGTACCTGAGGCCATCTTTATTCTCCTTCCTGCCTGGGACCAGCCACCTCATGCCCCTGTATCCATTGGTAGGACACCTCACCTTCCCTGTTACTCTCAAACTGTGAGTCAAAACAAACTGTCTTCCTTCAGTTGTTTTCATCAGGTGTGACGTCACAACAATGTGAAGAGGAAACTAGCACAGATGCCGTCTCAGAATAGACTCTGGGTTACTGCTAAAGACGGTCCTGAGCTCACTCGACAGTCAAGAGCGTGCACTGAATCCAGGAGACTCAGGTGGCATCTCCTTTCCCACCAGGCAGGTCCCAAAAGCTTTATTTAATCTTCCATCTTCCTCTCTCTCCTCTAATTCTTCCCCCCATCTTAGTTTCTGTCTTTCTGATTTCCCTCCAAAATTCTAGCTAATTGAATAATACCTAAACTTTTTTCTATGCTTAGGGAACCTGCCTGAAGACACCACTAGATGGGATCTGTGAAGTGAAGGGAAAAGACTCTTGGTTGTGGCTGGGAGTTTTGAGGGTGACCCCTAACGTGCTAATGAGCCACTGTTTTCTGGAATGGCTCACCCAACTGAAATGAGCGGAGTACACTCACAGGAAGTTACAAGATGGGGTCAACTTTACGGGAATTGGAATCAGCTCCAAACATTCTGTGGTTCAGCCATTTCAACTTCTACTTACAC
The DNA here is from genome assembly GCF_903995435.1 of Acomys russatus. Taxonomy (NCBI): domain Eukaryota; kingdom Metazoa; phylum Chordata; class Mammalia; order Rodentia; family Muridae; genus Acomys; species Acomys russatus. The sequence continues at coordinate 42,688,693 of NC_067139.1, forward strand.
ATTAGAGTGCGGTTCGATCTCTGGTCCAGCCTGGAGCCACTGTGACTTGCACAAGAAATCCACAGCAAGCTACCAATTATTGCCTTTGCAAAACCCAAAGTGCAGGCAGGAGCTGAATTCCGAAGATGACTTTTCTGCTCTCAAGGAACAGAAAAATGTGGAGACCCCAGTATTCCTACAAAAATCACGCAACCCTAGAGAACCCCATCCGAGGCCCCTGTCCCTTGAGTGATGCAGGCCCTAGCTCCCCTCTTTCTGATTTGGCTTTGTTTTCCAGCTAGGCTGCACCAATGCCAGGCTGATTCGGCAGAGCAGGTGGGCTCATGGAGGGGGGCAGTCACTTAAAGTGGCTTTGAAGTGTTTAAACCTTTACACACTGCCTGTGTGTGTGATTTCTATTCTCTAGCCCGTACCATTCCAGCAAAGCTTGGAAGCTGAGTTTTTCAGGTCTGCAAAATGGGAAAGGTAGTGTTTTCCATTCACAGCACTTCATACACTCTCCAGACTATGAAAGCGCCCCAAAGTCTTAGCTTGAGTGGGTACTAACTGCCAATGCTGTGTTAGAATTAAATGTAAGAAGTCCTTGTCATTTTACTGGCTTAAAAGCAAACCTATGGCATGTTTACATTAAATTAGACTTCTTTGAGTAGTAAATAAAATTTCCAAAACCAAAAACAATTGTAGAAAGGGTAATTTTGCAAATCTCCTCTGCTTAGCATCTGATGCATTATAAGGTGCCTACTTTCTCTGGTTCTGTGTTCCCGCTGGAAGGATGCAGCAGTCATTTCCTCCCAGCTGACGGCGAAGCAGCATACAACTATTACTCTATCTTGGCAAGCTCCAAAAGCTTGCCCTCTCGGAACTGTTTTCCACAGCAGCAGCACCGGCTTCAGCTGGAGACTAGCTCTGGAGCTGGCCGCTTCAGAGACTCAAACTGTGGTTTAAGGATGATAAAGAATTATGCTAATTAACAGGTTGGAGGGAAAATGTGATGTTATTCCCACGGAATGCTCTGGAACGCTGGAAACACTTACCAGCGAAAACTCCATGTGGCGAAGCGCCCCATAATTTACTTAAGAAAACCACAGCTAGCTTGCTGGCTCAGAGCAGGTCTTCTGAGGGCAGCCAGTGGTGGGAAGGGTCTGGGCATAGGCAGCCAAGGCTTCACAGTAGAAACATGCTTGTTTTACCAGTACAAGCGTTTACGTTGGCATCTAACCAGGCTGAAGCATACAAAGGAATTGTTTAGTTTCCCTCCCTCTCCTCTTCCTAGTGTAGTTCAAAAATTCCTTACTCACATTGTGCACCCAAAGATGGGAAACAGTTAATGGGATAGTCAGGGGATAATTATGAAATAATCACTTGCTCCAAAACTCCACAAAAGATACAACAAACAGGATGGTACAGAATAGATGTGTCTGCTCAAATAACTTATTATTGTAACAGAAATTGATCTGACAATGTGGCTGGCTTTGAGCATTCGCCTTGCACAAAGGCCAGATATGGTGGTTATAACTTTTACTTAGGTGAGCCATCTGTAGTCCCACACCTCCAGGAGAAAGAAGACTGGCACCGCATCCAAATGTCAGTGTGACAGGTGTTGTCAGGAAGAAGAGTGAGGTGGAACCATAGGCTCAGGAGGAAATGTGCTCTAAGCTTGGAACAGTGAGTGAAGGTCTCCTGACAACAGTGGCATTTCCCTTGAGGCACACACACACACAAAAGAGATATATTCCAACATACAGAAGTAAATGAAGCATGGCATTGGGGGGCCCATACCGGCACCTCCACAGACAGAGGCAGGGACCCCTCCCTCAATGCAAATGTGCAACGTAGATAAGGACTGTGGAGAGCTTGTCAGAGGAAAGCCGCTCCTGAAGATACTCATTGGAATGTTCGCCTGGCTGCACCATCAGTGGGTGTGATAACATGGAGGGAAATGTGTGAGAACCAGGAAGAAAAGTTCCAAGACCCTCATCATGGCCCAGGAAGTTCTCCCATGCTGCTGCGTGTTACCTGTTACCGGCTAGATATGAGGGACAAGACAGAGGGAGGAACAGACAGAAGAGACTTTTCATGGTTTTCCATCATCAGAGGTTAAAAGATGTGTTTGACCCATCAGAATGGCTAAGATCAAAAACTCAAATGACACTATATGTTGGCGAGGATGTGGAGAGAGAGGAACACTCCTTCATTGCTGGTGGGAATGCAAACTAGTACAACCACTTTGGAAAGCTATCTGGCGCTTTCTCAGAAAAATAGGAATAGGGCTTCCTCAAGACCCAGCTATCCCACTCCTTGGAATATACCCAGAAAATGCCCTACCACACAACAGGGACATATGCTCAACCATGTTAATAGCTGCTTTATACATAATAGCCAGAACATGGAAACAGCCTAAATGTCCCTCATTAGAAGAATGGACTAATAAACTGTGGTACATTTACACTATGGAATACTACTCAGCTATTAAAAACAAGGAATTCCCAAAATTTGTGGACAAATGGATTGATCTAGAAATTATCATAATGAGTGAGTTCACCCAGAAGCAAAAAGAGACAAACGGTATATACTCACTTATATCAAGACACTAGTCCAAGGGATACGTCCCATGAAAAACTTTACTTACCAGGAAAGTGGGTCAGAGGAGAGGACATCCTATTGAGACTTTAGGCGAGAGTAGCATGGAAGAATGGGGAAACAGTAGGATCTACAGGGTCCTGGAAACCTACAAGAAGAATTTTATGACAGGCAGATCTGGGTCCTGGGGGCCTCCTCAAACTAAGGCACCAGCCAAGGAGAATATAGGCAGTAAACTTCAAACCCCTACCAAGACCTAGCCGACGAACAGGATATCCTCCACCGTTGAGTGGAGAGTGAGATCTGACTCTCACACGAACTCTGGTGCCCCTTTTCTGACCACATTCCCTGTATGGGGAGGCCTGGTGGCACCCAGAGGAAGGATAGCAAGTTACCAAGAAGAGACTCAATATTCTAAGAGCATATATAGGGGGAGGATGTCTCTCCCTCAGTCACAGACATATGGGAGGGGAGAAGGGGGGAAGTGGGAGGGAGGGAGGAGGAATAGGAGGAAACAAGGGAAGGGCTAACAATCAAGATGTAATATGAATAAATTAATAATAATAATAATATGTGTTTGATATTCTATAGCCACTAGGCAGATATATCCAGCAGGTAGCTGAACATCGAAGTCCAGAGGAAGTCCACAATACAGAGTCCAGGAAAGGAAGAACATCAAGACACACACCATAGTGTGGCCTCTTCCCAGGACCTCTACAGGAGGAGCTCAGAGAGATGCAGGGTAGACCATAGCAGCTCCTACGACATGTGCAGTGAAGCATCCCAGTGGCTCCCAGGAGTTCTGGGATTAAATGCCAAGTCCTGGTGTGTCAAGGCTCTCATGATAGCTATTGAGTGTATGATGTAAGCTCCAGGCACAGTGGCTAACAACTACAATCCCAGCTAAGGCAGGAGGATTACCTTAAGCTTGGGCTTCATAGAGAGTTCCAACCTGGCTCCAAGGTTAAAAGAATCCTGGTAGCTAAATAAACAAATACATATAAGAGGATTGCTATAGCAGTGATCTCACATGTGTCTTTCTGTGCACGCTTCCTAGCATAGCTATAGACAAAGAAACTCCAACACTGAGCACCTGCCTTGTCACAGTCATGTGTGACTGGGCTTACCCAGTGCATTACAATCTGTCCTCTGAAACAGAACAAAGGCCATTCATGCTGAAGAGGCAGACAGCTTCCACGTCAGGCAGAAAAGGTCACAGAAAGCCACAGGAAGATGAAGATGGTGACCTTGCACTGACTTGGGACATTTTGGGTCACTCTTCAGAGCAAGACAGAATAGTAAGGAGGCACAGCAAGAGACTGTGTGTGGAGGGGGGTATTTGCGAGTGTGAGTGTACACAAGTGTGTCAGTATGAGTGTGTATGTGGGTATATGCATGTGTAAGCAAGTATCTGTGTGTGTGTGTGTGTGTGTGTGTGTGTGTGTGTGTGTGTGTGTGTTCATATACACTGGGCCCATAAAAGCTTTGGGAGTGAAAGAAAGAGTTCCTAGATGATTAGGTCAAAGGATACAGGTTGTCCAGAAAGAGGCTGCAGAAGAGTACGCGGAAGCTAAGACCATTAGCAACTTAAGGGAGAATCCTTACAGAATAAATGCAAATAAAAGCAAAGTCATCCTTCAAAACCAAGGGAACTGCAACACCATTGCAATAACATTTATGAGAATATAAATAAAAATATGAAAGGCACTACCTTTTTTATCAACTAAAGTTAGAACTGTATGTGTTATCCTCACTTAACAAACTGGGATTTTTGAATCTTATTTTATGTGTGTGCGTGTTTGTTTTGCATGCATGTCTGCACTATGTCCATGTGATGTCCTAGGAGTCCAGAAGAGGACATGAAATCCCCTACTTGTGAGCTACTGTGTGCGTGCTGGGCCTGGGTCCTCTGGAAAAGCAAGCTGTGCTGTTCACTTCTGAGCCATCCCTATATCTCAAACATGGAATCTTTATTTTTTAAAGGAGATGCTACATAGAGCATTGCTAGTTATCTTTGGTTATGGGTGTGACTGAGCAAAGTTCAGAGGCTGAGGGCTATGTATGGGGTATATGGTGGGCTTCAAGGTGGAAAATGAACACAACACGGTGCCTGTTCCAAAGGCAGCCAGCCGATTGGTCCTCCCCTGCCTCCAACTCATTCTCCCATAGGAATCCTTGTGCAGACTGTGGTATAAACTGCCGTTACATAATGTGGGATATGAAAGGATACTATGATCTGGGCACTGGGGTGGGAGGACAAGTAAAAGAAAGAAGAACATAAAAAATATTATCTATTCAAATAGTAGTTATAGACAGTGGGCATTGATATTTTCAGAAGTGATTAGTGGAAGCTTTTAATTGTAGATGTGTTTTAACAACATAGCTGTACCTCACTAACAATGCATTCTAATAACCCATGCATCCCCCCAGCCAAAGGAAGAGACAGAGAGAAGGAAGGTCCTCTCTGTCCAGAAGTGCATCCATGGAGCAACTAGGCCTGGGGCCATGAGCACAAGGCTGCAGATCCCTCTGCCCTCCCAGTGGGTGGAAGTGAAGATGAGTGAGAGTCAGCACCTATTCTGACAGCCCAGCCTTGGACAGCTGTCTCTCCATCCGGAGCCAGGGGCCATGGATGAACCAGGGAAAACAGCACAAGGCAGGGCAAATGGAAACCCCCTAAAGGCAACACAGATGGCTCAAGAAGTGAATGAAATCACACAGGCTGCATCATGACTCCTCAATGTGATAAAAGGTGGTTACAGTGAAATACTTGAAGATAATGATTTCAGAAGAGATGAAAACTGCACTCTCCTAGTCCAGCGAGGGAAATGTCAACTGTAAGAAAGTTCTGGGGAATTTTTCAAATTGTTCTCCCTTCACCGTCATCTAAATTACACAAATGTGCAACCCAATATAGAGAAGGCTTACACTTCTCATCGGGTCATTTTGCTCTGTTTTATTCTAAGTTCTGACGGTGACAGTCAAGACATTCATTTACTCCTGGGTGCCTGCCTGGGTGCCTGCCTGTGTGCCTGCCTGTGTCCCTGCCTCCATTCCAAAACAACATCTTGCTTCTTGGCTTTATTTTTTTTCCCTTCATATTTTTCCTTTTATTTGAATGTCATTGTATATGTGCACTATGCATGGCACCTTGCTACTGTGTTTATACAAGTGTGTACTGAATGCAGCCACAGTGTTCTAGGCCCTCCTGTGTCAATTATCATCAAGAAAATTTCCCACAGACAAATACAATGGAGTCAGTTTCTCAGTTGAGACTCTCTCTTCTCAGGTAGCTTGGTACCATGATGACAAAACCAGATATGACACTGACGGTTACATTTTTTTATACATATGCCTGTAAATGGGCCATCAAAAGCCATATTCTGACTTATTTGTTGATGTATGAGGTGCTGATGGTAGAAAGTTAGTAAGAAAAGTGGAATTCACTTGACACAAGTTTTCCAAAGCCTATAGTGAATGTGCACAGTAAGACTGAGAAGGAAAGATAAAAATGGAAAACATTCATTTAAATGCTAGCAGTGGTTATGGCTGAAAATACGTCAGACCTGACATTATCAGTAAGGGAGTGCTAGCTCCATTTCATGCTGCATGCTTGATTTCTGAGGTAGCCAGAAAAGAGAGCCAGGAGGGGAGATAGAAAATGTCCTAGTAGGTAGTCCCAAAGAACAGTGTGCTAAGTCCCACAGGCCAGGCAGTCACACTACGCCTAGCCGCTACCTAACAAGTCAGCCTCAGACCTGTTCTTATTAAAGTTTTATGGGAAAATGACCCCATTCCAAATGGTGTTCATTGACCCAGATTCTGAAGTAATGGGGAAGTCACCATAGTGGAAAGGCTAAGAGAGTTAAAGGTTAGCTAATGACGACCAGAAATCCAGTTGAGATAACACACACACACACACACACACACACACACACACACACACACACACACATGAGGAGTCAAAATGTTTACATTTATTTAAGGGGCCAGGGATGCAGCACAGCCATAGAGCACTTGCTTAACATATGTGAAGCCCTAGATTCAATCTCCAACAACAAAACAACAGCAACTACAAGGCCATAACCTACTCTGTCTGGCTCAAATTGCACAAATTATAAACGGTGTCTACAAACTATACTTATAAGAGACCAGCGAGAAGAAACAGAATAAAGTCCATGAAAACTCCAGACCCAGTCTACACCCAGCCATGGTGGCGCATGCCAGCAAAGGCAGACGGACTTCTGTGAGGTCCAGGCCAGCCTCATCTATGTAATGAGTCCCAGTACAAGAAAAGGACAGCAAGGGAATCAAACAAAATGAAGCTCACTAACGATGTTGAAGTCAACATTCTGAGAACCCTATGTGAGGTCATTTCTGCCTGATGAAGAGCCGTGCTGACACTGGAAATATGTGTTAATACTCATGAAAAACTATCTGTAACAGGCATGGCCTGTCCGGCTTAATAACTAAAATGTTAACCTGGGCTGTTTTTCAGTGGTCCCTTCAGGCTTTGGTTTTTGTTTTGTTGCTTTTAACTTCCAGTTTTACTATACTTGGCATTTTTAGTGACCTGAACATATTATTTTAACAACCTTGAACATTTTTTAAAAGCAGGAATAAAACATATAGTTCATTAAGAGACATGCTTAGAGTCTACATCAGGAAGTAATCCCCTGTCAGGTGATGGCTGTTGCTCTCTCGTCCCAATCTCTGACTAGGAGAATTTGCAGAGCTGAGCAAACAGGACCAGATCACAGACAGAGAAGTTTCTGGATCTTCAGCAGGAGCCATCCAACCCTCAGATGCTCTCCTCTGTAGGTACTCTCCCCTTGCTGGTGTGTGCAGCCAGCTCTGACAACACTTCTTAAAGCTGTATCTCAGGGTGGGGCTTGTGTGGAAAGTCAAGTATTGTTTCTGCAGAATTAAAGTCACTCAGGTAAGGCTGTTGAGCCAACTCAAGTTGAAACTGGTGCAAAGGAAATTTAAGTCAAGACCTTTTGTAGAAGAAATAGTTTGACAAACACCTAATGCAGTAAGTAAGTGTGGCCTTAAATCAAGAAGAACTGGCTACAGTATTTACCTGAAAGAGTGAGGTATTCATTCTTTCTAACCATTTCCTTAAGACTGACAGCAACCACAGTGACCTATTATAGACTTAAACCTAAGACATATTTTCCATTTTTGTCTGTAGTCAACAATTCCTCTAAAATCCATGTGGGCAGTTGGGGCACTCATTTCTTTAAAATTAAAAAAAAAGCAAAAAAGATTTAAATATTTTCTTAAGTTAGCAAAATAAACAGGCTTTGTGAACTCTGTGAGGCAGTCTCACGAAGTGTCCCTCCCTCCCTGTGTCCCTCAGTTGGGCTGACTCCTTCCACGCTCGGCTGCTGAGCTTCCCTGGGAACTGAGGCATCTGTGCTTAGCTCTAATGTTGTTGTGGCATGGAAAGTGCGGAGCCAGGAGGGTCAGCAACAAGAGGGGGTGAAGGCAGGAGAGCAGCAGGGGTGGACAGTGTGGCTTGGTCAGAGACATGTGACCATCCCATCCCCTGGACACCTCCCTCATCCCAAGTGCTAAGAAGGAGGAGAAAAAGGAGGCAGATGTTGAGGAGGAAGAAGTCCTGGTGAAGTCCTCACAGGTTCTACAGAAACCTGAGTGGTTTGATTTGAGGGGTTTTACTCTTTTGATTTTTATGAGAGGGGAGCAACTCTTTGTATGTTTGCTAAAATTCCTTAAGCTGTACATTTAAAATATTTGTATTTTCTGACATGTGGTGCATATTACAATATAATTGGTTTTCAAAACAAGGCCATTTAAACCACAGATTACAGACTGTCCGAATTAGAATTCAGATCCACAGAAACTATGAGAAGGTGAAGGCTAGGACACACCCTTGCTCACCAGGTGGGCTGGGTGGCCTGCCTTCGCCTTCTCTGAATATACCGAAATGTACTATTATTTGGGAAAGGGTAAGTCTCAGAGATGGAGCCACATGGGACTACAACTCTGATGAGCATGGATCCCAGAAAAACCCACCTTCATGACCTCACCTCCAGCAACTATGTAACCGCTTTCCTGGTGTGCCTGACACTGTGGCAGGCTGGGTAACTTCTTGTCTGGTGTGGAAAACCTGGACTCAGCAGGCAGCCAGAGACTGGCTCTCCAGTGGCAGTCTCTGCAGGAGAGCCATCTGTGTCCCAGCCTGCTCTGCCCAACCTTTCCCTTCATTGTGGCCACTGAGGAAATTCTCACTCCCTGTGCAAACATAGGCCCTAAGTTAGACACATTTTAAGGTATAGTCAATTAAATTATAAGAAAATCACATTGCTAATAAAATAGTGTGGGATTTATTTCTCTGAACATGACTCCAAGTTCATTTGAAGTAAACCCCGGGATCTCATTAGTAGGCTTAAGAAGGAATACAATTAATTCTTCATCCATTCTACAGTTTATGAAAAATGGCCTCAAATTCTTTAACTTATATTTAAGAAATGAGGAAAGAGGACTGGCGACATAGCTCAGTTGGCAGAGTGCTTGCCCAGCACACACAATGCCCTGTGTTCTTGCCCAGCCCTGATCCCGGTGCCTCATGCTAACAATCCTAGCACTGAGAGGTAGAGACTGCAGCCAGAGTTCAGCATCACCGTCAGCTACACAGAGAGTTCAAGGCTAGTTTAGACTGAGTGGCATCCTGCCTCAAAAAAATAGATAAGGTAGCAAGATAGAGGGTAGATAGATGACCGGTTATAGAGAAATAACACAAACTATCTAAATATTGTTTGCCCACCTATTGTTGTCAATGTCCATAAAGAAAGCAATGGTCTGACTTGTGGTCTGATGTTGGGCAGGGTTTTAAGGATTCTCAACCTCTCAGTAAGTGTTTCCAAACAAGCTTGCAGGCCTCCTTAGAGAAGTGTGGCTCTAAGCCAGGGAAATGTCAATATATCCTACACAAACCTAAATCTGAACCTGAAATCTGTAAAATGGTGAATACAGGATTGACAATCTTCAGACAGGTTTTAACTGCACAATATTATTTTTTCAATTTTGGTTTGTTCCAAGTCCTTGTAAAACGGACCCAAAACAAAACTCCTCCACGTGAGCTGGCTGCGATCCCACTCTGTGCCTGGTATGACCAACACAGGTCTCTCAGAAAGGGAATACTCTAGACAAACGCATATCCACTGTTCTCTCCTTTTCCCATTTCCTCTGGTGACTCAGGGTGGCCCTCTTCTCAGAGGCTGTCCTTGCTGTCTCCTTGGTTTGAGCCAGTAGGAGGCAGGGTAGGGCATTAGGCACAAGACTCCACCCCTCTCTTCCTGTCAGAGTAGTCTAGAGGTGCAGATACCTTCAGAGATGCTGTCCAGCAGGGAGAGAGACATGGCCTAATACTCGCTCCTCCCAGTGACTGCCTCCTCCAGTTACCAGCTCTCTGCAAAGTCTAAGAACTTCAGTGTTTCACGCTGTCCTCCGGGTCTGTGACAGATTTCATTCCTCATTTTGTGAACTCAAAACACTAACGTGAAGCGTTCCACGTTGCACACACCTCAGGCCTATGGCTGAGCTATGACCACTGTCTCATCGTAGACGTCTTCCTGCCATAGTGTAATCCAGTCTTCCAGGCTTCCTTGGTGATGAAGGCCAGAAAAATAGCTCAGTAAAGGACAGCAGCCACCCCCAGAATGTGCCCTCTGTGGGCTGAGCCTTAAGTGGACTGTTAACCCTCTCTCCATATAGGTGAAGGGACTTCCTACTTAAACTTGTCATACCAATGTCTCGTGTCTTGACGTATGGTGATTCTGCTATAAACGTCTGTAGTTTTATTGCCATTAAAGTTGGGGTGGCTCTGCATGAATGTTTAAAAATATACAAGCAGACAGATTTCATTATCTATTCATTTTATCCCCTGGAGGTGAAAGGCCATGCTCTGTGGATCTTTCTGATCTGTGGAAAACTCTTACAAAGAAATGTGATGAATGTTCAAGGCACAAAATCTCCTGGCAGGTTGCTGCCCTGTCCTGCCTGCCTTGGACCTGCTGCTGTGCCACAGACCGCATCATAAAATACATTGCTAAAGTAGAAGAGGGGCAGCTTCTCACTGTTGAGCCAGGCCCTCTCCACAGGAGCAAAAATGTCACAGATAAAATTAACATGCCATTTCCCACAGACCTTGTCCACCTAGAATCCAGAAAGGAAGAAAAAAAGCCACACCATTCCCCTAAACCCCTACTCTGTACCTCAGGGATCCTCCATCTCCTGAAGTGGCATGGCCACCACCTCAGGGACATTCCTCTTCCTCCCCTCCATGTTCCTTTGCCTGCTGGAACGTAGGACATGGAACAAAACTGTCACTGAGGGCACATACCTGTGGTCACATAGACACATAAGCAGTTTCACCAGCAGCAGCATTCTCAGGATCCAGCCTTGAGAGGCAGCACCAGACAAACCAGACTCAGAGAGGAAGATGCCAACTACCACTGTGTTCCCTGCTCCACAAGGCAAGGGGCAGGCAGGGGCTGCAGAAGTGTCACTATCTATGCCTGCCTCCCTCCCCTGGGACAGTGCTGAGGGAAGGCAGAAGAGGTTAGGAAGTCACGAGAGTCCTCAGAGCCTCCACATATAGTGTCAGCAATGCCTCAGTGCTGTCTCAGGCTCCCAGGACTGCCTTTTACTTACTGTAAGGAGAGAACCCTGTGTGCATGCACATGCCTGCACTCATGTAGGGAAGGGGGCTGGAGGAAAGAAGGGAGAAGGGAAAAGCAGATCTTGGTGTGTACCAATTGGACCTCAAAATTAAACCACTAAACAGTATAACAGACAAAATAAAACTGTTGTATGATTTTTTTTATTGAAAATATTTTTTGGACAATATATTCTGATCACCATTTCTCTTCCTTCATCTTCTAGATCCCTTCCCACCTTCCCACCCCCCCCCCACCGCATGCATGCCTTCTTTTCCTCTCTCTCTCTCTCTCTCTCTCTCTCTCTCTCTCTCTCTCTCTCTCTCTCTCTCTCTCTCTCACACACACACACACACACACACACACACACACACACACACCATAAAAACCACAAACCCAGAAATAATAATGCACAAACAAAAGACCAATAAGGTAATAGATGCCCAAACAAAGCAATATGAGATTTTAAAATCTCCAAAATTTCCATCGAGTTTGCTCTGTGCTGGCCGTCTACTTCTGGGCATGAGGTCTGCCTTCCAGTGGGGTTTGTATACCTAGTGAGATTCCATAGGGACAGCTAATTTTCCCTTTGTGCAAAGTTGTCATTTGGAGATAACGTCTGCGTTAGGGATGGGAGATTATAGCCACATCCCCCTGTCAGCACTTGGGACCCCCAACTGGTTAAACCTGTGTTGCCCCAGTCTCTGTGAGTTCATATTACAGCGTTCTTGGTGGCTTCAGAAGACACTGCTTTCTTGGTATACTTTATCCCCTCTGGCTCTTACAACCTTCCTGCCTCCTTTTCCACATACTTCCCTGATCCCTAAGTGGAGGGAATCCTGCCTCCTTTTCCATGTACTTCCCTGATCCCTAAGTGGAGGGAATTGGTGGGGCATCCTCCTTAGGACCGAGTGTTCCAAGTTCTCTCACTCTCCTCACTTTGCCCAGTTGTGGGTCTCTCTATTTGTTTCCATTTAGTGCAAGAGGAAGAGTCTCTGATGATGTCTCAGTGAGACACTCATCTATGAACACAGCACAATGTCACTAAGAGCCATTTTATTGCTATATCTCTCTAATAATATCTGGTTTTTCCCTCTGGTCTGTGGCTTATTTAGTCTCAGGTTCTTGACTTCCTGAGCTGTATCAGGCATGCATTCTGTCCCCTGAATTGGACCTTAAATCCAATCAGATGGTGGTTGGTTCCTCTCACAACATTTGTGCCACTGTTGCACCATGGTGTATCATGAAGTTACCATTGTTCACTGCAGAGTTCGTATCTGGGTTAGTGATTACCTTCTCCTCAGGTAGTATGGTGCAGAGGACCTACAGAACCATGAATACTGGTCTTTAGGGATAAAGAAAGGCACCAGATTGACTTCTTTGGAGTTCTACTAGTAGGGTACTGATGGAAATGATCAGAATCCATCTTGGGAATTATATGAGGCAATATTTTTAAGGTAAACAGTCTACTGACAGAAATGTCTAGAGACAGCTTGCTAATTAACAACATTCACAACAATAAAGAAATTCGGAGTTATTTTAACTATTGTGTAAAATACTCCAGGGAACAGTTTTGTACCTACGTTCCGCACACATGTGGCTGTGTCGATTTTGGGTAGACACCAAGAAATGATACTGTACACTCAGAAGGCATGCACACTTTTAAAAGATTTGGCGAAATGCCCTGTATAAGAAGGAAGTGGAGAGGTCAATTCAAACCATTGATTTAATTTACAGAGTCACTTTTTCCCACATGACTTCACCAACATTTATATTTCTTAATTTTGAAATATTTCCCACTCATAAAACATAAAAGTTTGTTTTAACTTGCATTTGGTTGACAGTGAAATCACACATTTTAAGATCTGTTTACTGTCCCTTCCTTTTGTGCTCCTGTAGGCTCCCAATCTATAGGCTGAGTTTCTACGTTCTCATCAGGCTATGGTCAGTCTCTTGGCAATCTGTATAATCTAATATTCTTCTTTCTACTACATGTTTTTAAAAAAAACATTTTTTCTTGTCTAACAGTAGTTATTTATGTGGTCTACTGAGTGACTAAAGAGTTTCATTTGTCTACTTTAACATTTTTTGTGCATATATTCAGATAATAAGTGTGCTGACATAACAGCTGTGGCGAGGAGTGCCTTTAGTGTAATCTTTTTCTCTTTCCCTTTTACTTGTTGTCTGTCTCTCTGTCTCTGTCTCTGTCTCTATCTATCTATCTATCTATCTATCTATCTATCTATCTATCTATCTATCACCCTTCTCCCCTACCCTTGCTTTCTCTCTTCTTCTCCGGGTTTTGACCTGTATAGCTTCTCATGCCCTAACCCTCCAGTAATTGTGGAAAATAAAATAGAATACATAAAAAGAGAGACAAAATGGAGGCCAACAAGACGGTTCCATGCACTACGGCACTCACTGACGAGCCTGAGGGTCTGCGCTTGATCCCTGGATCCACGCGGTGAAAAGAGAGAACTGACTCAAAAGTTGTCCTACACATGCACACACACACACACTGAATAATTGAATTTTTATACAAAGATACAGCAAATACTATAGTTTTAACCTAAAAGAAAAACTGTTACAAATAAGTTGCTACCAAAACATATTTTAGTCCTTTATGACTATTGAAGATGATCACCACATAGTGATTAGTCAGTTCAGCAAGAAGATATTTTAAATCGGTAGACACCTAAAAACAAAGTCTCCTAATACACAGGCACAAGTTACCAGGCTAGAAGATGAAACTGTTTGTTCCTCTGCCTTCCTGGTACCGCAGTGTTCGCTATCAGAGTAGCAGCTCCAGATTCAGAAGAAAACCAAGTAACTAGAAATACATGCCACAATAGAATAGACGTACCCATTTTTCTTGAGAGGCAGAGTTGCTCTCAAGGATCGGAGGGAATCAATTTGTTTTTTAGAGGAGTAAAGGACATCAAGGTAGACTTAGAGAGGCAAAACCTGAAGGAAGCCAAAAACCAAACTATCAAAGAAAATTGCTGGGTTTTTTTCCTGGTTTGTCAGAGTGTGTATTTTGTGTTTTAAATTGCTGATCTTTTTTCCTGGGTGTGTCAGAGTGTGTATTTTGTGTTTTAATTACAAAGTGTGGTATTTCAACACTTGGTCAGGAAATCATTCATAACGGGGGCCTTCCTGACCACAGCCAGCAAACCTTTCACCTCCAGGAGGCCTGGCACATCAAAGCCGAGCATCCGCCGAGGGCTGTGGACCTCAGGAAATAAGGCTGCCCTGGAATACCGAGTGTACCTGCTGCTTCAGTGGCCTCAGCTTCAGGAGGCTGACATGTATCTCAGGGCTTGTTGGAAAGAGGTTAAATTCACGGTTCAGAGACCAACCTGGGCAAGAAATCTTCATTTGTAGCCAAGCAGTATGTGGCTTGTGGGAGGATGCGAGGTTCGGTTTTTATTTCTTTCCTTCCCACATCACAGGCATAAAAACTAGGACTGAACATTCAATTCTTAGTCTTCAGGCTTTCCCATTCAGACACATGGTGTTGGGAAAGTGGCTGTTAAAGGTCACTACCCCAAGACATCACCAAGGGGAGAAGGAGTCTGAGCTCAGGAAACCAGAAGAAGCCAGGTTTAGTTGCAAATGTTGTTACTGTGGAACAGTTATGTACCAAAGAATAATTTTCGAAAATCTAAGTTTTATACTCATGAATGCCTGTATCTTACAAACTGAAGGTCGTTATAATTTGTATTATGTCATAACTCTATCATTATCAGTAATTGAAGTTTTATAAGTCATATTATATGTGTGTGTGTGCATGCATATTTCTGTGTGTATGCACGCGTACATGTGTGTGTGTGAGTGTGTGTGTGTGTGTGCATGCGCGTGCATGTGCATATATGAAGCCCAGTAAAAAATGGGGGATTGAGGAAGGACAAAAGTAACTAGGTGACCATCAGAGTGCAGCTTGATGAATGTCATCCTGAAAAGCCTTGATGCGATGCATAAGGTGTCTTTTAAGAACAGTCATGTGCACTTTTAGAAATACATGCAAATGCCCATTCTAGGAAGTTCCAATCTCCTTTAAAAGTTCATTTGTTGGTTTTCATTCAGGCATCACAAGATGGTTTCTGGTAAGATCGCAACACAAATACCAGAAAGAAGCAAGAGACAGACTTTGAAAAGGACAGTATGCACCCTCGAGGTAAGAGACATAATAACAATAAAAGTGAGTATGGTAGAGGTTAGGATGATGGAGCTTGGCTCTATGCAGTGCTGGGTCTCGCAGCTCTCTGTAGTCAGGAGACCCTGCCCTGCCTCTCTCTCAGAATGAGCCTGTGCTCCAAGTGTGAGAAGCTGAATTTTCTAGGACTTTTCTTTTTGAGTTTTGATCCTCATTTCCTCCTTTTCTTTCTCTTTCTCTTCATCTTCCTTGTCTTCCTTTTCTTTTCCCTCCTCTGCTTCCTCCTCCTCCTTTACCTTTCTGTCTCTCCCTTCCACAGTTATGCAGCCCAGGCCCTGAGCACAATTAGCAAGCATTTGCCTCCACCCTACTCTCTTCTCTTCATTATTGAGTCCTTATTTCTTGGCAGACATAACTTTAAAATTCTTGGTTATTGGATACTAAGCCATATCTGATTTCCAACCTAGATCTAGAAATGACATCTCTGTTTTACTTGGGAGTCATGTTCTCGGCATCAGTGATTATAAAATCAAAACATAAATTAAACTCTAAAAAAACACTGGGGAGGCTCTATGTCTTGAACATGTCTATGTCATGTATTCAGCAAGGCAAAAAAATTTTTATGTAAAACTAAACAACATTCACCACAGTAAGTACCTTTGTGTTCATCTTTAAAGTGATTATATATATTTATTATCTGTAAATATTTTATTTCTACGCCTATTTTACATGCCTGGAATCACATATAAACTCCTAGGAAGTGAACTAGAAAGGTGGCTCTGCAGTTAACAGTGAGAACTGTTCTTCAGAGGACCCATTGGTTCCCAGAGCCCACATCTGTCTGTAACTCCCACTCCAGAAATCCAGTGCCCTTTTCTGGACTCTGTAGACTCCTGTGTGCATGTGGGCACATGCACGCGCGCGCGCGTGCACACACACACACACACACACACACACACACACACACACACACCGTAATATAATAAAAATAAAATTTTTAAAAATTTTCTAGGGCATAAGGGGGCACAGGAAAAGTTTTTAAAGCTCTGCTTTGGGGGGGTTGTTTGTTTTGTTTTTGCTTTTTGTTTTTTTGGTTTTGTTTGTTGTTTGTTTTTTCATGTTTCAACTTTTAAAGCAGTGAATAGAACAATGACTCCGGGAAAACATAAATTTTGCTTGTTGTTTTCCAAAGATAGCACAAACCCAAGGACATTTTCAGAGAAATTTGGTTCTCTAATGTTATAACCAAGAACCCACATCTCTTGCACAATACACAAAATAGTCAATGGCTTGAGAATAAATTGTTGAGTCAAGGAAAAGGATTCATTTGGAGGAGCTACTGAGCCACAGTTCCCAGAGGCTGTTACCCACTCACAGAGGCTGTGTCTTGGAAGCCCAAGGAGACATAGGAACTGTGGAGGCATGTCCAGAGGGCAGGAATGCCTGTGGGTGCTCTGCCTGCTCTTCTGACATGGACGGCTGATATATGCAGCCCACGGGAGTCCTAGATTCTGAAAGTCTGAAGAAAATGAGCTGTTAGAAAGTTCTTTCCCAGGAATGTGTAGTGTTGCTATTGAGAACTGAGATACAGAAAACACCCTTTGCTCAGAGGACAGTGGACGGCAGCAACAGGCCTGCTTCCCTCAGAGAAGAGAGAAGAGCTGGAGCAAAGTCATTTTTCTAGGAGGGCTCAGTACTCTAACGTCCTCTACCTATTAGGAAACTTGAACAACACCCTAAAACATCTCACTCGGTATGTGGTCTCCAAAATTAATGACTTTTAAAACCTACTGGTATGTTGGGCATGGCAGTGCACACCTTTAATCCCAGCACTTGGGAGGCAGAGGCAGGTGGATCTCTGTGAGTCTGAGGCCAGCCTGGTCTACAAAAGTGAGTCCAGGAAAGCCAAGGCTACACAGAAAAACCCTGTCTCGAAAATAAGTAGAAAGTAATAAAAAATAAAATTAAAAATTAAAAAACTAAATAAAATCAACTGGTAAGTCAAAGCTACCTTGTTCTTCCTCCTATACTGTTCTGCTATTGCCCCTACACTCAACCACACTGTTCCCTACATTCAACCACACTGTTCCCTACACTCAACCACACTGTTCCCTACACTCAACCACACTGTTCCCTACACTCAACCACACTGTTCCCTATGTTCTACTACACTGTTCCCTACGTTCTACTACACTGTTCCCTACATTCTACTACACTATTCCCTACTTTCTACTACACTGTTCCCTACGTTCTACTACACTGTTCCCTATGTTCTACTACGCTGTTCCCTACATTCTACTACACTGTTCCCTATGTTCTATTACACTGTTCCCTATGTTCTACTACACTGTTCCCTACATTCTACTACACTGTTCCCTACATTCTACTACACTGTTCCCTACGTTCTACTACACTGTTCCCTACGTTCTACTACACTGTTCCCTACATTCAACTACACTGTTCCCTATGTTCTACTACATGGTTGCCTAGTTCTACTACACTGTTCCCTACATTCAACTACACTGTTCCCTGTATCCTAGTCAGACTATTACTCTCATAGAAGCATTCTACATATTTTTTCTAGAATGGTCCTCAAGAATCACTGTATACATACTGCATGAAAATTAACAAGTACCTCTCAGTTCTTTCATTTTCCGTCAGTACTCAAACCTCTCATCCAAGCAGCCTTCTAGTTAATCCTCGCAATGCCTTCTGAGTGCTAGGCAGGCCCACCTCCTGGCTGTCCTCACGCTTGTTCCTCTGTGTCTTGTTCACATTGTTCCCTTTTCTTCAGATTATCTCATCTCTCTCAACTTTACCTGTCAATGTCTGTCCCTCTGTCACAGCTCAGTTCATCTTCCACCTTCATTCCTTCACTGCCATTGAAACCTACTTCCTTGGGACTCTGGCATATACTGAAGACCAGCTGAAACATCCAACCTCATGATCAAACAACTACTGAATTCTTGAACCTTCTGTTCATAGGGACTAGCTGGACCACAGCCTGTAAATCAGTCTAATAAAACCCCTAAATTCTGTTACTTCTAGAGAACTCTGGATAATAAGGAAGATAGGGGGAACTAAACCAAGAATTGTCTAAACTGAAAAATGACAAAATTGGGCTCAGAGTGTAGTTCAGTCATGCAAAGTCTTCTAGTTCACTTGAGGGCCCGAGTCTAACATTTCATCTCAAAAGAATGCAGGGGAAGGGCTTTAAGCACATCCAGACACCAGTTTCTATCGGAGAGTCCAGCTTCAGTACTAGACATTCTAAAGTGTCAGTTTTCCTGGCTCGGTTGGAAGACTTTAAAATTTTCCCCTTCCTGTGACATCCTCTGTGGGGGGAAGAGAGGAGATCTTCTCACCCCAAAAGTCCCTAAAAGGTCCTCTTCACCAATGAACCTGGCTTTATGCATGTTACTGTTACTTTTCTGCCCTGTTTCTGCTTCAGTGGAGAAAGGAGCCAGTTGTTGTAGTGACAAGATGCATTTGGTGTGGTCTTTCATCGTCTGGAGCACCTGTCATGGGGTGGGACAAAGGTCAGCATTGGTGCCAAGAAGCTCATGGCTTCTGTCTATGCGGATGTGTCATATGGGGAGGAAAGTGACCATGGCCACGTGGTTTGGGTTGGAGTTGGGCTGAACAGAACAGCTTCACTGACTTGAACACGAGATATTTGTCTACTGTGGCCTCTGATTTCCACCTGAGAAGTCGGTAATCTTGTGAGATGTCAATTATGTAATCCTTGAATAGTGAGGGAAATGCTCCTGAAGTTGTTTTAACTAATCCTTTCTTATCATAAATTATTGTGCTTTGGGGAAACAGATAAGCACAAGTCAGATGGGCAAACAGCTCTTTCTTGGGATGCTGAAACCTGAAGCACTCAACAACAGAACTCTCTCTCTCTCTCTTGGATTCTTTGCATAAATAGATCTTTTTGAGGATGGGGGTGGGATCTTGGTTAGTAGAATGTTTATCCAGCATACACTAAGCTCAGCATTCAATCCCTAGCACTGCCCAGCACAAACCTAGCATGGTGGCACATACCTGTAAACCCAGGAAGAGAAAAGAGGGTGTTCAAAAGTTGAGTCCAACCTGGGATGCATGAGACCCTGTCTCAAAAAGAAGAAAGGAAAAAAAGGAAAGAAGAAAAACAAAAAACAAACAAACAAAAACAAAAGGCTAAAATCACAGATCATCACACAAGCGTGACGAAGGTCCCTTTGCCTGTGACATAGGGTATCACAGGACTGGCCACAAGTGCACAAAAAAATGACACCATTACAAACAGAGCAAATCAGACAAAGCAAGGCAAGAATCACAGACTCCTAAGGAGATGAGGTCAAGATAGGGAAGCCTCGTGGTTACCATGGAGAACAGTTACTGCTCAGTTTGAGGACCCTGATGGAGGAAGATGAGATAAAACAAGAGGCAGAGGTTGTGAACTAAGCCTTGCCTTCAGCTCCCCTCCCACCTCAGCGCCACCCTCAGCTTTGCCCTCAGCTCAGCTTCTGCCTTCAGCAGCCACAGACTGGCAGAAGACTCCTCTTCTACCACAGTGTAGTGCTCCCTAAAAAGTAAATTCATATTCATTATGAATTATATATTACATATTCATTTATGTACATAAGCAAATACGTGTTTTCTCGTTGCAAGGAAAGGGTGTACGTTACAACTTCATTTTCAAGTTAATAGAGCTAGCAAGAAAATTTTACCCATAAGACTTTTAAACCTAATATAGTTTTTTTTTCTTTTTTAGTCAACCTGATGCTACAAATGACTATAAACAATAAAAAATCCAGTATAATTTGTATGATACACACTCTCCTGAACTTGAGTTTCTCTTGTACCCTTGTCACTCGCATTTGTAGCCTACTGACGCTATCACAAGACTTGTCTCAACAGAGTCACTTGACTTTCCTTCCGATAAAAGCCTGAAGAGATCCCTAAAGACTTGGGCCAGATCACGGCTGTCACATTTCATTCACATTACAGAGATGCCAATTCCATGTCTCTGCTGTGGCTTCAGATTTTCATTCCAGAAACCCAGCCTCTGAAGATGTTGACTGCTATGAGATGCTATCCCACAGACACCAACTCTATCGCCCTTGCCTTACCAGAAGGGAAATGCACATGGGTTTCTGCCTACAAATGTTCAAGGTTCCAAGTTGGTTTCTAATTCTAAGAAGTGAAACTTCCAAAATGTCCCCATGAGTCTAGCTAGCATCTTCATGTCATGACATTTCCTGTCCTCTCTCTCTCAAGGAATGAGAGCAGCAGCCTCCCATATTCTGGGAGGAGTTGAAGAAAGCCCCCCGAATCTGTGTGTGTATATATGTTAAGAGAGTTGGATAAGAAAGTTTCTCAGGCTGATTTCCAGATAAGCAGGCTCACTTGTGAGAAGGCGACTGTGAAGTTAGGAGGTGTCACCTTCTTCATTGTGAGGACTAAGCGTGAGCTGCTTGCTTGTTCTCTAAGTAACTTCATATGCTAAGAGGAAGTCCCAGAGAAAGCAGGGGTGATGGACCTTAGAGACTTCCCACTGGGTAAAAGAAGCCAGATTAAAACAGGGCCAAGATTCCTCTCCCATAAAATGTCCAGAACAGGGGCTGGAGAGATGGCTCAGTGGTTAAGAGCGCTGCCTGCTCTTCCAGAGGTCCTGAGTTCAATTCCCAGCAACCACATGGTGGCTCACAACCATCTATAATGTAATCTGATACCCTCTTCTGCAGATAAAGCACTCATATGCAATAAATAAAATAAATACATCTTTAAAAAAATAAAAAAAATAAAAAATAAAATGTCCAGAACAGTGCATCTGCTTAGATCTGTGCAGAGACCAGGAGTTTATTAAAATTGGCCCAGGGGTACCTCTAGGGGATCAAGAGAGTTGAGAGCTGGATTGTAGTGGTTGAACAGCTCTGTCCACTTAGTAAGCATCCCTGAACTTAAAGCAAATGAGCTTTACAACAGAGTTGTTCCACTTGTGATTACAGAAGATACTGTGTTCAGAAAAAAATCAGAGAGCCGGCCCATAAGTGCCCACATATGTGCAACAAAATAAAGAAAAGGATTTGACAGTTTTCTACTTCAGTAACAGTGCGAGTGAACACATTGTTACACCAGGCTCAAACTGGACAATAGACTCTTTCAAAATCTGAAGGCTTCATCTTGCTTGGGATTGCAAATAAAGTGCAAGTAAATATATTTTAATTGTCCATTTTATTTTATTTTTAAATTTTTATTATTTTTTCTTTTTTACATATACATTTATATTATTACACATATATACAATAAATTACCTACAGCAAGAAGATCCATGAAACAATCAGGAATTATAAGAATGTTACACTCAGAGTGTTTTGGCTTTTTGTATTTGGCAACCTTGAAGAAAACATATTTCCTATCTTGGTGAGTCTAAAATTCTGAATGTAAATCCATATCTATCATATCTCATCTTACCAACTTAAAGCATCTGTCTATACCTAGAAACATCTTAACCACTAAACAACTAAGCTTCATTGTAAAACTAAGCTGTCTGGTCTTCAGCCCCATCAAAGACTTGAGAAGGAACAAAATTAATTACCTGAGTGAACCGGAAGTGCAGGTTAGCAGCTTCTCAAGTGAGAAAATGACAGAGGCAGTTTGCTGCCTGGTCAGTCACCCCAAACTCTATAACATTGGAGCATCATCTTCAGCGGCCCAATATATCTGACAGACATATTTGTGAGGCAGGAAGTATTGAGGAGTAATTGTCCATTTTTAAATACTGCTCAAGAATGACACACCTTCAGTCACTTAATGCAATCATCTAAACCTTTTACTCCACAATAACCTTAAACTCAAAAGCATCTTAGCATTGTACAAAAGGCTTACAGTGGTGGTACACACCTCCCACAGGAGGCTTGAGACTGTTTTAAAAAGATTTTAAAAGGCAGGGGGAAGGCATCGGGAGAAGGAGGGAGAAAAGAAGAGAATAGCACATGTCATTAACTAAATTCTTAACTATTTTCATTTATCCTGCTGTCTTTTCTTCATTTATTTATGTGATGTGTGTCTGTCTGCTTGTTTGTATGTGCACCATGTGTGTGCAGTGTCTCCAGAGTCCAGAAGAGGGCATCAGATGCCCTGGAACTGGAATTACAGATGGTTGTATGTAGCACTCTTTCGTTTAAACTCTACTTTATTTGGGGTGTTTAGGCCTCAACCTCCCAACTTTATGTAGGAGAGAGAAGGCTAGTGGGGAGAGGGGGTCCTGTAGTGCTCTTTCTTTTAAACTCTGCTTTATTTGAGGTGTTTAGGCCTCAACCTTCCTTCCAACCATTCAACCCTATGTAGAAGAGAGAAGATTAGAGGGGAGAGGTGTCCCTTTACTTCTCATGGCTGTTTAGGGTCAATTGGGTTCTTTTGGGCTACACCCGTCTCTGCCAACAGCACACACAGGCAGCAGTCTCCTCCAAGCCACTGCTCCTGGAAGCATTTCTCTCTGTGTGTCTGCTCCAAACAGCAACACCATCCGTCTTTGGTCACTTCAAACTGTTAAACACCACAGGCCAATACCACACGCCACACCACTCTCTCTGTCTCTGATTTATATCCTCAGAGCCCTAGACCACGCCCCTCTCCCTGCTGCATGAGGAAGGCCATTACCGGCTGGCAAAAGCCACAACCCTCAAGAGACAATTAACAGGTATGGACAAGCTAAAGCTCAAACTGAAATCCCACACTTGAGATTAAAACAAAAACACAACTGAGCTCACAAAGAACCCAAAACTTCTATTACAGTTGTAAGCTGTCATGTGGCTGCTGGGACTTGAACCTGGGTCCTCTGCAAGAGCAGGCAGTGCTCTAAACTGCTGAGCCACCTCTCCAGCCCCCTGCCCCATTTTTTAAAATTTTTCTTTCCCTGTATGTATTTTTAAACTCTTTTTTTATAATAGTATATGTTGTATGAATTGGAAAAATAAAATAATTAAGTTCCATGTAAAAATCCCTATACCCTTGCTCCTTAAAGAAAATCATTATTAACAATTTTTAAAATATTATCTATGATTTTTAGGAGAAACAAATGAAATACATTGACATGCGATGTAAATTACAAGGTACATATAAGGTACTTTCAAAAGTAAAATCAAGCAAGACAAAACCCAGTCAGTTCCAGTGCCCCTCATCATCGTCCTATGCTGTGTTTTCTCTTATTCTGAAATGACCATTTTGCAGGCATCAGTTGTGAAGGCTCCAGCGGTGAACAGCTCACCCGATTCATTACAGGACTAGATGTAGCTGAGCCCCAGGAAACACATGAGACATGCCTAACAACAGTGGTCACACAGTCTACTGTGTAGATGACCCAGGCTCGGAGAGACAAGGCAGTGTGTATTTCCACAGGCCCACGCAGTAGAACTGAGCTGACACCGCTTGGTGCATTTATCATTGTTTTTGCTGGCCATCCATTTCTCAGACATTGGCTGCCCACCAGTGACCTTGTACCTTTGGAATCACAACAGACAGTGTGTGGCTGAGGCCACCACTAACCAGAGACAGTTCATATACTAGCCCCCCACCAAAAACCTGTTGACAGCGGACAGAAGAAAGCAAAGCGACACTAATAAAGCATGTGCTAAAACACCAGTGTCCTCAAGAATGCCCCACTCCTGTGTTCACAGTGGTTTTCCCCTATTGCAGCCACCAGAGCTATGAGCTTCTCAAAGGGACCCCCCCACCCCAGCTACCTCAAACTTGACAGATCCTGTGTGGGTATCCCGCCCCCACCCCCATAGACCCATGTGTTTGAATGTTTGGCCCATAGAGAGTGGCACTATTTGGAGGTATAGCCTTATTGGAGGAAGCGTGTCATGGTGGGAGTGGGTTTTGAGGTCTCAGATGCTCAGGACAGGCCTACTGTGGCTTATTTGGTCTTCCTGCTGTCTGTGGATCAAGATGTCGAACTCTCAGGTCCTTCTCCAGCACCATGTCTGCCTGCGCACAGCCATATTTCCCCACCATGACAACAAGGGATAAAACCTCTGAACCGTGGGCTAGAGAGATGGCTCAGTGGTTAAGAGCACTGCCTGCTCTTCCAAAGGACCCAGGTTCGATTCCCAGCACCCACATGGCAGCTCACAACTGTCTGTAACTCCAAGATCTGACACTCCCACACCAATGTACACAAATTCAAAATATTTTAAAACAAAACAAAACAAAAACCTCTGAACCATAAACCAGGCCCAATTGCATGTCTTCCTTTATAGGGGTTATCATGGTCATGGTGTCTCTTCACAGCAATAAAACCCTAATTAAAACAAGGGTATGGGGAGCCAGTGGGACACTTAACCAAGGGCTGTTAGTGGACAGAATTCAAGAACCAGGTGGAGCCTGAGGCAGGAGGCAGAGCGAGCTAGACCAACGGCCCTCTTAACGGCACCTGCAGACAAGCCAGCAGCGGGGCAATGCTCACTCCACAAGTTCTCTGTGCCCCACTTCTGCTTTGAACAATACCCAGAACTTTGGGGTCCTTGAGTCAAAGATTGCTCATTCACTTGCTCATAGGAAAGTGAACAAAAATATGGTTCATGCAGAATTACAACACTGTGAGGGGTTTTTTTCCCCCTTCTGGAATTAGTTACAGCCAGTCTCTCTTATCCCCAGATTCCGGCTAACTGCAGGGTGGGGGAGGAGCCACAAAAGTCCCCATTATAAATCCTAGGGCCCATCCCCAACAGCCTAGCTCAGATACGAGAATCGTTTTTCATTTGGTCTCAAGTCATTTTTAAAGGCCTGTTTTTCATTAGGAAGGTAACTTGAGAATCCCTGGGGGGATGGGGGAGTGAACACCAGGCAGAAGAGAGCTAGCTTTCCCTTCTG
This sequence comes from Acomys russatus, assembly GCF_903995435.1. Lineage (NCBI taxonomy): Eukaryota > Metazoa > Chordata > Mammalia > Rodentia > Muridae > Acomys > Acomys russatus. The sequence goes on from NC_067139.1 coordinate 42,713,977, forward strand.
ACTCAAGCTTGCTCTTTTCCTGGCTCCCCTTAGTCTAAGGAGGGCCAAGCCTTTTGCGTGTTATGGAGATGAAAGAAAGAGAGGGAGGGGGAGAAAATGGAGGGAAAAGAAGGAAGAAAACACACACAAAATCTAGGATTCCAGAACATTTTTTAATCAAAAAAAATTTTTTGGTGTTTTCTTGCACATTTTCATAAAACAGGAACAACCAAAAGGCACTAGCTCTTTGGCCACATGAGTGTCTGTCACGGGCTGAATGTGTCCCAGGTGTGACTCTCTCGGCATTCCGCTTGCATCTGGTTCTCATTAGAGTATCCCCAAGGGCTTGGAAGCACGCCCTGTACCCTCCCCCACAGTCGCAACTGAGAACTGGCAGATGCCAACTGGAAGGGCACTGTTAGAAAGTCAGTGCTGGCGATGAAGTCTGCACAGGCCGGGGACCTCCAAGCCATCTCCAACCCCACCTTGTCATGCACACCCCCTCTAAAAGCCCTGCGGTGGCTCTACTGGTTACTGGACACAGAAATGCTGGAGCACAAGAGAACCGAGCCCCAGGGAGGCCATATCATATCTAATGGTCCCCACACCATTGTGAGTTTGCAGGTCTCACACTACTGGGATGGGATCATTTGGACTTTTAAGATACTTTCATTTGATAGTTTTTGATTTTTGTTTTTTCTTTTCCCTAAAAGGCTATTTATAGTAAACAGAGAATCGAGGTTAGAGACGTAGCTCAGTGTTTAGGGGCGCTGCTCTTCCAGAGGACGTGAGTTTGGTTGCCAGCACCAATATCATCAGATGTATCACAACTTCAGCTCCAGGGGATTTAACACCCTCTTCTGGCATCCAGGTACCATGTGTACCTGCACAGGCCCACACACAGAAATGCATAGGAGCACATGTAATTAAAAATAAATATCCATCTCAGTGATTTTATTTCATGCTGCAATAACGAGGGGAAGAGAAGCAGCTTGGGGACTGAGCAAGCAGGCAACCCCAAGAAAGAGCCTTAATGAAGGATGCTTTGGGCTGATTTGGGACCGGTTCGGTTCTTTTCCTCCTGCTACTTCAGCTTCCCCGACTGGAAAGCTAAGGGTTAAACCATATGATCCCTTGTCAACCTCCTCCATTGAAATTCTGAGAAACTCCTTATTGAATATGAGTCCTTTAAACACACACACACACACACACACACACACACACACACACAAACACACAAATCTATAAACTTAAAGGCAGGTTCACTACAAAATCCTTATCCAAACATGCAAAAGAACAGAACAGAAAATGGGTGTCACACTTGAACACACCTAATCCAGAATATCTAAAATCCAAAGTGCTCCAAATGATAGGGACACTGGAGGGTCGTAATGGCACTCAGGAAGCTTTGGGGGGTTGGTGCTTATTGGATTTCAGATCCTCACATCAGGGCTGATCAGCTTCAGCACCCCAGTTATCACTGAGAGAAACTGAAATCTTCCGTTGCCTCTCAGTAAAGGGAGGTCACCATCAGAGAGGCAAGTGTTCTCTAGTGGTGCAGCATGAGGGATGCTGACTGAAATTGATTTCTTTTTTTGTCTTTTCAAAGGATCGATCATGAAAAAGCATTCTTAGAAAACACGAGCTTGGCCGGGCATGGTGACGCACGCCTTTAATCCCAGCACTCGGGAGGCCGAGGCAGGTGGATCGTTGTGAGTTCGAGGCCAGCCTGGTCTACAAAGTGAGTCTAGGACAGCCAAGGCTACACAGAGAAACCCTGTCTCAAAAAAAGAAAGAAAGAAAGAAAGAAAGAAAGAAAGAAAGAAAGAAAGGAAGGAAGGAAGGAAGGAAGGAAGAAAAAGAAAAAGAAAACATGAGCTTGTGGTAGCTGGTAACATCTCCTTTCCTGACTTTGGACTTCGAGACACCAGCAATCACAGGACTGAGGGGGAATATGCTTGCATTTGTGATCAGAGGCCTGGCCCAGCTACCCCATAGCCTATCTCATCTCCCAAGAATCTCAAAAGAGGCTTCTGGCAGAGTCACCAGAGCCCTTGTGACCCCACAACCTTCAGTCTCCTCTCTAGCTGAGATATCTTCAAAGAAAAGAAAGTAGGTTAGGACATGGGCTGGCATGGACATCCAGTTATGTGAGCTTGTAGACAAGTCCGTCATTTTAATTTTTACTGAACAAGTATAAATAACATATTCCCTAACCACTTTTTAGGGAAGTCGAGGGGGGCCCCTCCTACTACCAAAGGTGAAGAATTCTCGCTGTCCTAGACTTCAAGCAGCAGAACATGGTCCCATGGTCAGTCAGAAGAACCCAGCCGGCACTTTAGACTGCAGGAGAGTGATACTCAGACCAAAGCTGAGAGCGACATAGACAGATGGACTGTGGGGGGTTCACGATCACAGAGGCCACTGCTGCAGTGGGAACATGTGCCCTCCGAAGCCTTGCTCTGCACCCTTCCTATTGGTTGCGCTGTTGCCTGTCTTTGTGTAAATCTACCCACTTTTACTTAAGCAGAATCTGTGTCTATTGTTGCTTCCATAATTCAAAGCACGCTTTTGCCGACATGGAGACTGGCCATGTGTCTTGCTTTAACTTGGAAAATGTGAGCTGAAAGCAGCCATGTGTCCCTTCTGAGCAGCAGCTCTAAGAACCACCCCGCAGTCACTCTGCTCTCAGAGTTCTGGACAACCCAGAAGTCAGCTAACATGCTACGTAAAGATCCAAGAGAAAGAAATCACCAGGCTACAGGCTCCACAGTCTCTGCTCCGGCTGCCTAATTCTGTTCTTGTACCCAAAAGACAGTCGTGAATCATCATGCATACCTGTCAGTGAAACTTTATTGACAAAAACAGGTTCCCAGACACACTTAGCCTACTGTTTCCCACCCCTCAGAAAAAGGCAGCTCTGCACACCACAGTCCTGCCTTTAGGAGATAAGGTCAGAAATATCACAACTTAAGAAGGAGCATGTGTCCTGAGGGACATAAAATACTGTTTCTTTTTTTAAACTTAAATTTTTCTTAGTTGATGCTTACGGGGATTTTGCTTGCTGCATGTCTACGTACTGTGTGTGTGTGTGTGTGCAGTGCCTATTGGAACCAGAGCAGGGCACCCATTGGATACCCTGAAACTGGGGCTAAAGACAGTTGTGAGTCACCATGTGGGTGCTGAGAACCTAAAATGTGGCCCTCTAGAAGGGCTGAGCTATCTGGATAGCTCTAAGGGCTTGTGTTTCTGAGACACTAAACTTTGGAGTCATTTGTTACGACAGCATAACTCATCCTATGCAGACTGATACGCAGCATAAGCAGATGATCTCCACATAAGTACACCAAAGTTGACTCAGTGTGATTCAATAAGATTGGATAAACAAAAAATGAAACTAAAGACTCTATATCTCAATGCCAAAGAAAAACAACGCATTCCATCCATGACATGGTGTCAAATCAAGATCTGGTAACAAAGCCCTCCCCCAAGGGCGCCAGTGCTCTGAAGATGATTAGAAGGGAAGCCGAGCGGAGAAGGGGTTTCTAGGCCTTTCTCCTCGTTTTGGATTCTGGGCTCTAGAGTGCACACAGTTCTGTCTGGGTCCCGGGCTTTCCACATGAAAACCATAACAACCAGGGAGCCGGGAAGCGTCTTCCCTTGTTTGAGAGCACTGACACTTACATGAGGTGACAACGGGGGAACTGAAAGTTCCCTTTGAAATCAATCCTGCCTGTGGCCTGGGCATGTGGAACAAAGACATGCTCTTAGGAAAGCAGAGGTCATTTTCCAAGCCCTCGGGAAGCATCTGGCCAGAGCCAGCAGAACAAAGCTTGGGGCTGAAATGTGCGTGTTCCGCCCTCGCTGCCCTGCACCCTTACTGAAGTCCAGCGCTCAGCCTTTTGGCTTTGGGAGTAGAGTCCTTCATGTTCCTTGGCTGTTTCCAAAATATGCTCTCATCTCAGATCCAGATGAAATATACAAAAATGAGCCCAAAAGCAGAAAACAGGGCCCTGGAATTTCTTTCTTGACTCCTGTAGCCACAGCACATGGAGACCTCTGAGACAGCCACACGGGAACCCGGCCCAGCCCAGAGCCTGGTGCAAGTGGGAGCTGGGCATGTGAAATTCCAGCTTAACCCCTTAGCCAGAGCCCTTAATCCCTAAGCTCTGAATCAGGCCTTGGCAGAGAACAGTCTCTCCCCGAGCCTCTTGTAAATTTCCATCCTTTCAGTCCCTGGAAGCAATCAGTACCGCAGCCTCCAGGGTTCCCCGGGCTGGAGCCGCACAGCCTGGCCTGAGGAGCCGGAGTGGGACAGTCAGGCTCCAGAGATGAGGACACCTAAAGTTCAGCTACTCTGAGACTCTGTCCTGGTCACCTCCACAGGGCTTAAGTACCACTGCCCTCTTCGTCCATTTAACTATGGCTAAGGTTGATAACTGACAGACCCCTGGGCAGAGGAGCTCACAGGACACTGCAGGCCCGTGGACGAAGGTGTCCATGTTCACTCTTGTAAATACCGTTCTGTTGTAATAGCCAGGCCGGATCATTTCTGACTTGTCCCTAGGATCTTTTGTGGCACAAGAGCCAGGTGGAGTTGCTACCATGGGAACTACGAGGCCACCAAACTTAAGATGTTAACAAACCAGGCCTTCACAGAAAGCTGAGATCCACACCTTGTCTACCCAATGCAGCAGGGACATATCGCAGCTCTAGAAATATTGTCAGGCTGCCCCTCCAGATGGCCAAGGGGAAGAAGACCCGAAAGGTGGTGAGAGGCATTGTCTGTGTACGATGTGGGGGTTTTAGTGTATTTATGGAGCATGGGTATATGTGTGGTGTGTGTGTGTACAGGTGTGGTCTGTGGTGTATGTGCATGTGCTTGTGCATGTGCACACTGTGTAGTGTATGTGTCTATGTCTTTGTGTCCGTATGTACATGGCAGCTTATATACTGTGGCAAAGAAAAAAAACTGAAAAACATAAAGGGACATTTAACAGATTTAAGCAAAAACATTTCAAGGGAAAACTTCAGAAATACAACAGGGGGCAGCAGCAGGACTCAGAGCACCAGAGCATTAAAAAGAAACTCCACCATTACTGTCACTAATATTACTCTTAGAGTTGCCAAGTGTTTCCACACACACCACCCACCCCTTTCCCTTGGAACTACAACAAGTATGAGGGTACGGAGCCCTGTGGAAGGGACACAAGCTGGAAGAGAAGCCCCATGGCAGCCCCATGTCAGGAATCAGAGTCCTTTCTTCTCTCCTGAGTCCAGGGCTCCTTTGCAGTGACTGTAGGCCTGTCTCCGTTTTTTCCCTAGAAGTGGCTGTGGCTGTTGATGGGAGCAACCCTAGGCAGAGGCTGAGCGTGCACCCAGCCAGCACAGTGGGGGCAGAGGCAGAGGAGGGGGGGCACATGGTCCGCCACACCACCCCAAGCCTCAGTAAGCTCCGAACACAGTATCCCCTCCATCTTCTTTCCTTCTGAGTGTAAACCAACATTTGAGACTTAAAGAAATAATTACAACACAGCAAGCGTTGCCTGTGGGCAGGCTGTGTGCAGTTGGGATGAGTCTCGAACTCTGTGAAGCTGACATCACTTCCTGTAGCTTGCTTGAGGACACACAGCTGAGAAGGCAGGAAGTCCAAGCCGGATCAGCACTCAGAGGCACTGTCACAGTATCCTGGAAGGAAAGGGCATGAACCTGAATCCATACAGACAGAGGCTCCGGGCCCCAGTTTTCCAATGAACTCCACATTGTTGCTCTTTTTTTACTCTTATCACACATGCTGTCTTCAGTAATAGTGGAATTGTATTGTTAATATAAACAATGTGGGCCATGCTACAACAAATGGGCTTGTATTGACCAGGTTCGTGTAAAAGGAAACACCAGGCATGTGAAAGTCAGGGAAAAGTTCTAAGAGAAGTCATAATGGTATTGTTTCCACAGGTTTCTCCTGATCCTTACATTGTGAGTGTGTGTGTGTGTGTGTGTGTGTGTGTGTGTGTGTGTGTGTATGAGTGTGTGTGTGTGCATGTGTGTGCGCAAAGGCCAGATGCAGGTGTTCTTCTCTATCCTTCCCTACCTTTTTCGGTGAACCCAGAGCTCTCTGACTTGGCTAGGCTGTCTGGCCAGCAAGCCGCAGCAATCCTGTCCCCACCTCTCCACTGCAGGACCACAGGGGTAGGCTGCCTCAGCTGGCTTTCCTACACAGGGATTGAGAACCCCAACTCAGGTCCTCAAGCCTGCACAGCAAGCTCTTTACCCCAGCTATCTTCCTCACCCACCGACTCTCACATGTTTCCTTTAAGATTTATTTTTATTATTCAATTATATGTGCAGGTGTGTGCAGGTGCCTGCAGAGCCAGAGGTGATGGAGCCCCAGAGATGGAGTTATGGGCAGTTAGTTGTGAACTGCCTGACATGGTGCTAGAAGCTGAACTCGGGTTCTCTGCAAGAGCAGAAAGTGCTCTTAATTGCTAAGCCATCTCTCCCACGTCAGTTCTCATAGCTTAAAAAGCTGTTGTAACAACAACCAAACAAACAAAAGGCAAGTCTGAAAAGGACACACTGATTTGAAGTCGAAAAAATACAGCAGCTCTCTTATAGGAGAGTTGAAAACTCCAGAACAAAACTTTCAGTTTTGTCTTTCATATCATATTTCTTTCTCACCTATGGTCCTCGTTATTAGATGTCGTGTTCCCCTTAAAGGAGAGGGTCCCCTCATTTCTTACATCTGGGGAGGACAGCAGAGCACTAGCTTGCAGATGGCCACACTGACACCGGATGTGACCCACAAACGTGAGAACAGAGACAGAAAGCAAAGGGCAGCCTGTGCCTCTGCATACTGGCTCAGCGTGTGAGCGTATTTCTTGTCACCACTTGGCAAGAAGGAAGATCTCAGACAAACAAGAGAGACGGGAACTAGGAAATGTGCCCTTCTTTTCTTAGCAGGCCCATTGCTAAGCACAGTGGACAACGCACACCCGGCTAGTGGCCACGCATGACCCTCCTCACCACAAGCTTGCCCTCTTGACAACACCAACCCGCTGTGTCCATTATCTCTGGTCTTTGTGGCTTGGGGGGTCAGAACCCTGTTCTTGGATGAGGCCCAGGATAGAAAGGAAGGAGAAACAAAAATGTTTTTCTGATGAAGTGGCCTGGTTACACACAATGACAATCCCTGAGCCACCCCACAACTGACCCCTGAGATGGAGCAAGTTTACAAAACCACAGAAGTTCCTCAGTCCTTCCCAGCTCCAGCTTCCCTCAGCCCAGCGTAGGTAACAAATGTGAGTTCTGAAACCTCCCATGGGGTAGATCCTGGCTCAGCACCTGAGAGCTGTGTGACTTTAGACACTTCTCCCCTTTCAATCTGCAGTCTGCGGCTCCTGCTCCACAGTCTGGGTGACTCGAGAGGTAATATACCAGAAGTGAAAGCTGCTAATGTCCTCACTCATCTGAGTTTCTCAGAGCCTTTTAGCTCCTTCCCTGCCAAGATGTTCCTTTGTAGTCAGTCAACTGGGGTCATCCTGGCCACTCTTCTGTTTCTCACATAGGCCAAATCTGCCTCCTCCCCCAAAGATCTGAGGGCCCCTAAAATTGCTAACTCTACTAGCCATGTCCCCTGTTTGCCCTTGTAAACTTGATCTCTGCAGAGCCCTTCTTTGACCATCAGGGCCCTGACCCAAGTGTCTCCATCTCAGCATCCTTAGAGTTTTCCACCAAGTAACTGACAGTTTCTGAGTCACTTGGTTCGTTTTGTGAAAACTCATTCATGCTCAGGATCTCTGACCTAGAATTTCCATCACACTCACACACTCACATACTCACACACTCACACACTCATCACACTCACACACTCACATACTCACACACTCACACACTCATCACACTCACATACTCACACACTCACACACTCATCACACTCATCACACTCACACACTCACACACTCATCACACTCATCACACTCACACACTCATCACATTCACATACTCGCACACTCACATACTCATCACACTCATCACACTCACACACTCACACACTCATCACACTCACATACTCACACACTCATACACTCACACACTCATCACACTCACATACTCACACACTCATACACTCACACACTCATACACTCACACATTCATACACTCACACACATCATACTCACACACTCATCACACTCATACACTCACACACTCATCATACTCACACACTCACACACTCATACTCACACACTCATTACACAGATACTCACACACTCATCATACTCACACACTCATACACTAACATGCTTATACACTCACACACTCATATATTCATACATTCACATACTCACACTCTCATACACACACACTCATGACACTCACACACTCATCACACTCACACACCCACACTCATCACACTCACACACTCATACACTCACACACTCACAGACTCATCACACAGAATTTCCAGTGACAATCCAACCTTGAAAGTTATCTAGTTAATAACATGAACTTTCTGGGACACACAGTACTCGCTGCCCTTTACAATATTTTTAATATATATTTAGACAATATTTTAAACCTGCAGAGGATTTCAGACACTTTCTTGTTTGGACTCAGCACAACTCAGAAAACTATCCTTCTGTGTGTTATCTTGCGATTTATTTATTTATTTATTAATGTTTTGAGTGTGCTTTGGGGCTGAAGTTAAATGTGAATAAAAGCTCAAGGCAAAAATGAAAGAAGATATTTGTGAATCTTGTATCTGAGAAGACATCAAAGATATAGTTATCCAAAGTATCCAGAGAATTGATAAGAACAATAGCAACAAAAGTCAAGCAAAGGGCTAGAATGTTTTCCCCCACAGTCTGCACAAATGGCCCGCCAAGCATGGAGAAAGATACTCGGGTCACTAATCACCGGAGGGGTGAGCATCCTCATGAAATAAACCTGTGGCCCATTAGGATGACAAGGATGCCAATGCTGGTGAGGATGTGAGAAACGGGTAGAAATATAAGAATGTACAGTCACCACTGAAAATAGTGTGGCCCTCCCTCAAGCAATTAAAGTGTTAATTTGTATATTTGCATGCATAATACAGGAAGTCTTCTCTGGATATTTACCTAAAAGAACTAAAAATGTATCCTCAAAGAGATATTGTGTATCCTCTTTGCAGAAGCATTATTGACAATGGCTGCAGGAGAGACGCCACCCTCTGTCTATCAGCAATGAATGCATGCATTGAAAAAGGCAGCACATACATACAACGGAGTATTACTCCACTTTAAAAATGAAGGAACTGATGACACATGAATGGACCTCAAAGGCATTAAGTGAAATGACCCAGTGGAAAAAACAATACATTTTAAAACGCCACCTGATTGGACATATCAAACTAAGAAACTTGACTGACCCTGGGGTTCCTGACGCCAGGTTCCTCCTCTAGTAACGTCTTTGGGTGACTGACATCTGCCCCAGCTTGCTGTTTGTTGTTATGATAAAACACTGACCAACAGCAGCTTGTAGAGAAAAGGGTGTGTTTGGCCGACACGTCACAGTCACAGTCCATCTCGGAGGGGGTGCAGAGCAGAAGTCAAGCAGGAACTGGAGGGAGGAACTGAAAGCAGAACCGAGGAGGAGCAGCACTCACCAGCCTGAGCCTCATGCCCTGCGCAGCCCAGAACCACCTGCCCAGGAGCTGCCCCACCCACAGTGGGCGGGGTCTTCCCACATCAATCATTAATTAAGAAAATGTCCAAAGACTTGCCCACAGGCCGATCAGATGAAAGCATCTTCTCAGTTGAGGGTCTTTGTTCCCAGATGACTCTGGCTCATGCCAAGGAAACAAAGACAGTTACTCTGTGGGTGAGTAAAGTAGCCAAGAAGAGACTTGATACCCTATGAGAATATATAGGGGGACGTAATCCCCCTCAAGAACAGTCATAGGGGAGGGGAATAATGGGAAAATGGGGGGGGGAGGAATGGGAGGATACAAGGGATGGGATAAACATTGAGATGTAACAAGAATAAATTAATAAAAAAAAAATAAAAATAAATAAAAATAAAAATTAATAGACGATGATGAGGATGATGATGAAGTCAGTTGATTTCCCAAACTTTACCAGTCTGTGTGGAGACCTGGAAGTTTGGCTCAGCTTCATATCCTACGGGATACATATATACAATTCACACATCAGTTGATACCCCATATGTACAGTTTGTTTCTTACATTGCACTGTCACGTGCTGATCTGGGAAGACAATACAATTTTAAAAGGAGACCTTCAGACCAATGTATATTCTTTTTATTTTATTTTATTTTATTTTTCAGAATATACACCCAATGCAAATTACACAGTGAAGCTAGCTGAGGGGTGTAATTTGTTACACAAATAAACAAACACTATTGGGTTCCGTCTGTGGCTACTGTAGTTACAATGCAAATCTAAAAACAACTGTAATGCTCCTAACCATAAAATTATAAGGCAAGAAAGTGGATTTAGATAACTGTGCGAGCTGTAATTGTGTGTTTGTAAACTCGCAGACAAGGCTTTCACACTAATTTAGCCCTGGCTCATTGCACACCCAAAGCATAGCTTTCCCTCCGCCCTTTCTTCTGCCACATGGGACTGAGACCCCAGGCGTTAGGAAATTCCATCCTCAGAAGAGAGTGCGCCTTGGGTGTGGTGAGCAGGAAAAGCAGTGTGGCAGGCAGCTAGAGGCAGGGGCTCTGCTGGAGACAGAGGCTCCACAGCGTCCTCACCTCAGAGGCAGAGCTGAAAGGACCAGAGGCTCCCTGCCCTCATCCTTCTTGGGTTCAGAGAAGGGGTATCACTTCTTAAGATCACACAGAAGGTTCAAACTCAAACTGCCAGCTGCCGGGGGCCAGATGTTCTTGCCCTACACCTCTGCCCACCCACGGGGGCCAGGGCAGCAGTCCACCAGGAGAGAGTAGACTTGGATAGGAATTATCAGCCACATCTAGTTAGTAAGACCGCTTAGTTCCCTTCCTCAGCCCACCCTGCTCTGCCTTCATTACTGTAGCCAAACAAAGGCAGTAGAAGAATTTGTTTTACTCAGTTGCCGGGGTTTGTCCAGTACACTATGAGATTGGTTGGAACACCATGGAGTCAGGAGTTTGTCGGGGATGGGGAAGGAAGCCCAAGAGCAAGGAACAGACTGGGACTCATGTGTAATCTCAAAATGGAGCCACTAGCTGAATATCTAATACTAAAAGCTGTGGGGAACATTTCATATTCCGGCTGCAACAGGCTCAAGCCCTGGAAAGTGAAGACCTGTCGGGACAGGTGCCATCCCACTGGGAGGAGCTGAAGTCTGTGGAGAAGAGGAGGGAGCCAGACGAGGACGCACTAGAAAGAGCAGTAGCTGAGAGAATACACCAAGCAAGGGATGAGAAGCCAACAGCAGTCCTCACCTCCTAGAGAGGGCACAGAAGAGTGACAGTGTCATCAGGATCAGCTGAATAGACTAGAACAGTGTGAAACCACAACGCCGTGCACTTTCATTATCGTTTTGAGAAAATATGGGTTTATATATTACTTTGCATACTGTATGGCAGGCATGTCAGTCACGGGCGAACAGCCCACCTGACTATACATTTTAAATGGGTAAATTGCATGGTGTGGCGATTACATCTCAATAAACCTCTTACCAAAAAGGATATAAAAATTTAAACAATAAGTCAAGACCTTGTGGTGTTTTTGTTTTGTTTTGTTTTTTGTTTTTCTCCTGGCACTCATTCTCTCAAGGCCTGGGGACCATACAAAGGACACTCATGGGATTGGGAGACCCAATCTTTCACACTCTTTTTCCCCCTTGTTTTACCTGCTTTCTGGACTAGGCTGAGAAGGGTTGATTCCAGGAAAGCCACCGCAGCCGCTGGCAGTGTCAGGCACAGCTGCGTCCCATTCCCAAAACTTGAGTCGCATGTCCACACATGCTTGGTATCCCTGGTTCACACTCACAGATAGGAGCCCTGAAGCTGAGGGACAAGAAAACACAGTCAAAACTCAAACTGTTAAATGACTTCTACAGTCTAATTTCAATGCCAAGAAAGCCACTTGCTACAGTTAAGGAAGTGTGGTCTGAAGATTGGGGCCTAAATGCCCTAGCTAGGCAATAGGATAGAAGTATTTGGGGTGACTTTTCTGTCCCCTTGACTCAAGCCATACAGATAACTGTGGACACATTTTTTTTTTGGACAGGGGCTGAGTGAAAGAGATGTTTTCTAAGGGTTTCCTCCTAGTATGCACCCATACTGCCAGTATCTTGAGTAGGGCTGTAGAAAAAAAAATGACAAACATGCAAAAAAAAATCTTAGAACGATGAAGGCAGATGTTGAAAACTATGTAAAATAGAAACTCAGCAACCATCTGCAGGAAGATGCGTCTTAACACAGAAACACGGGACTCCAAGTGCCGTAGGAAAACAATGGCTTGGGTTCTGTGAGCATCCATGGCGGTGAGGCACAGTGTGATCAGGTGCAGACTCAAGCTGATCCCTTCAGATTTTAGAGGTCAGGCTGCTCTGATAGCTAGGAAGTGAAGTTTCTTTTCTCTATTTGCAGACAAGGTTTAAGATGATGACCATGAAGGCTGCTGAAAAGGAAAAGCAAATTATTTCTATGTAAGAAGAAACAGAAGCCGCATGGAGGCTGCATGACTCAAGTCCCCAAAACACTCAGCAGCTGCGGTTAGTGACCCTCAGGAATCACTGGCGGGGGGGGGGGGGGGAGAATTCAGGCAGCAACCTGAGGCACCTATGAAACCAAAGGAAAGAAAAACCCTGGGGTTTATTTGTGCACACAGGGAAGACAGGCCATGAGACAAAGCCAGAGCAAGGTCTTAGCGGGAGTAAAGTCCACTAGCAATGGCTGCCCAGGAGCTTGGCTGCCAGCACCTAGCTTGTTTGCTACTGGTGGCATTTGCTTGTGCAAAGCATAGGTGTTCATACACCAATCAAAGAAAAACTAATGACTGACCACAACTCATGTTTCAACATGTCATTACTCAGGGCAGTGCATGTAGGTCAAAGGTGACCAATGGTTCTCAAGAAAAGACCAGACCAGGTGTCCCTGGGACCAAGACAGGAACTATGGTAAAATTCAAGTGGATGTGGGAGCCACACGAACTTCCATAGCTTCAGCTACGCACTCTTAACCTCTCAGAAATCAGAGATGGGTTAGACACAGGTTGTTTAATGTGCACAGCACAAATACAGAGATAAAATAATTCAGGGGACAAGCTAGCAAAGACTGGGTCAACAGAGCATTTTAATGGCAGATAGTACACCATTACGGTTTCCTGTCTTTGCTTACAGGGTTCCAGTGTGCTGTTCATACTGACATCTAAACGTTTCCACCCTCCTTTCCTCTCTTCCTCATCCTCCTCCCTCCTTCCTTCCTTCCCTCCCTCTCTCTCTCTCTCTCTCTCTCTCTCTCTCTCATTCTCTCTCTCTCTCTCCCTTTCTTTATTGCTTTCGAGGCTGCCTTACCCTTTATACCACTCTCTTGAGTTCTAGAACCTTTTTGTGATAATTACATAAAATTGTAAAGGTTGACCACCCATTAATTTTTATTGAATATTTTTCTTCATTCTTTGATAATTTCATACATGTATATAGTGGATTTTGATCATATGCATACCCATTTCTTTTATTCTGCCTCCTATTTCCTTTCGTCTCCTCAATTCATCCCCTTTTGAAAACTGTTCTAAAGCTCTTTTTTTTATTATTGTTATGTGTGTGAGGGTGTTCTGTCTACATGTACAACTGTGTACCAAGTGCACACAGTGTCTGCGGAGGCCAGAAGAGGGCACTGGATGCTTTGGAACTGGAGTTACAGATGATTGTGAACTGTCATGTGAGAGCTAGGAACCAAGCATGGCCTTCGGGAAGCATAGTGCCCTTCACCAAGGAGCCATCTCTGTAGCGTCCACCCCCTGACCCCATCCCACCCCCCACACCCTTTAAAATGGCCCACTGAGTTTTGCTGGAGTTGCTTTCATGAGCTTTGTGTGGGGGTGTCATTTACTGGAACATGGGCAACTTCATTAGTGTTTCTACCACTGAAGAGAAATGGCCCCCTTCTCAACCCAGAAGCCACTGACTTCCAACAGTCCCTCAGCTCGAGGTGGGCATTACCCATTGCTCCATTACCCATGGTGGAAGGTTGACAGGCTGAGTCCTGCGCAGGTAACAGATGCTCCGTGAATTCATGAGTGCAATGGCCGCGTTGTGTCCAGAACTCACCTCCTCAGAGCCCTCCTGTCTCCCAGATCTTATGTTCTTTCCACAGCAGCCCCTTTACAAGAATTGAGTTTGCTTCTTGTCATACACCATTTTTCCTCTGAGTCCTTTAGAATTATGGGGTACAATGTATTCACAATCACTGAGCAGCTGACTACAACTCTCATCCGTGAAATGAGTAACAAATTTGCATATTTTCTGCAAAGCTCTTCTGCTAACCCGACTTCCATTCAGGGGTACGCCTTGACTTAAGGGACGTGTGGAGCCCGTTTGAAGACACTATCAGATGGGCAGAGCCCAAGCTCCAACCCTAAAGTGATCGTCACACTTACCCTCCATGCAAAGAGCTTGGAGAGTAAACAGCTGTTGTCCTTGTTGGCTGATCTATTACAGCAAAGTACCACAGGCTGAGTAACTTTAGAACTGTGAAGCTTGTCTGGCTCACGGCTCTGCAGGCAGGGCTGAGATCGCCGGCTGCATCCAGTGAAGCCATCTTTCCCCTTCCTCACTTGACAACGGGAATCACACGGTAGGAGGGACACGGAGAAGACCAAAACTACTTTATAACTATCCCACTCCCGCAAACTCCATCAACCCATTTAGAAGGCCAGAGACCTGGTCTCCACGTTTCCTTAAAGTCCTCAGCCCGGGAGGCTGTTGGGCTGGGACACATACCTTTTAGGGGCATTCATGTTCCAACCACAGCACGGGACCATGAGTGGTTGTTTACGAGCACTAGGAGTGGGATGAGACTTATAGTCATTGTAGCCGTCCTATGACACAGTCTGCTTATTTCTCTGCCATAAGTGTTGTGAAAGGAATAGTAGACGCTAGAGGGCTTTTCTACCGTGGCTAGTTCCCATGTAACTAAGACAGAGAGAGGCCTTTTAAAATTATAAAAGCTTTAAGGCACAATAACAGGGCAGATGTCAACCCTATAATCTATGTTGTTATTTCCCAGCTATACCCTGCCCCCAGGTTACTTGCCATAGCTGTTCCTGCCTGGGCTGCTTCTGTTCCATGGGGCCATCTCTCATGGCTGCATGATCATGGTCCATACATCCCCATGGAAACGTCCTTCTCTCTGGCTTCCTCTCCTCCTGCTACATCTTCTGCTTCCTCTCTCTCCTCCTGGCCTCATGGTCCCTCTCTGATCCCAAGCCCAGGAGTCTAAACTCCACCTATTTCTCTTCTGCCCAGTTACAGGCTTCTAGCTATTTTATTAACCAATTAACTTTAAGTAAAGTAAGGTTTACACAACAAAGATCAGTGTATGTAAGGATGTACTCAGCTGCAACCAGATCTAGGGGGCCAACATTTAGCATTAGAATGCATAGCACCAAACCAACCCTCAACACAGAAGAGGGTATTCAGAAATTCTCTCTTGGTCTTATGGGGAAACACCTATATTGAATATACTTTTTCGCCCTGAAAACACTCCTCCAAATGCAATCTATAATCTCTGCACTCAAGAGGCAGAGGCAGGGGGATTTCTGTGAGTTCAAGGTCATCCTGGTCTACATAGTGAGTTAAAGGGCAGCCAAGGTTACATGGTAAGAGCCTGTCTCTTATTTCTACTACTACACTGCTTCTTGCACTCAGACAATCTTCAATTAAAGCATCTCCCACTGGATCTTCAGTTGTAAAATCCTGGTAATAAAAACAGTGTGGTAATATGCTCCTGTAACTGCACCACTTGCAAGGTAAAGGCAAGAAATCATGAGTTTGGGGACAGACTGGCCTACATAATAAGTTCAAGGTCAGCCTAACTTACATAGCAAGATCTTGTCTCAATACCTAATGGTAAGGATGTAGCTCATTGGTAAAACACTTGCTTAGCATGCACAAGAAAAAAAAAAGATAGGAGAGGAAGGGAGGAGAGAGGAGGAGAAGGTAGGGGAAGGGAGGGGAGAGGACGGTAGGATAACCAGTAATGCACAGTCCTAGAGCCCCATCAGAAGAGGGCTACAGCACAAAGGAAAGGCAGCTCTGACCTCTGTTCCAATGAGCAAGAGAGGCTCAGAGTAAGGGCCATTTTAGAGCCAAGAGCTTAAGGAATTACTTCATCCCAAGAGCGAAGGCCGAGTTGGGTCTACAAAGCTTTCTAAATATTTGAAAGGCTTCAGTGAGTTCAATCAGTGAATTATCATTAAAGAAATCTACTTATCACCTGGGACCACAGCTTCATACACTTGGTTATGTGGGGGAGGTGAGTTCAGAAAGAACGGGTACAGAACAGAGTGCACACGATAGGAGCGATGTTTGCACAATCTCCCCAAGGAGAGATAAAAGGTCCCAAAGCCAGAAGATCCTTGGGACTGACCTTGTCTAAGACTGTCACTGGATGCCATGGAGTCACACTGAGTTTTTCTACATGTTTTGTCCAGAAATATAGTTCCTAGACTGACTTGCTACTGGCAAATGGAAGGTGTACCTTATCCACTTGCACATTCAAGATAGCTGGTCCCAGTGCACAGCCCCACGAGATCCACCAAGGTCACGGCTGTTCATTGAACAGAAAGCAGTAGGCAGCAATGGAGAGCTTTTATTGTCCAACAGGATGTCACTACCATTTCTCAAGTGTCCCAAGGCAGTGAGGGTAATGCCCGGACTCCTCTCTGATGAGCATGGCCATGGGAAGAAGAGGAGACCCAGTTTGACCAAGAAGACCTTCTGAAGGGTGTGCTGCTGTTCTCTTTAGCCTAAAGTGGTGATACAGGGCTACAGATGAGGAACTGAGGAGGAGGCATCGCCGCTTTTACTCCTGGCTTGTGAAGGAGATCAGGAAAGGAAAACCCATGGCCGTATACTCTGATTTCCTTGTGCGTCCTCAGCAGCCCAAATGGAGAAGGAAAATCAGCCAGAACACAATGTCATCTTCCTTTGTCCCTAACTGGCCAAATTAAGAACCTTTCAAAGTCATTTCATAGTCCCAACCCTGGGAAGGTTTTTTTCCTTGTACATGCCTTGTGGTATATTTGAGCATAAAATCAGTTTACACTCTGGGGGAATGTGTTTCTCCTCAGCTGCCTTTACATAGCTTCCAGGATGTGAAAACCACCATGGCTCCCCAACATGGCTGTTCTCTCTCCTCTCATAAACACACTGAGCAGCAATCATGGCACCATGGTCACCGTGGGACTTGGTTGCTCAAGCATTCCTTCAGTTGCTTGTTGTATAGAATCTGATTATAACTTTTCATCCCAAACTGGTGAGTGGGCAGGCACTCACGTGCTGCCCTCCCACCAGCAGGCTTTTCCTTTACCCTCCATAAGTATGTGACACAGCACAATGAAGCCAGGGCTACACAGTAATGGGCCTAAGGCCTGGAACCTCCCGTAATATAAAGTGAGTTATTTGAAAACATGACTATATCTAAGATTATACGCAGGAAGGTCTTCCTGGATAGCTTTACTGGTACTAAATTGAAGCCATGTGCACCCTTAAAAGAGGAAAGCAAAGAGGAATTTGACAGGGAGAGAAATGAGATGGGAAAAGGACCAAGGATGCAACGCACAGCATGTGGAGCAGCTGCGAATCACAGCGGGAAGCTGCTCGGTGCTAGAAGCGAGGAAGGCATTCACTTCTAGCTGCTTCAGGAAGGACTGTTGGGGACGGTAGGCCATATGGTCAATGTTCAGCCATCTTATCAGAGCCTAGGCTCCTATTTCTCCAGCAGTCTGTCATTTACCAGAAACCAGCTGACCCTGTCGTGGTTCAGCAGTTAGACACCTGTTGTGGTTTATTATAGGGGTTGGTCATTCTAAGACCCCCGAGCTCATAGTAAGAGCTATTCCTTTCTGGCTATAAACTAGCTTTTCCAGGAAGACTACTGGTAAAATCAGATTAAAGGCCAGCTGCCTGCAAGCAACAGTTCCGGGAACTTTTTCCTGACTAACCAGATCTTTTACAACTTCCCTTTCTCTCTGGAATTCCTCCTTCCTCTTCTGTGATTATAGCAGCTGTAAAAGTAGACACATTGCTGGAGCATTCCAGAGTTAGGTATCCATAACAACCCTCACTTACACAAATACCCATGCCCCTGTGCCTATAAAAACTCTGTGAAAATTGTCAATAAACGGGATTGATCAGAATCCAGACTTGCCCTCATTTCTTTGTGTCTCCTGTCCCCCGACTTGTCTGCCCCCTCCACAGGTACCCATTAAAGACCCAGCAGGCCGGGACAAACATCCTGACTTTGAACTTTTGTTTTCCAAAACTGTAAGAGTATAAAATTATGGTGTTTTAATGTGTTTTGGTTGTTGCAGCAGCCAATGGACACTCATCCCTGGATCAAATCGTTAGTATGCCAGTTTCCTGCACTCACTACCAAGAACCAAGCTCATGCATCACAGCATAGGGATCTCTGTGACACTGCTGAGCACAGTCTGACCTGAGAAATCTTAGATGCTCTTGTGCCACTTGGACCACTTCAGTTCACACAAGAGGAAAGCAAAGTCCATGTGGTCATTCAAACAGGAACTCCAGTGTTCCCAGTAGGCTCTCTGCGCTGCGCTCTACCTGTCTCGTTTAAGCAGCGCACCACACAGAATCTCCTCCCAGCACTTAGCAGCCATGAGGACTTTATCAGTTTTAACTGGAGTAACTTAGTTTATTTTTCTGGACATCTATTTCATCTCTGCAAATGGAGTTCATGAAACATCTGCGTTGTTCAGAAGAGAAGTGGGAGACAGGAAGTCCTTTCACCTCAGTCCGCACCAAGAGTTCCCAGTAGATTTCTTTCTATCCAGATAAAATTCCTTCCTAATTTTTCAGTATTTTATGACTTTAATGATTCAGACACACTTTTTTTTTTTTTTCCTCTCAGAATAAAAGAGCTGGAGGGAGCTGGAAAGACAACTCCTCAGTTAAGCGCAGTGGGAGATGGCTCAGTTGCTAAAAGCAGCTGATGTTCCACAGAGGACCCAGGTTAAGTTCTCAGTTACCCACATTTCTCAACAACAACCTGTAACCACAATTCTTGAGCACCTGACACCCTCTTCTGGCACCTGAGGGTATTGCACACACATGATGCCCATACATGAATAAAAGGTAAAGCATTCATACACACACATACACGCACAAATAAATCTTTAAAAATATAAAAAGTAAAGAAAGCTGGTATGTCAGAGAATCCCCTTAAGAACCTTTAATTATAACCCGATTAGCAGATCTGCCACTGTGTAGTCACATCATTTCTTTTTAAAGGGATTTTCAACTCCAAGAAACTGCTTTCTAGGTTAAAATTCAAGCAACAAAATTCAGTTATAAAAAACATTTCTATACATATGTGTAGGGAGTCTAGGTACAGCTCATGCATTCTATTTGGTTGGTGGTTCAGTCTCTCTGTGACCCAGAGGCATAGGTTAGTTGACTCTGAGGGTCTTCTTCTGGTGTCCTTGACTTCTCTGGGTCCCTCTGCCCTGCCTCCCAGTCTTTCACAAAACTCCCTGAGCTCAGCCTATTATTTGGCTGTGGATCTCTGCATCTGTTTCCATCAGGTACTACATATGGGTCCCCTAACAATGGGAGTAGTGGCTGTCTCAGTATCCCTTTCCCCTAGCTGGGCTTCCTTGTTAGGCCTTAGTGAGAAAGGATGCACTTAGTCCTGCTGTAACTTGAAGTGCCAGGGTGAGTTGTTACTCTTTGGGGGACTCCCCTTCTCTGAGAAGAAGGAGAGGAGGTGGGGTGGGGGAATGGGGGGGCATGAAGGTTGGGACTGGGAAGAGAGGAGGGATGGATCAGGTTGTGAAGTGGTTAAATAAATAAATATTTTTTATAAATTTAAGAAATATCATTACTTTTTCAACATTTAAGTAAACAGGAGAGAAAGAGGAATCTTTTTTTTTTCCCCCACCCTGGACCTCGCATTCCATGCAACTCTATAAATGGAAAAATGTTATTTGAAGGTCTTAAATATGCTTCATAGCTTCTGGCATTTAAAAAATATGATTAATATAAGCCAGGTTGAAAAAATGGCAGTTTCTGAGTCTAAATTAAATTGGTTGCTGTCCAAGACTTTTTGCATTAGGAGATGCCAGGAAATAAAATGGATCGTTAATCATTTTGTGCAGGTATTTGGAATCCTTACAAACTCAGGGATGAAAGTATGCAGGGACCAGTGTGCAGGGGCCAGTGTGCAGGAGCCAATGTGCAGGGGCCAGTGTGCAGGGACCAGTGTGCAGGGCCAGTGTGCAGGGCCAGTTTGCAGGGCCAGTGTGCAGGGACCAGTGTGCAGGGGCCAGGGTGCAGGGCCAGTGTGCAGGGCCAGTGTGCAGGGACCAGTGTGCAGGGCCAGTGTGCAGGAATTCAGCACAGAGGGAAGAGACAAATACAGGGGCGGGGAGAGGCACAGAGTTCTGCAGAGCTAGCCTGGGACAGTTCCCCATCAGGAGAGCAGTCCTCTCTGGCTTTGTGGATCAGCATCTATAAAGTGAGGGGGTCAGACTGCAGCTCTTTCCAGAGATCCTCAAGAATGACACAAAGGGGCTGGAGAGATGGCTCAGAGGTTAAGAGCACCGTCTGCTCTTCCAGAGGTCCCGAGTTCAATTCCCAGCAACTACATGGTGGCTCACAGACCATCTGTAATGGGATCCAGTGCCTTCTTGTGGTGGGAAGGTGCCCATGTGGGCAGAACACTGTATAAATAATAAATAAATCTTTAAAAAAAAAAAAAAAGAATGACACAAAGGCCAAGGGGAGCTGTGGACAGAGGACATTTACAGAGTCACCATGTCTGAGGACCGAAGTGGGAAGGGCTCACAGGAATGAATTGGATGTGGATCAGAAACCCATGCCTCCTGTAAGAGACCTTCCCTAATACCCAGTAAAGTCCTAATATAAAAGCCCCAGCCCAGAGTATGTCTTGGTTCCTCTTGTTTGATGACTGATGTTCCTTGCTGTGCTTCCTACGGTGGGAACTGGACCTTTCTCTCTATCTATGCACCTGCTTAGAGTCTGTCTTCACTCACACTGAGTCCTCAGAGGGCAGGAACATCTCACTGAGAAAGAGAGAATGCCAAGGCCTGCTCTGGTCTTCTGAAAAACTCTGTTGTCTGCACTGGAACAGGAAGAATCCTTTCGACTGCAGTGGTCACCAAGTCATTGCTCACTGTAGCTCACACCCTTGACTCCGGGGGGGGGGGGGGGAGAGGAAATCTCTCATTCTAGCCTAGTCCAGCTCCCTCCCCCTCCACTCCTCATGCCAGACTCAGAACCACGTCTCCCCCCACCTCCTGTGGCTTCTGCACATACCTTCTCTTCCAGGCATACACATGACAATCTCCCCTACTTCCTCTGTTCTCCGCACACAGCATCTCTCTCAGGCACACACAAGCCTCACTCCGAGCCAATGCCATCGCCCTTCCCTGGGAGGACTCTTGTGTTAACACTTGCACAGCACACACTCCTAGAAGTAGTGATCCCCTCCTCCCCTTCTTCCTCCTCCTCCTCCTTCTTCCCCTCCCCCTCCTCCTTCTCCCATGCTCCCATCTCAGGACATGGAAGTCCACTTTTCCTCCTGAGTGTCAACACTTTTCACTTCCACTTTCTTGTCAGCCATCTGTTGACTTTTGCTTCGCCCTGGAACCCTCAAACCTTTGGGTGCTAACTTAGCTTCATATTTTCCTATGCAAATCTCTAAAACATCCTATGCATTTTCTTTCTTTCTTTTCTTTTCTTTTTCTTTTTTTTAAATAAAATTATTTTTCAATCGCACTATCATTGGTAATGAGGGAAGAATTTCTTGTAAAATCGACCTCATCTAACTATAAAACCATACTCCTTTCAGACAATGAATCATATCAGACACTGGCAAGGAAGGCTTCTCCAAGATGTAATCCTCCCGCTGCCCTCTCTTTATACTCCCTCATTCCAACCAGAATGTTTTAATTTGGAGAAAATAATGAACCTCAAGAGAAAAGGGGAAGGGGAAAGCAGCCACGGCGGCCAGGGAATTCAAGTTTATGTCTGGTTACCATTTAGGGCCTGAAAGGAAACAACAAGAGCCAATGATCTGGCTATTGCAACTGCTCTTTGTTCTGTTTTTTAAGAAAGAAAATTCCACACAACATTGTCCTGGGGCTTGGAGCAAAAATGTTTTCTGTATTATTAAGAATCTAAAGCCAGTGTTTCTTCAACCTTCTGTAAACTCAAACGTTTGTTATTAGAAGGGAAAGATGAGCTCAGGGTTGAAAGATTTCATGATGAAAATATTTTCATGATGGGAGGGGGACCACACCACCAATCCTCAGTAAGTTAACAAAAGTACTGGAATCTCATCACTACAGGGAGGAATGGAGGAAGAGTCTCAGTGTTGAGCAGGAGGGATGGAGGAGGCATCTCAGTGTTGAGCAGGAGGGATGGAGGAGACATCTCAGTGTTGAGCAGGATAGATGGAGGAGGCATCTCAGTGTTGAGCAGGAGGGATGGAGGAGGCATCTCAGTGTTGAGCAGGATAGATGGAGGAGGCATCTCAGTGTTGAGCAGGATAGATGGAGGAGGCATCTCAGTGTTGAGCAGGATGGATGGAGGAGGCATCTCAGTGTTGAGCAGGAAGGATGGAGGAGACATCTCAGTGTTGAGCAGGAAGGATGGAGGAGACATCTCAGTATTTGAGCAGGAAGGATGGCAGAGGCACCTCAGTATTGAGCAGGAAGGATGGCAGAGGCATCTCAGTGTTGAGCAAGAAGGTGGTCAAGAAGGAGGGAATTACACAAACAGGTTTTTTTGGACACAACTCACACATGTTATGGAAAGGAAAGTGCAGAGATGCAGAGAAGGTGAAGGGTCAGTCATAAGGACCATGGGAAGAGTCGAATGGCAAACTTCATTCAACAGAAGGAGTTGGAGTGGAGACCAAAGAGGCTGCCTGAGATAAGAGAAGACTGTAAACACACCCTGCACTGGCCTGTGTTCCAGCACAGGAGAAAACATCCATAAATCATGCAGGAATGTGCTGCTTTGGAAGCTGGGAGGATGGGTCCGCTCCAGATCTTATCCTTACTTGCCTTGTGAAACCAGAAAATGAAAAACAAAGAGAAGGAGGGAGAAGGAGGGAGCTGTTGGGTTTCTCCCCTCTATGCACCTCCCACCCCTTAGAGGAAGACTCCTGGGCTGCAGTTTTCTTGCCAGCCTAACCTATGTCAACCGGCCCTGCCCCTCTGGTCTCTCATTTCTCATGTATAGAGGTTGTGCTTCCAGACCCATCTTAGGTTCAAGAGAGCCCTAACCTCTGGGCCACATGCATGTGGAAAGTCACAGATTGCTATTCCCCCACCTACCACTGTTCCCTAGACCAGCTGTGCTTCATTGCCAGGAGGTTCAGCTCCTACCAAGCTCTATTTTTTTCTCTTTATGAAAACGCCAGAAACAGTGGGAAATCACCTCTGTGTTGGAGAGCTGCTCAGAGGTGCACACAGACTTTCACAGTTGGATATCCAGCACAGCCCAAAGGATTCCCACTGGAAGCAGCGCTGTCCTCCCACCCCTCAGGGCATCTCCTAACAGGGAGACTGAGGAAGAGTGATATAGATACCCACAACCTGAATGTGTGCAGCAAGTATGAGCTGCTGTGACAATTCCTCTTTACAATAGCCAATCCTGACGCGCCCCCCAAAGGCTTGATGAAAGAAAGGAGTAAAGTGAGCAACTGACCTCCATCAGAGGCAAAGTGTCTGTACCCACCTACTCCTCCACTAAGTCTCATTTCTAACTACTCTACCCTGCCACAATCCACAAATATTATGGATTGAGCAATTTCAAAGTGGTGCCATTTTGAGCATCTGCACAGCTAACCAAGTTCATAGTTCAATAACTGAAGAAAGACCTCCTGGATAGGCTTGGGACCCCTGTGTGCTTTCCTGCAGCTAATAGCCCATTAGCTTGGAATCTTTTTAAGCACTTGGTCTCACATCTGTAGAACATATGAACCCAGTGCTGGGGTTTGTGTCACAAGGAAGTGAGCCTCCATTTCACTTCAGGTTTCAGGGTCCCACTGCACCATTCTGTTCTCTGGAAAAGACCACCCTTTTCCAGATGGATTTGCCTCTAGCTGCCAAAACACACCTGTGTCCTCCAGATTCCATCACTGGCCCTCACAACTGGTTTCAGGTGGAAGTCGCTAACCTCACCATGCTGCTAAAATTTCAGTTTGATTTCCTAAGTGAAACCCTGAAATGAACTTCAGACTCACACCTCCCAGTTGTGTCAGGTGAACCAAATGGACCAAGCCCCATCCTCCCACCGCTTGTCTGTAACGCACCGCACCACCGAGCACTGACTGGGTACACTGCATATGCTGACGTCATAATCTGTTAAGTAAAGAAACAGAAGAATGGGGACTAGAGAGATAGCTCAGTGGTTAGGAGCAACGGCCGCTCTGCCAGCAGACCCAGGTTTG
The DNA here is from genome assembly GCF_903995435.1 of Acomys russatus. Lineage (NCBI taxonomy): Eukaryota > Metazoa > Chordata > Mammalia > Rodentia > Muridae > Acomys > Acomys russatus. Next base: position 42,738,613 of record NC_067139.1, read on the forward strand.
AGTCCCAGCAACTGCATAGCAGCTTATCAACACCTGTAACTCCAGTCCCAGAGGATGCAGTGCCTTCCTCCAGCCTCCGTAGATACCAGGCACACAAATGGTGCACAGACATACATGCGTGCACACATACACACAAAATAAAACACAATTTTAATTGTAATTGTAAAAATAAAACCAGGGAGAACACACACATACAGGAAGTGTATGTGTCTCTCCTCGGTAAGCTAGTTTGTAAACTTTCCAATTTCCATCCAAGGCCTTATTCGTTTTAGAATTCCAAAACTCGATGCTGGGAACAATAATATGCATTCAGAATTTCACACCAGGCCAGATTTGCCACTAGAACCCCTATGTCTTGTCCTGCACTGAGGCCTCTCTCCCTCATGAGTAGTCTATCACTGTTCACCTTGCAGATAAAACAAAGTGATTTTCCCTCAGACTAAATTGAACTTTAAAGAACACTTCTTGTTAAGCTAAGCCTCGTTGTAGGACATGTCCTATCTGCAATGTCTAGTCAATTTCACCAAACTTATGTTCTGGGAGAGAGGAGCCTTCTTGCTGAGCATTCACACTCTAAGGAAGTCAGTCTGCAAGTGGAGGGTTTCACTACCTGGGAATTGAGGTTGGTGCGGTGTAACAGACAAGACTAACTGTAGTGGCTTAAATAAGCCAATCGAGTGAGGAGACAGAGATGACTGGTATGACATTTCTATGACATTGTCAGGATATAGACTCTTGTCCTTAGCATCTAGCTTTCAAACTTAAAAGGTTTACATTGTAGCCACTGAAATAGCTGCAATGGCTTTCCAGGCCAGGGTATGAAGGCCCCAAACAAAAGGGTGTGTGCATACGACTCTTTCACCAAAGGCCCTGCCTAGTCATTCTGCTAAAGTCTCTTTGGCTGGAACTGCCATACATGACCACTCGGTCCAGATGAGGAGCCATGGGAGTGGTGGGAAAGCATAGAATACAGAATTCCTATGAACCATAAAATGGGTGTGGAATATACAATGAGTGTGGAATGCAGCGTGAGTGTAGAATACATAATGTGTAGAATACAAAATGAGTATATAATATAAAATGGGGTAGGACATAGAACGAGTATGGAGCATAGAATAAGTGAGTATAGAACAGAGAATGAGATAAAATGCAGAGTGAGTATAGAAGATAGAGTGAGGTAGAGTATAGAGTGAGGTAGACTATAGAGTGAGGTAGACTATAGAGTGAGGTAGACTATAGAGTGAGGTAGACTATAGAGTGAGGAAGACTATAGAGTGAGGAAGACTATAGAGTGCGGAAGACTATAGAGTGAGTGAGGCCTATAGAGTCTGAGTGAGGTAGACTATAGAGTGAGGTAGACTATAGAGTGAGGTAGACTAGAGTGAGGTAGACTATAGAGTGAGGTAGACTATAGAGTGAGGTAGACGACTATAGAGTGAGGTAGACTATAGAGTGAGGTAGACTATAGAGTGAGGTAGACTATAGAGTGAGGTAGACTATAGAGTGAGGTAGACTATAGAGTGAGGTAGACGACTATAGAGTGAGGTAGACTATAGAGTGAGGTAGACTATAGAGTGAGGTAGACTATAGAGTGAGGTAGACTATAGAGTGAGGTAGACTATAGAGTGAGGTAGACTATAGAGTGAGGTAGACTATAGAGTGAGGTAGACTATAGAGTGAGGAAGACTATAGAGTGAGGTAGACTATAGAGTGAGGAAGACTATAGAGTGAGGTAGACTATAGAGTGAGGTAGACTATAGAGTGAGGTAGACTATAGAGTGAGGAAGACTATAGAGTGAGGTAGACTACAGACTGAGTATAAAATATCGACTGAGGTAGACTACAGAATATGGCTGTAGAATACAAAATGAGTGTGGAATATAGAGTGAGGTAGAGCATAAAGTGACCGCAGAGTACAGAATGTGTGCACTATATAGAATATTGAATGAGCGTAGGATGTAGAGTGCGTGCAGACTATAGAATGAGATATACCACAGAGTAAGTATAGAACACAGATGAGTGTAAAATAGAGGATGAGTGTGAATGTAAAGTGAATACAGAGTGGAGGTGAGTATAGACTATAGGACGAGGTAGATATGCAATGAATGCAGAATACTGAGTGAGCATAGAATAGACAGTGAGGTAGACTATAAAATAAGTGTAGAACACAGAACAGGGAATGCAGAATGAACATAGAACATAGAAGGAATATAGAATCAGTACAGGACATAGCCTGCGTGCACTATATAGAATGACTACAGACTATAGAGGGAGATAGAAACAGCATGGGCCTAGACTATGGAATGAGCACGGCCAAGCCTGACAGACGTCTTAAAGGATTTGGCATTGTGTGTTAATGACAGCACCTCTCTGAACTGCATGTGTCTGCTGCTTTATTCTTTTAAGATTTAAAATAATTTTATTCTGTGTGGCACAAATGAATGAATGTATATCTGTGTATCGTGTGCATACCTTGTCTGCAGAGTCCGGAAGAGGGTGTTAGGTCCCCCAGAACAGGACTTACAGATCATTGTGCGCTGCCATGTGGGCGCCGGAAACCCCACCCAGGTCCTCTGGAAGAGCGGCCAGTGCTCTTACCTGTGTATCCTTCTTTCTGGGACCTTCATTTTGGGAGAGCAGGAGTACGTGAAGGTGCCCTGGCAGATCGTCTTTGTCTACTCTTATAATTGCAGAGAAAACACAGATGTCTGGAAGTATGGAAAGCAATCCACACACTGAACAAGAATGGTTGGCAGGCACAGCAGCACTGTGGACACATCCTCCCCGCTGGTGCACTACGGAGCCTGGGAAATTCAAATTGTGCAGGCCATTAGTTGTAACAGATGAGTAAGAATCCACCTGAAGTCCTCATATTGCTTCTGTGTTCTTGCTTTCTCTTACACACCTTGTAAGCAACCATAGCCAGAAAGGGTGGAAGAAACTGGAAAAAACTTCTTGAAAACTTAAACCAGACAGACTGAGGTAAATTGATTTTAGAGCACCTACCGTGAGTATCTACACACACGGAGTGTTAGTAACAGCCACAGCCAGTGCCACCATCATTGTTCATGAGCATCTAAAGCTAGTGGTCCCTCGTCTTCAGCCTTTCCTCTCACATGTGCCTTGTTTGTACGCCATCTTCATGTGACTTTAAACTCTCCTGCGTGTCCCTTGTTTCAAGGACTTTTGATCTACCTGCAAAGATTAAAGAGTGCCTCTATGCCTTTGATTCACACCAAGTCTGCAGGGCAGGTTTGCTCAGGGCAGCAGCTGAACTGTGTTGGCCACGTCCAGGTTAGCATCAAAGGGTGGTAGGTACCTGCAGTGCTTCTGCGCTTACTCCCAGCACAGAGGCAGCCGAAGATGCAGGAATGCAGAGAGGAAGCTGAAACTGTGAGCTAACCTCAGGCCAGGGGTGTCGTGACGGGAGGGTCTCCTTCCACCTCCCTTTAGAATTGGACAAGACCACAGGTCACACTGGCACAACTCGTCTGGCACACAGGAAACAGACCCTTTGGTGGACAGAAAGATCTAGAACAGAGTGAATCCAAAGAGCCAGACTTGCACAGCTTGTGTCCTAAGCCACAGGAAGATAAGTCAGCTTATTCTCCTCTGGAGGGAGGTAATACCGGGCTTAAAACGAAGACTCTGCTTCATTTCCTGGGGTTGAGAGCTCTGTACTCTCTGAAAGGGATCAGACATCTCCTCACCTAAATTCCGCAGAAGCCTGGCTCTTCTCTCCGCCCTGGATGCTAATCCACTGTCCTGAGGGGATCATTTATATGTATTACGTGCCAAACCCGACACCCAGCACATAACTCGAGATAACCCCTCATAAATCCTGGGATGGTCTTTGTATATCCCAGATGGGCAGATGTTCTGATCTTTAGAACAGCACAGATCTTTAGAGTTCACACCGTGCCCTGAAATGCACACCGTGCTGTTCCTGGGGCTTCCTGTGGAGCCCCTGGGCTGGGAGATGAGGGCAGATGGGGAATGGCTGGGAAGCTTGAGGGATTTGTTCTGAGAATGTTCATAAATGTTTCTGGATATATTAAGGATGGGCGGCGGCAGGCCTGGAGAGATGGCGCAGGGGTGAAGAGCGTGTATTGCTGCTCTTCCAGAGGATCTGAGCTCTGCTGCCGTATCAGTCAGCTCCCAGCTACTTGTAACTCCAGCTCCAGGGTGGCAGGGGTGGGTGGGGTATCTTCTGATCTCTGTGGGTAACTTCACATGTGCACACACACACATACACACATGCGCGCGTGCGCGTGCGCAATATAAAGTAAAAATAAGCAATGTCAGGGGACTGGAGAGATGGCTCAGTGGTTAAGAGCATTGACTGCTCTTCCAGAGGTCCTGAGTTCAATTCCCAGCAACCACATGGTGGCTCACAACCATCTATAATGTGTTCTGATCATACTGTATATATAATAAATAAATCTTTTTTAAAAAAATAAGCAATGTCTGTGCCCCCCTTCATCTCATCACTCATACTAGCAGGACAAATTGTGGGCCAAAGGTTTTATGACTGGGTTGATAGGAGTGAATTTTTTTTTTTTTAAAGGAGTTCTAACCCTTAAAAATACAACTGTCCTCTCTGACTCTTCAAGTGCTTAAGGTCTAAACAGTTAGCAAAAGTCTGTCTCTCAGACTCCTGGAAGTGCCAGGATGTGTGCTGCCCACCACCTTCTCTGAAGAGAACTAGCGCGCATGTCCGTCCAAGAGAGTGACCCCTCGGACACATTGCTTTACAAGACAATGCACAGCTAGAGCTCTTGACAAGTTACAAGTACTCACAACTGAAGGCTTTCAGGAGTGTTGTCAGTCGTCTGGTAAAGAAGATGAGATGCTGGGGGTAAACAGGCCTGAATTGCAGGGGCTAACCTACCACAGTAAACATTTCTTTACAGCCCTTGGCCTCAGTCCACCGGCATCAGGGTCTCCTGAATACCTCGTGCTCACCAGAGGATGGGAAAGGCAAGTAAGGTGTTTGGGGTGTTCAGTGGAGTTTGGTTTCCAACGGAAAAATAAATAAATAAAATTTGATGTGACAGACATACCAGTTATTTTGATAATTATATTTGTGTTTGTTTTAATATGACACTTTACTCCACATAAACATGTGATTTTTAGGTTTGATTTTTTAAAAAAACTTTTTTAATATTTTGTGTTGTGGAAATTGAAGCACCAACCAAGGACCACGCATGGACTGGACCTAGGCCTCCTACACAGATGTAGCCAATGGGCAGCTCAGGCTTCATGTGGGTCCTATAGTAAGGGGAGTGGGAGCTGTCTCTGACATGGACTCTGTTGCCTGCTTTTTGATCACTTCCTCCTGGAGGGAGTGCCTTACCAGGACACAGAGGAAAAGGACATGTTCAGTCCTGATGCAACTTGATGAGTTGGGGTGGGTGGGTAGGAGGGGTTCCCCTCTTCTGAGGAATAGGGAAGGGGGAAAGGGGGAAAGAGGGAGGAAGGATAGGACTCGGGGGAGAGGAGAGAGGAAGCCTACCACGAGGATATAAGTGAATAAATAAATAAATTTTTAAAAAAGGAAAGAGCCCAAGAATCTGAGTCTCCACCACAGCAAGGCCTAGGACCAGCAGATACGCTACTCCTATCTGGAGCTCAGTCACATGTGCCCATGAGGAAATGAGGAAGCAGAGTGGAGAGCACAGCAGACACGCTACTCTTATCTGGAGCTCAGTCACATGTGCCCATGAGGAGATGAGGAAACAGAGTGGAGAGCACCAGGAAGCACAAGACTGGGGGTCTCGGCCATTGCACACAAACTTTTGCTACGGGTGCTAAAGGCAGCCAGGTTCAAAAGAAGTTAGTCACAGGAGGGCACCGATCACATCATTCAATTCTTACAAAACGTCCAGGACAAGTGACATTCGTGGCTGCTTAGAGCCAGGAGGAGTTGGGAGGGGCCGATGACTACAGTCTGCACAGTAGAAAGGTGATGCAATGATGGTTGCCTGTCACGCATGCCTGTAAAGAAAGACTGCTAAATTCTGTAGAGTCGGTGGGTTGTATGGTACACATAAATAAACACCTATTTTAATACCATTTTTTTTTAAAGTCAGGTTCAAGTTCAAAGGTACAATATGTCCTCCTGCAGTGGTTTTCCTTCAGTGCTGTCTCATAAGTAGGCCTGTGTTTCAGGATAGGCAGCTTCAAACTTAAGAAAGATTTGCAATATAGCTGAACCTATGTTTCTTGTCCTGTAAAGTAAAAATCATTTATTGAAATCAGTAGTTCATTAAATTGATTAAGATATTAAATTTGCACAGGACATGGTAGCACACACCTTTAATCTCAACATCCAGGAGATCTTAGTGAGTTGAAGGCCAGTCTGGTCTGTATAGTGACTTCTAGGCCATCCAGGGCTATATAGTAAGACCCTGTCTAGGAAAGAAAGACAGAAAGAAAGAAAGAAAGAAAGAAAGAAAGAAAGAAAGAAAGAAAGAAAGAAAGAAAGAAAAAAGAAAGAGACAGGCATTGAATCTGAAAGTCCATGACAATATAGGCATATAGTTGGCTCTTAGCTGAAGCATAGTTAGATTTTTTTAAAGAGAATTTAAACATTCAAAGTTCAAGTAATTCAGTGAATGACATCACTGGTTACCAGAGAAGTGCAAAGCAACGCACTGAGATGGTCCACACATCCACAGAGGGGCTGGACTTAAAGCTGAGTCTATTACGTGTTGGCAGTAGTGGAGGACACCCTAACGTATAGTCCTGTTTAAAATGGTATAACCATTTTGAAAGCAGTTTAGCATTGTGATTAACTTGAATCTATGATCCTGCAACAGCACAGCACTATTCGGTTCCAAGAGAGACTAGTGCACAAGGTTACTCACCGAAAAGCTCTGTGTGTAAATAACCACTTTATTCACAGGAAGGAAGAAATTGCCAACAGCCCAAGTCCCTTTCTAGGAAAATGGGTAAATTGTGGTATATCCACATGAAATAGAATAATATTGAACAATTGAAAAAGAATAGACTGGAGAGACGCTCAGTGGTTAAGACAGAGCACTGCTCTTGCGCAAAACCTGGATTCAGTTCCCAGCACTCGCATCAGGTGGCACACAACTGCCTGTAACTCCATCTCTAAGGGATCCTGTGCCCTCTTCTAGCCTCTACAGGCACCTGCGCTCATATGCACATACCACTCCCCAACACACACACACATACACACACACACACACCTTTTATTGTAAAATAGACTATGAATAAAAACAACATGACAAAGTTTAAGCAAAGAACACCCACACATGCTTCATCTTGTGCTAAGTTCCAAAACATCAAAGACTAATTTATAGTGACAGAGAGCAGGTCAGCCACAGCCTGGAGTTGGGAGAGATGAGGTAGTAGCTCACTTAAAGGAAGCATGATGTCTGACGTCATAGAACTGTCTTGTGTATAAATCAGGGCACGTACATGTCAAAATCCTCTTGCCAAGCATTCATAATTTATGCATATGGTTGAATATAATAAAGTAGTATTGATATAAGAAACAAAGAAAAGGGACTGAAGGAAGAACAGACATGGTTCCATCCTTTTGCGTTGGAGATTAAAAGCTGGGGAACACGTGTCTTGACTATCTGCATCCTAAAGACAAATCCACCAACATCCATGCCGAGTGGCCATTGCATGAGGTGAGATAGTCCATATTAGATGGAAAACATAAAAGTTAAGAGATTAACCTCTAACTTAGACATACTTTAGATTGCATCATTGTGACAACACACAGAGCTTATGAAAACAGAAAGTACACTACATGCTCAGCGTTGCAGGGAAGAAGATCCAAAATAAATGACAATGCAAATGAAGCTGAGGAAAATAATGTGGGCTACATCTATATATATTGGAGTTTCTCTGTGTAGCCCTGGCTGTCCTGGACTCATTTTGTAGACCAGGCCTCGAACTCACAGAGATCTGCCTGCTTCTGCCTCCTAAATGCTGGGATTAAAGGCATGCACCACCACCGCCCAGCTGGGATGCATTTTTTTTTTTTTAAGCTCCAAATTAGGCTGGGCAAAACTTGGGAGTCGGGAAATGAGAGTCCTGGGATGGAACGGCCATCAAAGGCAAGGAAAGGACACATGAAGCAATATACGAAGACTAGGAGGAAGATGCCAAGTCTATCTGGAGATTAACTTAGAACTGGAGACTGGAAGATGGGAGTGTAAGAAACTGGGCTTTCTATCTTATACATAACCAGATGACAGAGAGCCCAGTTAAATTGCTGCAGTGGATTTTATTACCTTTATTCAGTTCCCAGCACTTACATGGCAGCTCACAACCACCTCAGGGAACTAACATCCTTTTCTAGTCTCTGTGGGCACTGCACATACACATGCTGCACAGACAGACAGACAGACAGACAGGCAAAACACCTAAACTATTTCTGACCATCTCCACCCATGTGACCCATCTTGACCCGCCCCTCATCCCCCAGTCCCTCCAGGCAACTGAACAGATGGCTGTTGCTTCTCTTGCTTTTCTTAGTAGACCCCAGAGGCCATTGGCCCCATCACTCTGTGAATACACTCTCATCTCTGCCACCAGCTAGCCTACTCTGCCCTGATGCCACTTGGCAAATCTTGTCTTCATTCGACCCACTCGCACTGAGCAGCTGCAGCTCAGTGACTTCGGTGGGCCCCACACCACTGCCGACTTCAGCGGGGTCCTCCACATATACATTGGCTTTGAGTTTTCTACCCCAACCTTGTACTAGTCCGTAGTGTTCCAGGAACTTACCTATGTTTCTAGAAGCCCTTTAGTGATGGAACCTGCTCTTTTATCACAGGAATTGTCTTTTTCGGCAGCTTTTCCTATCACTTCAAAGACTAAAGGTGAAATACAGACATGTTCCAGTGGTCTCTCGGGCCAATCCACCATCTAAGTTACATAGTCAAAATCAATGTACTCAGGAAAAACAAAATGTTCCTTTGCTTTTGTAGTGCCCTACCCAGCACTACAGAGTCAGAGTCAGTCAAGGCTAAACCAGATAATGTGGGCTGGCTGGGGGATTGGCCCCATCCCGCTGAGGACCTTTGGGAACAGATTTAAAGAAAAGCCAAGCTAGGAAAAAAGAAAAGAGTCATCATAGACCAGGCAATTATTCCCCTGTGAGCTAGTGTCCTATTATTGAAAAATGTGCACACAGCTCCCAGAAGGAAAAGGGAAGTTAGCCAGCTTTTGCAGGAAAATACATCACCAGCCCTCACCAAGAGTGTCACTGTCTGATGATCAGTCCCTGGAAGAAGCATTAAATTGGAAAAGGCGTATTCCTTTACTGGATTTCACTGCCCCAAAACAGATCTGCTAGACAGATTTCCTGCATGTGTTTTTGCAGGCCTAGTGGAATTTTTGAGTTGAAACCCTCATCCATTTTCAATCCTTTCCTCATAAAACGTCATGTCTGTCAGAGCCCAGTGAACAGAGAGGGACATGAAAACTCCAGGTATTTTGACAGCTGAGATCGAGAAAGCAACAGAGCCCTCCTACCATTTAGTGATGGCCAGTGTCTTGCACTGTGGCTTCTAATTGGACCTAACTGAACTGAGAACCCAGTAAGCTGAAGGCCTTTCGGATCTGCATTTTCAATGCATGGTTTAGAACATCAAACCCCAAACTCCCACCATTTTAGCAGCAAGAAATAAAGTCTTCCTATTTCCCAGTGGCGTGGAGAAAAGCAGCTCCCACTGCCCTTTGCTTGCTGGAGATGGGCTGCTGTCAGGGGGTCTCCGGAGCTGCCAGCCTCTGAGGGGCTGACACGTGGTTAGCAAGGTAGATGTGGACATGGAAATGCACAACGAGGTGAGATGGGGGCTCCATGTGTAGACTCAGGCTTTATTTCCCAAACAGAAGAGGCACAGGCTGAGCAACCCTACTACTCATAAACATGAAAAAAGCTAAGGTCTTCCCAAATCTGAAATGTGTGAGTGTTAGCACGATGTCAAAAATGTTCCCTTATCTGGGAATATTTCAAATTGAAGATTTTCAAGTTCAATTGGTAAAATACATAAAGTAGCTCCAAATCTGAAACTCTAAAAGTAGAAACATTTCAACTGAAGGGTTCTCAACTAACATGCTACAATCATCTTTGACTTTCATGTGTCCCAATACTGTTCACTTGTTAGCCATGTGACTTTGGGAAAGACCTCATGTCTCTGAGAGACAGTACAATAAACTAGAGAGATGACTTCACAGTTAAGAACAGGCACTGCTTTTGCAGAAAATCCAGGCAACACACAACTGCTTATAACTATGGCTCTGGGAGACCTTACGCCCTCTTCTGGCCTCCATGGGTATTTGAACTCATGTGCACATACCCACACACAGACATACATGCATACATATAATTTAAAAATAATAAAAATAATTCTTAAAAAAAACATAGAAACAGCAGTGAGATTGTTGAATGAACACAAATAAAAGCCCCAGAACTTAGTAAGTGAAAACAAATTACACTCTTAGTACAAAAGAACTCATATGCTGACAAAGTGATCTTTTCCAAGGACTTGTCCACATTTTCTTATTTATTTATTCATTCATTCATTCATACATTCACTTTACACCCTGATCACAGCCACCCTTCTCTCCTCTTCTCCCAGTCCCACCCTCACTCACCCCCATTCCCCTGGGTCCTTCTCCTCAGAGCAGGGGAGGCTTCCCATGGGTGCTGACACACCCCGGCACCTCAAGTCACAGCAGGACTAAGTGCATCCTCTCCCACTGAGGCCAGACAAGGCATCCCAGCTAGGGGAAAGGGATCCAAAGTCAGACCTCAGAGTCAGAGACAGCCCACCCCAATTGTTAGGGGACCCACATGAAGACCAAGTTGCACATCTGCTATGTCTGTTAGGGCACGTAGGTGCAGTCCACACATGCTCTTTGGTTGGTGGGTTACTCTCTGTGAACCCCCATGGATTTGCCCACGTTTTCTTGTAACAGCAGTCAGGAGTGTGCATACAACCTTACACACAGTAGGTGCTCAGGGAATACTCATTAGCTTGATTCAGTTTCACTGTCTAGTCAATCCTAATAAAGCTTCTATTGTCACCTCAACCCGAAGGTAGAACTCAGTAGCTCACAAAGATCAAGCTAATCCACAACTAATCCAGGTGCAGGGGATTAGCGCAAGAGGGAGTCAGGCTAGGGCAGCAGTGCAGGGCTGCAGTAGTCAAGAGCAGGGTCTCAGGCTCTTCAGCAAGAGCGGACACCACTCTGGGTATTGGCCTCAGCTCTAGGAAATTGCCTAGAACACACTCATTTAGACTTCAAGTTTCTCCCGGAAGGCCTAAGAGTTCCTAAGATGGCCCCAGGGGCTAGAACTAAACTTCTGCTCACCCCAGTGGGTGAGCAAACCACTGGACCATCCCACCAGCCTCAGCCCCATGACTTTCCAGTGTCACATTTTGATCAAACTTGGGAACAAGTGAACAGCTTGGGGAAGGATGTTCAAGCATTTTGATTGACACTGGCAGAGATGTGGCGCATTAACGGCCATAGTCATTCCATTTCCTAGCTTGTTCAATCCCCTTAGTGCACACTCTCTCCTAGAGGTGAGAGAAGCCCAGGTGACTCACCTATGGGATTTTGTGGTTTGTTCTGGTTTTGGGGGGGCTTGGGGGGCTTTTTTTCTTCTTTGGGTTTTTTGTTTGTTTGGTTGGTTGGTTGGTTGGTTGGGTTTTGTTGTTGTTGTTGTTGCTGTTTGGTTGGTTGGTTGGTTTGGTTTGGTTTGGTTTTTGGTCATCTGGTTTTTGTTTTTCATTTCCCTTTTACCTCATCTGGCCGTTTGAGTTTCATGTGTATGAGAACGAGAGCACGTGATTCTCTCTGATCTCTGATTATGGAAGCCTGGGCGACCCATGGAGATCTGTGGAGCCTTTTATCTTCGCATGAAGCTTATGCTCCATTACAGAACTGCAAGTTATGATTCCTGTAGAAATGAGTGGAAATATACTCCTTGGGTTTCCATCAGCTCCTCCTTAATGTCGTAAGAAACAGCCACGCATTCAGGCCAGCTGAGGCCCGGCCTGCCTGGTGGCAGCATAGCTGCAGAAGGCTCTCGAAGGACAGCCTGCACTCAGGGCCTAGGGGTTAGAGCCACACGTGCCACTCAGGCAACCACAAAGTGGGGCTCATGCCACCTGTCTTAGTTTATTTTCCATTGCTATAACAAAATACTTGAGACCTGATAATCAATAAAGAATAGGAGTTCATTTTATCATGGCTCTGGGACCAAAAGATTCGAAGATATGACACTGGCATCTGTTAGCCTCTGGAAGGTGTCACACAGCATGATGGAGCGAGCATGTTATCTCAGGCCTGTAGATCTCCTCCTGCCATTATGGACTCCATCCCCTGGGCCTCATCTAATTCTAACCACTTCCCAAAGGCCACAATTCCCAGTACCATCTTGTGCGTGCGTGTGTGTGTGTGAGTGTATGTGTGTGTGTGTGCGTGTATGTGCGTGTGTGTGTGTGAGTGTATGTGTGTGTGTGTATGTGCGTGTGTGTGTGTGAGTGTATGTGTGTGTGTGTGCGTGTGTGTGTGTGTGCATGTATGTGCGTGTGTGTGTGCTGTATATATTTATGAGCATATGTGTTCTGTTATGAGTATATGTGTGTTTGCTGTGTATATCTGTGTGTATGCATGCCCTGCGTATGTGCTGTGCATACATGTGTATAAGTGTTATCTGTGCACGTGTTTTGTATGTCTGTGTGTTTGCTGTGTGTGTGTGCTCTGTGTGTGCACTGTGTATATTTATGTGCGTTTCAGTTGTGTAATGCTATGTGTGTGTGTGTGTGTGTGTGTGTGTGTGTGTGTGTGTGTGTTTTCTGTGGTGGGATGCTGGGCTCGCTGTTCAATGACCTCCAGAGACCCTCTTGTCTCCATGCTCCCAGCACTGGGAATACAGACAAACCTCCATTCCTGACTTCTACAGGGATGCTAGAGACCTGACCTTGGGTCCTAGTGTTTTCATGACAAGCCCTTTTCAAACTCTGCCATCTCTCCAGCTCCCCAAACACCATTAACATATAACTCTGGGGACTGAGTTTTCAACACATAAATTTGTATGTGTGTCAGGGGAATATATTCAGACCCCATGACTAGCCTACAAAGACGACACAACATGAGGGTCATTGTTACGGTATGGATCGGTGGCAGCTCCCCAAACCCTTATGTTCACAAAATATGCTCCTCAGCTTGTTGCTAGGGAAACAGCAGAACCTTGTCAAGACTGGGGCCTACTGGAGATTCTGGACATCCAGGAATGCCTCTGACTAGGGCTGTAAGTATTCATCTCTCCCTCCCTAGCTTTTGCTTCCCAGGCACAATGAGGTAGATGTGCTGTTTTGTCACACCTGAAGTCTCTGACGTTATGTCAAACTGTTTGCCCTCATGAACCCCTTACAGCTTACACACTATGCTCATCTTTCTTCCTGACCTAAAAGTGGAGCTCGACAGTAGCCAAGCAGCCATCAGTTTATGGACAAAACGGCCCTTGGCAACCTTGACTTCATATTGCCTTAGCGTAAGGGAAGGTGGTAAGATGGAGTGGTGTGCGGAGCTAAACTTAGACTTTCCAAGACATCAAAATAGATATAAATGTTCCTAAAATAAAAATGAGAGCTGCTTTCACTGAGGAGCTGAGCCCTCAGGAACTGTCCCACTCGCCCCTTCTCTTTCACTGTTTTGCCAATATTTGAGCTAAATACGGGACCATCCGGAGAAGGGAGGGCCCCAGGCCTGAGCTGTAAACTCACTGTGGGCTCGGGCAGAGAAGAGTCTGATTCCCTGTCCCCTTATCTTGAAATCAAGGAGCAAAAGTGGCTTTGTGCAAGGTTTGACGGTGTAACCCAAGACAGGTCTGCAGGGAGGGGGGGTCTCCTGTGTGTAGTATGTATGAGAGATTTTAATGGTAGAAATGAGTGAGTTATAGTTCACATAGCCATAACTATTCTATAAATCTGAACCAAGTTTTCATAATCTGCCAATTTTTTACTTTTTTTTTTTTAAACAGTGAGTATAACCACCCTAATTTTTGCTTTTCTTTTCTTTTTTAAAAACTAGACGTAGTGGTACCAAGAAGAGTCGCTGCCCTGAGGTAGGCTCTGTACTGACCTGGCTGGCTTTCTCCGCTCATCCCAAGATTTCTTTGAGAGGGAGTTTGTGATTAATGTGGCCCAGCCCAGTAATTGGCAGCATGCTAGCCAACTCCCCTAGGCTTAAGCCATAAATCTAATGAGGTCAAGGACTCAGGGCAGCCAACAAACCACTCTTTGAAAGATCTGGGAGTGTCAAGGCAAGATCTCTTGGGATATTACAGACTAGATTGTGGGCTTAGCTTCTTGTTGCTGTCAGTCAACTAGAGATTCATAACCCAACGTGGTTTCTGCAAAATTGCTGGATGTCTGCTCAGAATGTCTGCTTCCCCTATCCCTCGACACAGCTACTTATGAAGCTTACTATCCCTCGAACCCAAAGGCTGCAGACCCTTCAGACACAGCCCGGGAAACAAGATACAAAAGGTTCCAAGTCTACCTCTGTTGCTTACTAGCCCCGTGACCCTGGGCAATTCCCTTAGCCTCTCTCCAGGTCAGAATTCTTATCGGAGTGAGGAGAGAGGTGGGGGGGTACACTACAGCACAGGTATGAACACCTGAGAAGATATGTTCATTTTTTACCTAAGGGTGTTTTACCTAAAGGTTTCCGAGCAATTATTTTTAACCCCAGGACTCCCTTACACGTTTAAAAACTATTATCCTTGACACTTTTGTACTTTAAGAGCTATGCCTGTCAGTACTTACAGTTTTGTGCAAAACAGTCTAAAGCACTCCCATCAGCCAGCACGGCATGGACGTCATTCGTCAGCCACTCAGGGCTGCAGCTGCACCGTTTCTTGTGGCAGCTTTGTCCCCCACAGACCTCTGCTCACACACTGAGCATGTGGCCTCTGTGTCTCTTCACAAGCCCTGGTGTATTTCACAATGCCCAGCTTTGACCTTGATGTTGACTTCCGTCCCATCAACGGAAGAGCCAACTCTTTCTTTAATGAGCTGCTCGGGATTTGGTTTCAGCTCTCCTTCCTACTGTAAGCACCCTGTTTCTCCCCGTATTCCTCTTAGCAGAAGTAGGCAATAATTATAATCAGTGCTGTATACTAAGCAACAACATTTGAGCCACTGTGCCAAGATCTAAAAAAAAAAAAAAAAAAAAAGTTACCAAACTGAAGTATATCAATCTCCCACAACGTAACTTTTGCTACTTGAAGTTTATCATACCAATTGCTGGGGAAGAGACTCCTTGTAACACACTCCACAATTTATTCTTCCTAACTCACTTATGTTCACTCCACAATCATGGTGTCTTTTATTTTGTTGGTTATTTTCATTTTATGTGAATGAGTGTTTGCCTGCACATATGTGTATGCACCGTGTACCCAGGAAAGCCAGAGGAGGGCATCAGATCATCTGAAACTGGAATTCCAGAGATTATGAGCTGCCATGTGGGTGGTAGAAACCAAACCCTGGTCCTCTGCCAGAGCAGCCAGTACTCTAACCACTGAACCACCACTCCACCTCTTCATGGTGTCATTTTGTTAATTAGGATAATGACAATGCTAGAACACCTGTTCAGACCTAGCCAATGGACAGCTCATTCTCCATGGTTGTGTGGACAGTGGGGACTGCCTCTGATATGAACTCTGGTGCCCCCAATTTGGTCACTTCTCCTTGGTAGGGAGGTCCGGCAGCACACGGAGAAAAGGGAAACAAGCTATCCTATCTGGATGAGACCTGATAGGCTGTGGTCATATGGTGGGGGAGGAGGTCCCCTTCTGTCAGAGGTCTAGGGGAGGGGAATAGAGTGAGAGAGGGAGGGAGGGAGGGAGGGAGGGTGGGTGGGAATGGGAAGATATGAGGGAGGGGATAACAATCAGGATATAATCTGAATAAATTATAATAGTAAAAATCTTAGTAAAAAAAAGATAATGTGAAGGCAAGGGCTGAACCATGAACCCTCTGTATGAGCTCTCTTTTAAAACAAATCACTCTTCATTATAAATTTTTCGACTTTCTTATTTGAGGAGATTGGTAAGATGTTTCCCCACTGCATATGAGCATAACAGATTCAGAATAATTAAAATTGATACACACACACACACACACACACACACACACACACACATATACACAACATAAATCAGAGGGATCACAGTTGGTTCTAAATTTCAGAACTCTCTCCTCAACTACTGTAATCTGGACTGGGCAGTGCTGAGAGTAAGAGGTGACTCAGTGGTGAAGAGCACTGGCTGTTCTCACAAAGGATTGGGATTTGGCTCCCAGCACCCACAGGGTAGCTCACAACCATCTGTAACTCAAGTTCCCTCTCCTTGTCTCCTCAGGCACTGTACCACATGGTGCACAGACATCCATGCAAACACTCATACACATAAATGAATAAATCTTAAAAAAAGGGGGGGGGACTCTGTGGTAGTGACATAAAGACAGATACACTGGTGGATGGAACAGACGAAGATGGCGCATATAT
Organism: Acomys russatus; assembly: GCF_903995435.1. Taxonomy (NCBI): domain Eukaryota; kingdom Metazoa; phylum Chordata; class Mammalia; order Rodentia; family Muridae; genus Acomys; species Acomys russatus. Next base: position 42,755,188 of record NC_067139.1, read on the forward strand.
AAAGGTTTCAATACCAGCATGCAGAAGAACAGCCCTCCAGTTTCACTGCACACACATAAGCTAACTGAAAATAAATCAAAGACCCAAAATAAGATTTAAGACTACAAAACCAGCTGGGCATGGTGGAGTAAATCTTTAGTACTAGCACTCAGGAGGTAGAGCCAAACAGATCTCTGTGAGTTCGAGGCCAGCCTGGTCTACAAAGCAAATTACAGGACAGCCAGAGCTACACAGAAAACCCTGTCTCAAAAGCAAGCAAACAAATAAACAAAAACAAAACAGAAATATAACAATAAGAAAGACTACAAAACCCTTAGCAGACAGCAAAGTAAATAGTTGCAACATCATTCTCTTAGATTTGATACTGAAAGCACAAGAGACAGACAAAAATAGATAAATTAGACTTCACTGAAGTGAAAAGTGTTTGTGTTTCAAAAGATGCCACTGAGAACCCACAAGACAAGAGAAAATATTTGCAGACCATATATACAGGACTTAGTTCTGGAATATATAAGGAGCTTGTATAATTCAACAATATAAACAACTCAACAATCTAAAGACAAATTGCCAGGGGTTTTTGTTGTTGTTTGTATGGTTGTTTTCTCCTTTGTTTTGACAGTCTTGCTGTGTAGCTTTTGTTGGCTTAGAACTCACTATGCAGACAGGGATGGCCTTGGTTTTAACAGAGATCCACCTCCCTCTGCCTCCTGAGTGCTGGGATTAAAGGTAAGTGCCATCATGTCTGGTAAGCCAGTTTTAAAACGAGTAAAGGTGTTGAACAAATACTTCTCTAAAGAAGACAGGCAGGTGACCTATAAGCCCATAAAAATATGCTCAATACAGCCCGTCACAGAGAGATATAAACCAAACCACAGAGGTACCACCGCAAGCTCACTCAACATCAAAAATAAGAAAGACAAGGCCCTTTGAGAGTGGCCAGAAATTAGAATCCTTGTTCACTGTCTTCGGGGACTGTAACATTTATGCAACAATTTTGGAAAATCAATCAGGCACAGTCATTCAAAATTACCATATAAGGAATTACAAAGCAATGCCACTCCTCAGGGCGTGTTAAAACACCTGTTCATACAAGCAGTTGTATAAATCCCTGAACATCTGACTGTCCGGCAACTACTAAATGAGTAAATGCATTGTACCACACAGTTGAACACGATTCAGCAAAAGGAGCAATGTGCTGACTCACACAACAGAGACCCGGCCACAAATGGCCACGCGTGCCTTACGTGATTCTATAGGGTTGACAGGGGCTGAAAGAAGAGAGGCTTAAAGGGTTTCCCTCAAGGGGATGAACTGTTCAGAATCAGACAGCAGCGATGGCCGCCCAACCTGTGAAAAGATCCCAGCAGCTGACCTGTGACTTGAAGCAGGCTTAGGAGTGTTGCCACGTGCGACATCTAGCTCCACGGCAGCTGTTGCCTTACAAAAACAGACCCTGCTCTTGAACTGGGTTTCACGCAACAGCATTCGCCTTGCCTGCCTGACCTTCCTATCCACTCCAGGCGATGAACGTGGAAGCCAAATAACTTATCACCTTCATAAAGTTGAAGTAACCTGCATTGCTGAAGGCTGAGGGAAACACAGCTTAAGCCCTGGGCAGAACATATCGTAAATTAAAGCTAGAAAGGGCATGTCAATAGAGCCAGGCATGAGGACAGACCTCGGCTTTCTCACTGGAGGTGTTTTCAGGGCAGATGTGTCCGTGAGTGAGGAAAATGGGCCTGTGTTACACACGCGGGATTTGATCATTTTGAGCAGAGAGTGTGTTCTGGGTCCCCGCATTCTTGCTTTTTTAGTCTGTTGGGGTCTCCCCATGCAGACACCCACCGGAAGCAGCTAGAATTGTGTGCTCACTAGGCAAGTTGGTGGGGGCAGCTGACATCGTTGGAACTCTTCCTAATGCAGACAAAGATGCCTGCCCAGCTGCTCCACAGGCCTCTGGACACCAGAGGAGAGCCTCGGCCCGCCTGATTCCTGGTCCCTCGGTTACCAGCTGTCCTCCCACTGGCTCCCCACTGAGGGCAGTACCCAGAGCAGCAGCCTGGGAGCTGGACTGTCCCTGACATGTTGTTGTAGTCACAAATATAGACAAAGAGAGCAACTGTACTCAAGCAACCAGGGGTCAAGGGACAAGAGGAACTGAGGAGACACTTGAGCCCCCGCGCCCAACACTTTAAGGCTCTCTCACAGCCCAGGCCTTGCAAATCCTCCCCTGCCTTCCTGTAACTTTTTGGGCTCATAAAGCATTTTTCAGATTCCTCCAACAGGTCTTCCTAGAGCTGTTTCCCCTTAAAGGAGCCGTTCTCAGAAGCAGCCATGAGGCAGCTATGAAGGCACACGGGCCCGTAAGAACAGAGGCTTCTTCTTTGGGCTTGCCCTCACATTGCCAAGCGTGCGATAACCTTTTTTGCTTTCAGGATTACCAACCAATGTGATTCGAGAGATAAAAGAGGTACTGAGGGCCCCACGCCCCAACCCAGCGTCTACACTTCCCAACTCTCATTCCACTGGTAAAATAATACATCTTGTCCTACCAAGGAATCTGGATGGTCTCAGCCTTTCAAAATGCAAATAGTTCACTGTCCACACAAAGGTCATTCGGTAAACTAAAGCCAGAGAAAGGAAACAGGGGAGGTGGGGGAAGGGGGAGGGGGAGGAAATCATGAGGCTTAATGAAAATTAAAGAGATGAAAAATAAATAATTCCTCCCAAAGCGACTTTGCTGAATTATATGCAAATAATCAGAAACACGTTGCACAGATGCAGCCGCCCTCACACTGCGCTTACATTCCTAAGTTAATACAAAGATGCTCAGCAGAAGTTAAACTGAAAACAGCAAACATGGCTGGGGTTCTTCCAGGCCTCAAAATGGCTTTAAAAAAAAAAAAAAGCTTAAGATTTCATTCTTCCCAAAATATCTCGATGCCTGTAGGATAATTTCCCCTGCCGATGGTGACTAAACTGGGAGGCAGCGGGGAGGCCTCACCATAGTCCAATCTGGACTTGGTTACTGGGGAACCTCCCCACCAGCTGCATTTAAGCCAAGCATTTCCTTACAAGCTCAATGCGTTTCTTTTTTTAAAAGAGAGGGAAGTGTTTCTATGAAGTGGTACTCAGTGTCTCTTCCAGGAAAGAGAAGAGAAAATGACATCGGAAGGGGGGGAAAAAAAGCCTTTTGCTCCCAACCCTCCCTGTGAATTCCTCTGGGCTCCACCCTGACCTGTTTATGCCAGAACAGGATTCCCACCTGTCAGCTGCTGCAGTGCCTTCCCCTATAGCAAGCTATTTCATAAGTGATGAATAAATCATGGGGAGGGGACTTGAAGGTACAACCAACGAATTTTTAAATTAGGTGGTTTGTCCTTGTGTGTTAAAGTCATAGACAATAAAAGTCGAGCACACTGACAGAGCTCAAGGCAGCACCCCAGCAGCTTGGTACCCAAACCTATGCCATGTGTTGAATTATCTTGCTTGATGCCTTAAGCATCTGTACAGATTGCCTAGACCAAATTACTGGACCCATCCCAAGGCCAGAAATGAATGTGTTCTATGTTACCCTTGCCCCTTTCTGGCCAGAGAATGACAGATAAGCAGTGCCACCATCTGTGTTGCAAGCCTCCCTCCTGGGAGCACTCTTAAGGGCAGCATCTGGGCCACGGATAACCTCATCCAGTCCTTTAAATGGACTCTGCTATTAAAAGGCACGCCTGAGGTTTTCCCCGGGTTCAAGTTGAGTCCAGAGCAGCCAATAACTGGGAACTCTGCCTGGCTGTGAAATAGCGCCTGTAGCTCTTCTGTGGACAACAGTCCAAAGTAGATCTGGAGTTAACAAGAATAGTGAATCTGATGGAAAAAGTACCACAAACACTCCAACAGCCCAGGCTAACCCCTGACCCTTGACCCCACCCCACCCCTGCTCTCTTGTTCCAAAGCCTCACAATTAAAGCAGGCTATAGGAATGGCTGTGCTCACTTCTGTGAGTGTTGGTAATTCCAGTTAGCAGTGCATTTTATTATGGTTTCCACACTAACCACGTGGAGACAATGCACTTGAAAATCATGGAGACAGATGAACTGCTGAGGCTCCCTCTGCTCTGACATCCACCATTCAGAGACAAGCACTCCTACCAGCTTCTGGCAGGGCAGCTTTGATGACTGGGACCCAACAGCGAGCCAGGTCACCATCAGGAACCTAGGGCTAGAACCTAAGACAGCATCTGCCAGCACTGCAGACTGGCCTTGCTTCAAGTCAGTGCGGAGGCATATGTGAGCACACTCATGTATGGCTGGTGTGTTAAGCAATCAGTGCTGAGGCGTGTGTGAGCACACTCCTGTGCAGGTGATGTGCTAAGCAGTCAGTGCTGAGGTGTGTGAACACACTCATGTGCAGCTGGAGTGTTGAGCAATCAATGCTAAGGTGCATGTGAGCACACATGTGTGCAGCTGGTAAGCTGAGCAGTCAGTGCTGAGGCATGTGTGAGCACACTTGTGTGTGACTGGTGTGTTGAGCCATCAGTGCTGAGGTGTATGAGCACACTCATGTGAAGATGGTGTGTTGAGCAGTCAGTGCTGAGGTGTGTGTGAACATACTTGTGTGCCACTGATGTGCTGAACAGTCAGTGCTGAGGCGTGTGAGCACACTCATGTGCGGCTGGTGTGCTAAGGTTTCCAGAACACAAAGCAACTTGCATAAGATGATTGCCAGGCTACCCAGGAGACTGTAAATGAGACCGCCTCACATGCTTTTCTATGTTGTGACTGACGCTGCTCCCATGAGGAGAAGGGGGTCTTTGCCGCATCACTTTAACTGTAAATAGGCTTGAAACTTATGTGCAACCAACAGAATGTAGTGAGCTTGGCTGTGTGGCTTCAGAGGTCACGTCATCAGAGGTCGCATTATCAGAGGTCACATCCTCATGACCAGGTGACTTCAACTGCTGGGATATATAAGGCTGGAGCCTCCACACAAGAAGCCTGAGGATTTGCATGCACCCCAGCCTACAAGCCTCCCGCACCACACCTGTGAGTGAATGACCTCCTCACAGCAGCCTTGCCTAATCCACGGCCCACTGAAACCATAAGCCTCACACAGTGGTTCACCTTAGCTCCTGGGTGTTGGTGTAACACGGTATATAGCAGCAAAGACGAGAGGATGCCAGCAAGATGGCGTAGCGGTTAAAGGCATGTGCCACCAAGCCTGACTGCTTGGTCCCCAGAGGGCATATAATGGGTGTAACTACTCTCCAGGAGTCGTCCTGTGATTACACATACACACCGTAGTATGCATGTGTGTACGTGTGCGCGCGTGCACCAAAAGAAATGTAATTTAAAAGTTAAATAACTGAATAAGTAAAAGCAATTCTAAAAGTAATATTAAAGTAACTCTTTATAAATCCCTGTAATTTGACTGCTCTGAAGTTCAGAAGTTGTTTTATTCAGCTGACCTCACTCTAATTTTCCAGTCCTTATCACTGTCCCCCCAGGGTGATTCTTGCTTTCTGATGCCCCAAGTTTCTACCCACCCCCACATTCCCTCTGCTGCTTTACCCCTTTGTGTCTTTGTGGTTTTTGCTCTGATTGAAAGGCTTCCTTGCCCACCTACAGAATATCCACAAAGCCTTATGCCACTCGAAGGCTGGCTCATCTTCCCTACCCTCCTGTGCCTGCCCTCACTGGGTGTCTGCACAGTCCCATGGACTACCAGCCCTACAGAAATGCCAGCCCTTCTCCTATGGGAGAGATCTAAGCTTCTGGGGGTCAGAGTGTGTGCACCTCAGTTTTCTTTAGGGTCTGGTCTAGAAGCCTGTAGAAGAACCAGGCATTGCCACAGTAGTCAGACAGCAAGTACCTCATGCACTTCGCACCTGCCTGCCTCCCTGCATGCATTGATTTCTCCATGCTGCACACACTACAGGTGCTGCGTGCTGCACACACTACAGGTGCTGCATGCTGCACACACTACAGGTGCTGCGTGCTGCACACACTACAGGTGCTGCGTGCTGCACACACTACAGGTGCTGCGTGCTGCACACACTACAGGTGCTGCGTGCTGCACACACTACAGGTGCTGCGTGCTGCACACACTACAGGTGCTGCGTGCTGCACACACCACAGGTGCTGCGTGCTGCACACACCACAGGTGCTGCGTGCTGCACACACTACAGGTGCTGCGTGCTGCACACACTACAGGTGCTGCGTGCTGCACACACCACAGGTGCTGCGTGCTGCACACACCACAGGTGCTGCGTGCTGCACACACTACAGGTGCTGCGTGCTGCACACACCACAGGTGCTGCGTGCTGCACACACCACAGGTGCTGCGTGCTGCACACACCACAGGTGCTGTATCCCACATAAGCTACACATTCCAGGCAAGAAAACTTGCTCCTCCTGGTCATTCTTGCCCACCTCACAAACAAGGGAACTGAGTCCTGAAGATCATGAGGCTAACAAGCAACAGGGCCAGGGAAAATTGCAGTGTACTCACAAAACCTCCACTCTTTCCATGACATGAGGTACCCCACTGGTAACTAATGGTTTCATACACCTGTCCCCACACGTGGGTAGTTTTTCCAGTCAACACAGGATGCACTGATTTGAGGAAACAAATAGCTCCCAGATCTTAGTGGCATGAAATGGCCCCTGGAAGTGAGAGCTGCTCTGCCAGGCAGTATCTCTGTGAGGGCTGAGATAGCAAGCACCTGTTCTGCAGTAACTTGTGTGTCCACAACTGCTAAAGCAGGGGCAGAAGACCGGAGACTTGTCCGCCATGGATGAACAGACTCAGCTCTGTGCAATGGCGTATGGTTCACTGTGTTTCACTGGTCAAAGCCAGCCAGGGCCACACCTAACTTCAAGGGTCAAGGATGGCCATTCTTCTAGACATTGGTGTCAGGTGGCTACATGAGGCACACAATCAATGGTGACAAGTAGCTCAGGGCTGAGATCCAAAACAGACACGATTTGAGGTTACTATTCCCTTAATCTGTAATCTTTCACTAATACAAGGAAACACCAAAAAGTGATTACAGTGGGTTTTCTAGGCTTAACCCACCACTTAATTCTGACAAAAACAGCAGTCCATGTTCCTGTAACCACAATGAAAACCACAACCAGCATTTATAGAGCGCTTTGCAATTTGCATGACATTTTCATTTATATCTTCACTCTGTGAAACACGGAAACCTCCAAATAAGAGGTTTTTTTGAAATACCCAATTCCTTCAGCTTTGCAATATGTGATTAAATAAAATGGTGGGACCTGTCCAGGATTGGTAGATGGGAGCTCTGTGACAAGGAGAACTAGCTGCAAGGAATGGTCAGGTACACCTGGTATTGCCAAAAGCTTCGTGGGCGAAGAGCACACTATAAGAAGCTGTGCATTCCTCAAGGTTTGCATGTAGGCAATGCTCACCTCTAGTCTGTGCTCCCTCTATCAGCTCTGACTGTGCCTTAGGTCCTTTCTATAACAACATACTTGACACTGGAAGATACATACATACATACATACGTGTATATGTATATAAACATATAATTTATTTATATTTATGTATATATTGCTTTATACTATATATAGTTATTTGCTTATTGCAGCTCTGGAGAATGAGAACACCAAGAAGAGGTGGGCATCTCCTCCGATTCTTGGGGTTTTATTGCTGGATGCATATGTGGTAGATGACATCATTTAGGAAGACAGAATCAGCATTCCAGGCACAGCTTACTTTTATAATAAGTCCAGTCCCTTGATAACCTATTCATCTACTAACCTGCAAATGGAGCATTTCCCATGATCCAAGCAGCTCCCAAAGTGGGGTGTAGGGGATCCCGTATCCAGCACATGAAACCTAACATCCAAGACAGCTCGGACTATAGCAGCCAGGCACATTGCTATTATATTTTATTTCATAAAATAAAAGTTCAAAAGTGATGGCCTGCCTATAAGCTTAGTCTAGTTCTCAATGCGCTTAGCCTGGCCCATATTTTAATAAATGAGTTGCCACTGGCATGTTAGAACTGAAAATAACCCAGGGAAAGTACAGGTTTCTAATACTGCTTTCAAAGCTGGCAAGCCCAGCTGCCCAGGCCTCCACCCTGCAGAGGACCTAGGACCACAGCTTTGCGTGTGCTGTTGAGCAGGATACAGTTCCGTCATGTCTCTGGCTCCGTTTTACTGATATTTATTTGACCACAGGCTTTTGCACTCACAGCAACTGAGCCAGGATGACAATAGAAACATACTCTGAACTACTAGGAGTGGGGAGACAGCTCAGTCAGTAAAGAGCTTGCTGCAGAAGCATGAGGGCCCAAGTTCAGATCCCAGCACCCACGGAAAAAGCTGCCTGTGATGGCTAGAACCTGTTAGCCCAGAGCTGGAGAGGCAGACACAAATGGATCCCCGGAATTCACTGGCCAGACAGCCTGGTGAGATAAGAGAGCTCCATATTGCATAAGAGTAACTGAGGAAAGCACTCAACACCAAGCTCTGGCCTCCACAGTCATGTGAATACATATAACCAGGCATGCATGTATACATAAACATGGCATACACACAGAGCATGGGCATGTCTGTGTATACATACACACACACACACACACACACACACACACACACACACACTTTACCCTTGATGATTTTCTTTCTGTCAACACTTCACCCAGTTGTCACTACTGCCCCTCTCAACCTGGACCCCTGAGGCCAAACATTGTCATCAATGAGCTGCCTGCCTTACAGCACTGTCACAGGGACTGAAAGAATGACCAGCCCCCTCCCCTGTCCCCTGCTCCCTCCCCAGCAATTGTCACCCAGTATCCTATCTGAGGGATGCTCTACTCTTATCCTTGCCATGTCTGTTGTTTAAAATCTGATCCATCCGCAGGACTCGAACATAAGCTCCATGAAGCCCAGGGTCCATGGCTACTTTCTTACCATGGACTGCAACAGTTTACAAAAGCTCTGGCACACAGCAGGTGACCGAGGACTCTCACTGAATGAGTGCATGTCTCCATGCCCTGACTGGCACGAGAACTTCATTAATTCTGTTGTTCAGGTCATTGTCCGCTGCACTGTTCTGTAAATTCCGCGATTCAGATATTGCCTTTATCACAGCAACAATATCTGAATCTCTTAGCCGACTGTCATTCACACAACGTTTTCACAGGGCTGGAGGGCTGGCTCCATAGTTAAGAGCACTTGCTGCTCCGGCAGATGGCATGGCTGCCTACAACCATCCACAGCTCCAGTTCTAGAGGATCTGGCACCCTCTTTGAGCCTCTGTTGACACCAGGCATGCACTTGGTGCACATATATACACGCAGTCAAAAGACTCATACATATAAAACTAAGATAAATAAATCTCTGGGGAAAAAAAAACAGAAAATGTTTTCACATATTTTGTGTACCTGGAGCATCACAATGAGCTCCTGTGGCAGGTGACGGTGGTGGGCTGAACAATGACACCTGACACATTGTGTCTTCATCCCCACGACCTGAGAGATATCGCCTTACATGGCAACAACTTCTGGTGTACAGAACTTAAGGATCTGGAAGTAGGGAGATGATCCCTAAATGCAATAATACAGTCACAGAGTCCTTATAAGAGGGCGGAGGTGAGTGACTTGATACACACAAAGAAGGGAGAGAATTGGCGCAGAGGCCGAGGTAGGAGTACAGCCACACACTAGGATGTCGGCAGCTCACTAAAGCAAGGATAGGTTCTGTCCTGGAGCCCCCAGGGGTGTGTGTGTGTGTGTGTGTGTGTGTGTGTGTGTGTGTGTGTGTGTGTGTGTGTGTGTGTGTGTCAGGGGAGAGGTGTGAGGGGTGGCCCTGCCAGAACCTCAGTTCAGCCCAGAAAAGAACACCCATTTTGAGCAATGAAGGAATACATCTCCTTAAGAAAGTTGAAGCTGTATTGGTGGTCTTTTGCTCCAGAAGTCATTAGAAAGCCACTGTGACTCACGCAAAGGTCTTCTCTTGCTGGATGTGGACAAGGTGAGCTTCCCTAACAGTGTGAAGACAGACAGGGAGCTCAGACCAAAAACAGGGGCCACCAGTGCCTAGGCCCAGGATCTGTCCCTCCACCCAAACAGTCCAGGAAGAAATGACAACAAAGTGTTCCCCAAGAAGATCCTGGGAAGTGACTCCTCCCCACCCCACCCCACCCCACTCCACCTACCCCCCAACCCCCAACCCCCAACCCCCACTGACAACAGGAAAGATAAACCTGGACACTTCACTGGGGCAAATTGTGGCTGAACAGGAAAGGTAGGGAAAGACACGGGAGGCTGTTCTCCTCAGAGGAAGCTCCTCTATCTGCTAGGCCTCAGTTTCCCCATGAGTAAAGGAAGTAGTTGGACCACTGGTCTCAAAGACTCCTCTATGGTCACTGGGCCCCTGAGCCCCTTGGCAGCACCTCTGGTTTCTCTCTCTTGCTCACTGTATTTCTATTACACAAAAGGCCACCCTGATGATGAGGCTTAAAAGCCACTAAATCCACTGTCCCTAAGGTCACACCACAGGAACCTAGAATCCCGAGGCCTCAAACTCCAGACCATCAGCAAGACTCACCCTCAGTGTCTACACAGGCTGTGACTCTCAGCAACCAAGTGGAAGGGGTCACTCTAGAGTCAGAAGGCCCTTTACAGGGCTGGGTCTTGGTGTCTGTGTCCTGCTGGAGACTCCCTCTAAGTCACAGCAGCTTTCTCATACAAAAGGCCTGACGAGTCCATGTCATCATGCACTTAAGGACATGGCACACACAGTTCTGGGAGTGCCAAAGCCGAGGTTCCTCACCAGAATTCTCCCTACACAGATGTATAGCAACTGCCCCAGCATATGTGAGCTAAAACTAGAATATGCATGGGCCCTGATTGGCCACGTGTAAAGGTCAGGCATCTGCAGTGGCATCTGCTTGCTTTCCCTGTGGGTCACACATCTTGACACTTGTTCTCCTCTGTCCACTTTGGCACTTAGGAGAAAATTTATAATTAAGAGAAACCAAGGCTTTCTGAAAGGGAACTGGGCCCTCTGCAATTTTCTTTGCTCTAAGGCCAAATAATAAAAAGGCAGATGAACAGGTGTGCCCACTAACGTTGCTGGATAATTGGCTAAGTGTGGCCACCTCCAAGAATTCACCTCTATTTAGCTTATCCAGCTTAACTGCAGAGAAAACAAATGTTCTTGCCTTTTCAAGCTTTCTATTAAAAATAGGGGGGGGGCTTATTATATGACCTCTCCCACCTGGACCATGATTAACCACTTATTATTGTAACAAGGGGTCCATTGTTTTCACTTTAATAATTATATTGAAACTGTTGAGAGCTGTGGCCATAATGAAGCTGGTGGCCAGGAAAGGTGAGTAACTTGGCCAAGGTCACAGCGCACAGACACACCCAGGCTGGCGAAACAGTGACACACGAAATAACATGGATAAACCTAAAAAGAATTGTTTTAAAGAATGCTCAAGACAGCTATAGAGTTTGGACTGCCTGCTCTTCAAAGAAACAGGGAGCAGAATTCAAACACAGAAAAAGTTGTTTTAAGGAACTAGCTCACACAATGGTGGATGCTCATTGAGGACAAAGCAAACAGAGAGGCCACTAGGAAGCTCAAGGAAGAGCAGCTGGAGGCCAAAGGTCATCTGTGGGCAGAATTTCTTCTTCCTTGGCAGCAATAGGCTTGGGCTCAGTCTTCGCTTTATAAATTTTTTTCTCCAGAGGACCAGAGTTCAGTTCCCAGAACCCACAGCAAGCAGCTCATAACTGCCTGCAACTCCAGCTCCCGGGATTTGATACCCTTCACAGGTACAAACCTTCTCACAGACAGACAGACAGACAGACAGACACACACACACACACACACACACACTTAAAATTAAAAGTAGCAGGAGTGCTAGTGGAACCCGTAAGCCTGCATGGCACTCACCAGCCAGTCCTTGTTGGGCACCTTAGCTATAAAGTGATCTTGTGGTCTCAATAGCTCTTGTGCCCTAGGAGGGACAGCACAGGCCACAGCCTGAGGGAGGACAGCACACACAGTGTGTGTTTACCATGACGACACGAGCAAGGCACATCCTTCGAGGCACAGGTGAGCAGAGCCTGCAGCCCAGCTGGAATCATTTCTAACATGTTTATCTACATGAGTCTTCTTACAAGTGAAAGCTCCACAGCTGTCTAATTGGTTTTATTTGGCGAGGGATTGCACGCGTGGGTTTTGACCATACATACATTGTGGACTAACAATTGTGTCATCTAACGTGAGTGTCGCTGTGCAGTGACAGTGTTTAACGTGATGCCAGTTCCACAGAAGAGCAAGGAGAGCCAGGATCATAAGCCAACCAACGGTGGTAGCACACACCCATAAGGTCAGCATCCAAGAGGCAGAGGCAGGAGAGTCAGAAGCCCACAGTTATCCTCAGCCACACAGCAAGTCAAAGGCTAGCCTGGGCTACCCAAGGCTTTGCCTGAAAAAGCAAACAAGCGAGTGAACAGAGACTGGTGACAGGCTTCCCAATGTCTCTAGCTATTGGGCTTCCAAAGGAAAAACATTTGGGGAATATTGCTACCCTCAAATTACAGACTAGCTACCCACATGTGCCATCTGCCCATGCAACCACATGGGTCTCTCATGTGGCACATGCATTTGCCTTTCTCGTCAGTGTAAATCAAATGGCGCTTATCAACAAACCAAGGGACAAAGTTTACTCTGGTGCACGGTCTCAGAGCTTTCTCTGTGGGGTTGTGTGACAGAGCATAACAGCTCATAGAATGATTGTGAAGGAAGAGAGAGGAAGAGGAGGAGGAGGAAGAAGACCAGGAGGAGGAAGAAGGGAAGGACATGGAGGAGGGGAGAGGGGGGAAAGAGAGAGGGAGGGGGATCCATCTGCACTTTTCTAGACCCTTGCCTTTGGCCTTTCTTCACCACAGCCTGTGGGATGGCACTGCTTGGGTTTAGGGCAGCCCTCCTTCCTTAACTCTTCCTGTAAGCACCCAGAGGCACACTTTACTGATCACCTAGGTACGTCTCAGGCCTACCCAGTCGACAATTAGCCAGCGACATAAAGAGAAAGTATCATATGAGGTTGACAGGTGTCTTTCATGCACATTAGTTGCCCAGACTCATCCATCCACAGATAGGTCTGGGAATGCTCATGTGCACAGAGTACAGCAGCAGAGCTACCACGTGCACCATATAACTAACTATGTGTGGGTTCTTTCATCCCCTCCGCCCAGATCCTCACCCAGCCCTGGGCTTTGGAACACGAAGCCATATGCCCTTGAGTGTCCTCCAGGATAATCATAGCCATAGGGTAGAGAGGGCAGGAAGAATGGAAAGGGGACAAAGCTTCAGAGCTACCCCCAGGTGGTAAGAAGGAAACACTGGTGAGTCTCACAATGTCCCCAGCTTCTGCCCAGTTCCCTGTCTTCTTCCTAATGCAAGGGTGCACCCCTCAGGGCAGTAGCCCCCACTAAAGCCCTTTACCAAGCCAAGGTTTTGTTTTGTGGTTTTCTTGTTTGCTTTGCAGGTGTGTGTGTATGGCTACCTGTTTGTGTGCACAAGTGTTCAGATGTGCCTGTGAGGGTGTGTACATGTGGAATCCAACCTCTAATGTTGTTCTTCAGGATTGATCCACTTTGCTATTTGCTTTTTGTTTGTCTTAGGTATTTTCAGTCAGTTCTCTGATTGACTTGGAGCTTACAATATACCCTAGGCTTTCGAGCCCCTGGGATCCACCTGCCTCTACCTCCTGAGTCTGCACCAAGCCACAGCAGTTTTATGTGGGTTCTGGGACTCAAACTCAGGTCCTTGCAAGGCAAACACTTTACAGGCTGGGCTATTTCCCCAGCACAGATTATATGTATGTATGTATATGTGTGTGTGTGTGTGTGTGTGTGTGTGTAATATATTTATTTATATTAAATATATGTATTTAAGCATGGAAAACCCCTATTTGTTGCCCCTACAGACAGCCCTATACAGCCCCACCCACAGTGGCCCAGTCTGTCTGGTGTGTACAGATCCTGCTCAGCGTGATTTTATCACTCGTCTTAGACCTTAAGCCTCTGGAACTTGCTGGCAAATGTGGCTCTTCATTGTGATTCTTGGCACTGTGTACCAACCCTTTGCCTTCTAGGGACCTCGCCATCTATGTCTAGTGTGCTAGTCTACCAATCTCCTCTATGTTCAGGCTCTGTGTACCTGGCTGCTCAGTCCCCGCTGAGCTAAGTGCAACTCGGGGTAGGCGAGCTGCCTCCCTCCTGTCATTTCACCTTGGACCTAGTTCCAGGCAGTCTCTGTTTTTCTGAACTGAAAGGAAGTGTGGGAGAAGGTTCTGGAAGGTGGTTACTTAAGTAGCAGATAATTGAAACACACTTCAGCTGGTGAAGCCAGGAGCAGTCTGATGTGTCGTGATTAGTTTGTTTTCTGAACAGATCGCAGACACTGGCTTTCCTCTAAAGGGGTATTTGATGAGCTTCATAACAGTCTTTTTACAGTAACAGGCAAGACTGACTCACAGGGCAGTAAACTGGGCTCTCTCACTTCCCTTGGCATAGGAAACCACCTCCATAAGTCAGTTTTTCTGAGTTTCCTCTCCTCCATTGCTGTTATTTATTTTTTTAGGCCAAGAAAATAATCAGAAAGTGAACACTATGGTGGTGTCATAAGCCTGTGCCCGTGGGCTTAAGGAAAGGGTGCCCTTCCCTTGGGGTTACAATAGACACCTCTCGTTTATTCATCTGTGATAATTTCTGTGTTAGTGACAAATGGCATCATGTTCATGTGGGGAACGCTGGTGTAAGCTGGTCTGCTCTGTGATGTCTCAGTGAAACGTTTTAAATCAGGAGACAAATTTGACTTGTCAAATTTGATGTCATCAAAACAAAGAAAATATGGCAGATGGCTGAAGGTTAGGAGCACTGGCTGCTTCTCCAGAGGACCTGAGTTTGATTCCTAGCGCCCATAAGATGGCGCATAACTGCAGTTCCAGGAAATCCAACACCTTCTTCAGGCCCCCAAGGGCACTGCAGGCATATGGCGCACAAACACGTATGCAGAGAAGACACCCATGCACCTAAAATGCAGACCTTGAAAACAGCTGCAAAGGGAAGAATAAAAAAGACAGCCCAAGGCATGCTCTGGGACTTACCGGTAAGGCTTCTTCCTGCTGAGGCACGTGCCTTGACTCCCCTCAGCTGGCCCAGACTGCTGCATCATCCCCAATGCTGTCACTGCACAGGATGGCTGTTCTGCTCCCCTGTGTTGAAAACACACAAAGCCAATTTGCTTTCATCTTTTTGTAGATGTTGGTTCAAGCTCAGGGAAAGCCGCCTTCCCAACTTAGATGTCTCTCTCTGAAACTCAAATGAAAATACCTGATACTGATGACAGGGTCCATTGCCTAAACTACCAGGCTACACTGTCTCCCTGCATTGCTTCCTCCTTCAGTCACTCATTCCTTCAGCGCCGGCTTGGGAACCTGTGGGCCAGATGTGGAAGCACAGAGAACAGGCTACTAAGCTGATATTGTCCCCAGTACAGAATTCCCCATTTTGTCTTTGTTGTATCTTTGCTATGGAAATGGCGCCACACAGTGGTGTTGCTGAGGAATTACATGTCACCTTCCTATTTCAGGGGTCCGGTTTAGGCAGATAGACAGATATGCATTGCTAGTTGTTTCATAGCATTAAATTAATTGATTTATATGAAAATTTATTAACACTAATATTTACTCCACCAGCCCAAACTCTGTCAGAATCTTCTATAAATATCATGGTGTCTATCTTATCATGGAAGGGTCAATATTGAGTTATAGCAGTGGTTCTCAAACTATGGGATGGACACCCCCTTCGGCAAACCTCTAGCTCCAAAAATACTTACATTGTAATTCATAACAGCAGCATAATTACAGTTCTTGAGTAGCAACTAAAATAATTTTCTGGCTGGGGGTCATCATAACATGAGGAACTGTATTAAAGGGTCGCAGCATTGGGAAGGTTGAGACCCACTGAGTTACAGGAAGAAAAATCAAAGCCAGATTTCTACCTAACTAAACTGAAATGTATTCACCTTCTTGGTCTTTGCATGTAAGAGTGTGCATTTTCCTCCAAGCCTGACTTCTGTTGCTCTCCACCAAAGCTGTCTCTCCAGCCACAATGCTACTGTGTTTGTCTCTCTAAATCCCATGCAAACAATAAATAATGTTCCTTCCAGATGTTCAAAGGTGGATCCCCTGGGACCGAGCGTGAGTTCCTATGACTTTGTCCAACTCTAACAAACACTACAGGTAATTAGCTTACAGAGAGAAAGGGTTCACTGGGCTCACAGTCGTGAAGATTCCAGCCCATGGTCACCTGGCCCCATTATTCTAGGCTTGTGACGGAACAGAACATCTCGGAGTAAGTAAGTGGCCAAGCAAAGCTGCTCACCTCTTGGCCAAGAAGCTGCAGGGAGGAGGAAGAACAGGAGGAACAGGGTGTGGGCTGCTCAGAACTAAGGGTGTATGAGGAAGGCTTACGAAACCCTACTCGGTTACAAGTTAATTAAAACACAGTAAGGGTTGGAATAGAGGTGCATTCCTGTGAACGATGCTGCTCCCAGAACACAGAGGTTACTAAATGAAAAACCTCAGTGCCACGTATGGGACACATCCCTAGGAGTTATTAGGGAGGTCCCAGAGGCACACAAAAAAACCTGGGCCATGGTCATTGCTCTTGGCTGCTCACTATAGCTAGATGGCAAAACCTTATTGCAGAAGATAGCTCACATTCCAGTTGTAAGACAGAGAAACCAATCGTAAATTAACCAAGAAACTCTCTCCCTGCTGGCTAGCTGTCATAGCACTGGAAGGAGCTATGTAAGTTTGCAGGTTGGGGGTGGAGGAACAACGGTCTTATCTACTGCTAGACCCTGCAGGTTACAACAGCTGCCTGTCAAGGAAGATGTGCCCACTGGTGCAACAGTGGCAGTGCAATCTATGAGGGTAGGTAACCTCCCTGGATTGGATTTGAGGCCTGCTCCACAGCAGAGGATTCATGCCCAGTACTGTAAACTGGGTCAAAACCCAGGTTGAGGAAAACCAGAGGCCCTATGGGAGAACACATTCGTGGTTTTCTAAGCGGTTATGCTGTCAAACTGTCTCCTAAATGTTTGTATCTGTATCTGTAGATGTGTGCTGCTCTCAGCCTTGGTCAAAGAAACGGCGGAGGTAGAGTTCAACGCAGAGACTCACAACTGCTCAGAGTGCTGAGAATAGTGACCGAGTGCTCAGCCACAGATGGAACAGCTACAGCAACACGCACGCACACACACATATGAACGCACCCCATGCACCTCATGCAAACACCGCACAGGCATTTTGGCCACACTTGGACCAGCATAGCTTTGCCCCATCCTTCATGAACCATTTGTTGTCTATTTTACTGACCTTGCTAGTAGATTCTGTTTTGTTTCGCTGATGACAACACCACAACCAGACTGAACCCATTTGGCAAGATTGGGGTTTCTGAATAACCCTTACTTTCCTGGCTCGGGTTCGGTCGCATGTTTCCCGTATGCCTGCTGTACAAAGCACACAGCCGGAGAGTAGTTCATGGCGCCTTCTTCACCAAGAAGCTGTCCATAAAACAGAGTCCGGCCAGCACAGCAGGGCTCTGAAAGGCTGTGGCCTCCTCATCAGCATCCCTCCTTACAAATGCTTGTGAAGGATTTTCAGCTGCCACCACCCATCCATTACCATCACAGAAAATGAACACTCTCACCAACCTGGTCTCCATCATCACTTTCCTCTCAGCCTCAACATCTGGGCAATTACAGTCATTTCAAAGGAGCACATTTCCATTTCGGGTTCTTGTTTTTAATGTAACTGTGTTGGAATCTGAATCCAGACGATTATCTTTTACTCCCTATGTTTTTCCTTTTCATCTCTCCATTGAGCTGGGCTAGAAAATGCTCTGCACTGTTTTTCCCCTCTCTGTAAGTTGATGTTGACCATACTGGCTAAAGGAGCTGACCTGGAGACCTGGAGGCATTGCATGGCCACAGCAAGCCCTTTAACTGTACAGAACACAGTCAGCAGATACAAATCCAAATGAAAAGAAAATCAAATCATCTCCAGGAATGTGCTTTCTAGAGCATATAAATAGTTCTCGCAAGAATGAGCATTCTACCCATTTAAAACAAACAAAACAAAACAAAAACCAGTAGCCTAGGCATGTGTTTTGCAAGATTTGGTCATCAATAATTTGATAACAACCTTCATTCTGCACTTGAGAAAATGTATGATGTCAGAACTCACAGGTCAGGTCAGAACGAGTCTTAACAAAGTGATTGTGGCAGAAATGGCAGGAAACATGAAATGTTTTCTTGGGGAGCCTTCCACACTTCAAATGTTCTCTGAACTAAAGGGTCCAGATTATATCAAATACTTCTTGGTTTCAGCCACCTGCTACCTCTAGTGGCTGTGGCCGCTACTGTGCATTTTGTAGCCAGCTCCCTACAGTGACTGATGCTGTTCTGATGAGGTGGGGTGGCTACTCACTCATGCTGCAGGCCTGGCCAAGCCCAGCACATGAGTCTCTGTAGAAGGCACCTCAGAGAACTGAAGAGAGAAGCTGGACATAGCTGGAGCCTCCTCTATGTACCAGCCCCAGCCAGTCTCACCCCGCTCTTGAAGATGACGTCCAGAGGTGCCCAGACCCAGAATGTCCTCAGCAGTGGTTTTTAATGCCACTTCTCTCTGTGCTCAGTGCTCAGTGGAACATTTCCCCCAAGCCCTTGTTTGAAGTCACAGTGTTATGGGTGGTGCACAGCTGTAAGAGGTGGAGCCAAGAAGAGAACTGAAGTTGTTGAGATGCTTCTTGAAGGACACTGTGAGGTCCAGTCCCTTCTTCTTCTTCTCTTTTGTGTCCTGACCAGGAAGCGAATAATTTCTTCCACTGAGTGCCCTTCCCATGGTACTTTCCACACCACAGACTCAGAACAACAAGTCCCATTAGTGGTGGGCGGAACCCTCCATTGCTGTGGGCCAAAATAAATCTTCCCCATTTATAAGTTGACTGAATTGTTCTGGTGACAGCCTCTGGCTAGTACGCCCTCCTTCATACTGTCCCTTGGGTCATGTTACCCAATAGAAAATTTGAATTTAAGCTTTGTTGCAAACTGTGCTAAGACAAATCCGCATTTCCACTTGGGAAATGTCACATTCCATATCTTATTTCTGAAAAGGGAATGCCCATCTGTAATGCTCTGGATGATAACAGCCCACATAGGCTCATCTGTTTGCATGCTTGGTCCTTAGGGGGTGGACCATTTGGAAGGATTAGGAGGTGTGGCCTGTTGGAGGAGGTGGGGCCTGTTGGAGGAGGTGTGGCCTGCTGGAGGAGGTGTGTCTCTGGGAGTGGGCTTCGATGTTTCAAAAGCCCAAGCCAAAGCCTGTGGTACTCTCTCTGCCTGTTGCCTATGGGTCAGGACATAGACACTTGTCTAGGACTAGGCTTGCCCATGTGCCACCATGCTGTTTCACCATTATAACAATGGATTAATCTTCTCAAACAGTTAGCAAATTCATAATTAAATATTTTCTTTTAAAAGAGTTGCCTTGGAGCTGGGTGTGGTGCCACATGCCTGTACTCCCAGAACTCGGAGAGGCAGAGGGAGGCAGATCTCTGTGAATTTGAAGCCAGCCTGGTCTACAGAGTGAGTCCAGGACTGCCAAGGCTACACAGAGGAACCCTGTCTTGAAAAAAACCAAACCAAGCAACAAAAGGGTTGTCTTGGTCATGGTGTTTCTTCACAGGAAAAAAAAAAAAAAAAACCAGGAACTTAAGACATCCTCAGCTTTTTAATGGTTCAAAGGAGTACTGAACAATAGATAAGCCTGTTTTTGTTATCATCCCAAGTGTGGGATGGGGAACGGACTTGTGAGAGAACAGGTGATGTTTATCAACTTAGAAGTTGAACCACTTTGTGAATGAACTTGATTGTTGCCAGCTGAAAAACATCCTTGACCAGACTCTGGGAGGAGATATATATATATATATGAGCCCAAAAATAAGAGGTGTGGCCTTTTGGGTCTTGGTACTGTTTAGCTGTTCATTGCTGCACTTTGAGCTGTTCCTAGAGAGAACCGCTGGAGGAAAGGCTTGGAGCTCTGGGCTTCAGCTGCTGCTCCAGGTTCCAGGAGCAACTCTCGCTGATGAAATCCTGCTGACTACACCAGGGGAACCATTCCTAGGAACTGATACTCAGAAGGTTACATTCTTGTTTTCTTTAATCTTCTTTTCCTCTTGTCTAGGTTAGTCAGGTTATAAGGGAGGTACGCTCATTTAATAAGTTCATAATAAAGTATAATTGCTAAGGAAATTGAGCCTACAGAGTGCCACTTAAACCAACCAGCCAATCAACCAACAACAAAACAAAATAAAATAAAAACAAAACAAAACAGCTCTTTGCTTATTGTTTAAATGTAGGTAGAAAATTACCCAAATCACTGGATTATGACCCATCCTTGGGGAAGAGCTCTTTAAAACTGTGTGTGAGAAATCTATCCTAAGAAATGCAAATCTAGAAATTTCTATAGCTATATTAAGGATTTAGAATTCCTGAGATCTATGTATACAAGTGCAATTGTGGGTCAATGATGACCCTCATAGGACCTGTCAGTGTCCCACCCTGGAGACGTAGGTGTCTGAATTCACTAGGAAAAAAGATCTTCACCATTGTGGTGAACTAAAGCAAGCTGAGAGGAGAAAATCATCTTGCATTAGTCGGGGTGGGCCTGAAGTCTTAAGCAGGGGCTCTCAAGTCAGAGAGGGGAAGAAAGACAGAAGTAAGCAGGGGAAGGAAGGATTGGAGAATGAGTATCAAGGTCTAACAGGAAAACAGGGAGCAGCAGGGCCATCAGGAACTAGAAGTGTCAAGTTCAAGTCCTTGGACTTCTGGCCTCTTAAGCTATAAGAAAATACAGTTCTGGTGCTCTGGGTCAAGGAAAAACGAGGTGAAAAGACACCTGGGGGGAGCATCATTTGTCACCTGGACCCCTCAACAAGGAGATGTTTATACACAGCAGGCACTCCTGGGGCAGGGGTGAGTCTGATACAGAGAGAGTTGTGAAGAGCATGTCCTGTGTCAAGGTGAGCAAGTGTGGACAAGCACAGTTCTGAAGGATCCTGAGCGAGAACAGCTCTTTGCAGCCAGTGCTTGAGTGGAGAGTGGACCAGTTAGTGCCCGGTTCTTGGTTTTCCTTGCAAAGCTCCAGAATGGCTTATTCAGTCCCACTGGCTGTTAGATTTTAGGATCATCTTCAGGAATCCTTAAAGAACAAGCTCTTTGGATTCTTTTAAAACTTTTTACTGTGCAGTGTTGCCCTTCCAGATCTACCTCACACATGCTAAGCCAGCACTCTATAGTGAGCCACAAACCCCCAGGGTTTCACATGCAGCTAAGCTTTTCCCAGTGTTAGTTACTACAAGTCAACGGCAGTTCAGCCCATGTGTTTGAGAGCCCGGCACTCTGAGCAGAGTGGCGAGCACATACCGTCCAGTCCTTCTCCTAGCTGCAGGAGAATGGCCTCTTGCTCTGAGGTATCCATGCTCTATATGTCTCCCATCTGTTAGTCACTCAGTGCACGCCCTGGTCGGCACCTGGCTGTCACGGATTCATAGCGTTGGATACAGAGGCCAGGGCTACCTGGGTTTTAGGCACCGAATGAGAATCCTCGAATGGATCCCTCACAAACCAGACAAGAGCGGATGCTCAGACTACAGGAACGGGACAACGTGCTCAACACACACAAGCTGACTGGAGCTCAGGGTCACTCACATGCGCAGGCCCAGGCAGGCTTCCTCTGCTCTGCTTTGTGGGCAGTTTCCAAAGAAAACTGCCAACAACAGTGTCTATTGGAAACATGGGTTTTTCTGAAGTTCCAGAAAGTTCTATCATCTCATTGGCTTCTTGGTTAGACTTTTTCTGGTGGCCTATAAACCCATGGTCAGCTAAGAGTGGGGGGCAAAGGCCTGTCCCCTCAGCCTTCGTGTGGAAACTCAAATGTTGCCTTTCACTCTTGGTTTCAAAAACCAGTGACTACGAAAACCAATAACTTTTTCAGGAAAATTAAGGGGTGTTTTTTTTAAAATAAGATGAATTGTAGTTTTACATTTTTATTCACTGATTATAACATAAAGTTATCTGCTACACCAGCAGCAGTCTTTCGCTTTGAGAATGGTCTCATAGGAGGCCACTTTCCTGTCTTCTGGTTCGTTGTAGACAGATGGGCCTGCGTGCTGTGCCCACCATGCCTTTTCCAGCTGCAGAACGGCACAGTGTTGCTCCCGGCACAGCAACCTGTCAGAAGCACTCCTCGGAGCTCTGCCTGCGACCTCCAGGCTACAGTAAGCAGCAAGGAGATTCTTGAACGTGGTCCAGACACAGTGACAGTTTTGGATTCCTTCCAGGGGCCCCAGAAGAGGTGCCACAGATACACACTCTTCTTCACGGGGTCTGGAGGAGAGGACGGGGTGGGGGAGCCACAGCTTTAAAATTTTTTCCATGGTCAGAAGTAAACAGACCCAGCACTTGGCCTCTATTTCATATGGACATTTTCACAGGACGTTTGCAGACTGTTAAGAGCACAGTCTGCACGATAGGAAGGAAACCCAGGCTGAGAAGCAAGAAGATCCTAGTCTCAGGCCTGGCTGGCCTATGCACTAGGGCTGCATGGTAATCTGGCCCCTCCCTGAAGCTCAACTTTCCCTCCTTCTCTGGAAGGAGGAAGTGGAGGAGACACGCTTCTGGGGTCATGGTGAGGACAAAATGAGATTGATAGAAACTGTAGTTTGTAAAGATGGTTCTGTCCCACAGATGTGAAAGCACTGAGAGTGGTCCAGGGAGCCTCCTTCTGAAAGCAGCGGGCAGCATCAGAGGGTGACAGAGCTCTCCACAGAAGCAAGGTGGGCTGCCAGCTGCCCAGGCTCCTTCTTTCTTTTCTTGAGAAACAGGTAACGGTTCAGACTCCTCAGTTCATGGGGTATCCAAAGATGTGTGTGCACAGTGGCTCCCCTGAGAAGACCAAGACTGTGGGTTGGCACTACAGGAATCTTCCAATGAGGGGACCCCTGGGGATATAATGGGGACACACACCTGTGTGACAACCAAAGTCACCATTACTGTAAAAAGAGGAACAGCACACGTGTGGGTTGCTGTACTGTTTCAGTTAGGGTTACAGCGGTCTGTGCAGTCAGTTGGCTGTCTAGGCTATCCAAGCTGGAGGGGACCTTAAAGGTGACCAGGGCAACATTTCCTTTCAAGGAAGAAAGTCTGAGCCCTGTACATTTTCCTTGGTCACACACGTAGGGCACCAGGTGCTCCTGACTCAGCATTTTCTTCCTATTCTCTCTTCCTTGGTGACCGATGGTCTACATGAAGCCTACAGCATGCTCTTGGCCATTCAAATGGGTTCCAGGGTCTAGAAATCTATAATCTCTGTAAGTGAGGAAACTATACCTCAGAGAGGTTCAGAGGCTTGCTTGTCACTGGATCTCCACACTTCTGGGTTTATTATGGCCACTGAAGGACTCACTGACTGCCTGTGTCGCCTGAAGCCATCGCTCAGTCTTCCCATGGAGTGTGGCTAGTGGACCATCACTGATGGTGTCACTCTGGAGCTTGGCAGAAACCAAAACCATCCCCACCTCCATACCTGCTACTTCTAAATGTTCATCCCAACATTACATTCCAAGCATTCCCCTTTGTTGCTCAGTCATGAAAGAGGCCAGAGAGCAGAATCTTCTACTCTGGACCTTACTTCCAGACCCTAAAATGGTCTGAGTTCTTCCCAATTCTAAAGACATGTCTGAGGGACAAATGGTTATAAGACAACCTGAAGTTCAGAGTGGAGGGGACAATGGATAGGGACACGTTTCTGGGTTTTAGGAATTAGCTGTTTATAACTTGGTGTTAGTCATTGATCCAAGCCAAAGGCTCTTCCTCATCACTCTCCGGTGCCTTTGAGAAGGGCCGAGAACAATGAACCTCCACAACAGAAAAGGAATGAGAGTGCAGACACCCAGACATGAGACCTGCATGCTCGGGCAGGCTGGTACAGCGGCCCGAGGAAGAAAGGCCCGAGACTGCAGGCCTTCCTTCTCCTGAGTCACAGTCTTCAGAGAGTCTCCGGACTCTTTGCTGGTGTGTTCATGACCTTTGGAGTCAATGACTGATGGACGTCGTGTACTGAATGAAGAACATAGAGCCCGCAACTCAGAGTCAAGGAGACCAGGGCACTTTTCAGTTCAGCTACCATAAAAACTAGGGGACGGCATGGGAAGAAAGCTTATATGATTGGTCAAGGCTCATGATCAGCTCAGCCTCATTTTAATGGCAATTGATAGCCTCAGTTTTGTCTATATACAGGGAAGCAGCTCAAAATACCCAACACAGTGGCACCCCCTAAGCAGCACTGCCAACTTCCCTCTGGGTGGAGCACCACTCTCGAATGCACCAGCCACTTTATGACCTCAGAGCCCCTTCATCAGCTTCAACCACTAATTTTTTTAAATTTCATTTTTCTGCATATATGCATGTGTACCACTCGGGTGCCTCATGACATTGGAGGCCACAAGAGGGTGTTGAATGCCCTAGAACTGGAATCACAGATGGGTGTGAACTGCCTTGAAGGTTTTGGGAATTGAACCTGGGTCTCTGGAAGAATGGCCAGTGGATCATGTGGCCATCCTTCCTGCCCACATCAACCTCTGGGCACAGAACAATGCAGAGTTCTTCACACATATGAGGCTAAATACTGGCTTTCTACTCTCGCACACATGGACATTTTACTAGTCCAATTTTGTCTTTGAAAGTGGCAAAGAGGTGCACAAATACTTGGTTGCCAAACATTTGTAAATCATTTTCTCTTTGCAAATGCCTTTAAAACATGAGTTCTCTGATCTCTTGGCCCACAGGGTGACTCTCAGCCATGGGGCCTTGGAAGTTTCTTTTCCAGGACAAACCAACCTCTGAAGGAAGGTGATTTAGCCACTATCCTATTGTTATGAAAAGACACCATGACAAAGCCAACTGTTATAATTGGTTCATTGGGAGCTTGCTTACAGTTTGGAAGGGTTAGCCCATAATCACTGTGGTGAGAGGCAGATGGGCAGGGCACTAGAACAGTAGCTGAGAGCTTTACATCCTGATCCATTGGCAGTGAGCAGAGAGAGAGAGACTGGATTAGGAGTGGATTTTTGAAACCTGAAAGCCCACCCACAGTGACACACTTCCTCTAACTAGGCCACACCTCCTAATCCTTCCCAAACAGTTCCACCAACTGAGGATCAAGTATCCCAGCATGTGGGCCTGTTGAGGCCATTCTCAGCCAAACCAGCAGAGAAGAGCAGCTTGTAATGATGGCTCTTTAGGCAGACATTTTCTAAAACTGACTGGGAGAAGAAAGGCCTTCTGGTTTCTCCTTAAGGCACTGAAACATCTTTGTGCATCTATTTCCATTTTAACTAAGTGAGGCTGAGAGAGAAACAGTGAATCAGAACTTGGAAGTATTTCCAACTGAGCAGACATGGAGTGAAGAAAATGTGTGTCCTTGGCAGAATAAGATGACATATTTCTCTCTCTCTCTCTCTCTCTCTCTCTCTCTGTCTCTGTCTCTCTCTGTCTCTGTCTCTCTCAGTCTCTCTCTGTCTCTCTCTCTCTCTCTGTCTCTCTCTCTCTCTGTCTCTCTCTCTCTCTGTCTCTCCTTTTTTTAGGGGAATGTTCATGCCCTAGTGGACTCCCACCTTCTGTAAGAAGTTGTTCTATGTAATAAGAAAAAGCTCATGGTAATGAATTCAAACTAGTGGGCTAAAAACAGAGCCATGAGCAGTAGGAGACTTCATGTTAATGGTGGTCACATGACAGGGGTCATTAGTCACCATCCAGCTCCCATGTGATCTAGACTTCAGGAAGACCAGCCTTTACTGTAACAATCATCATGAATCACCAAGGGAGAAGGAGAATTTGTTTCCATTCATAAATGGGCCAAAAAGGCATCTGGTCAGAGTCAGAGGCAGTCAAGTGAGATCTGTGGACCAGAGGCACACCCAGTCCTCCAGCTGACTAGTGGTTGGAGGGGCATTGTCACGCACAGGCAGCTAATGTTGGACACTGCTTTCCCACTAGCATGGAAAACTTCACCCTCATCTGAAACACGTCATTACAGGGTCTTAACTAAACCATTCTCTCAGGCTCCCTCTGCATAGGGATCTGCTCCCTCCCCTGCACTCCACTCCCCCTCACATAAGGATTATCAAGTCACCACAGGAGCTCCTTCCAGGAAGCTGCCTTCCCAACACTGTCTCTGCAGAAGGAAGCATATTTAAACAGAGAATCCAGAAGCTTCAGAGGCGATACAGCAGTGTAGAGCAACACAGTGAATCATGGGGCCAGAACGACACTTCATTTTGCTTTTAATGAGCAGACTGAAAGAACACACACACACACACACACACACACACACACACACACACACACACACTCAGACATGGACTTATGTAAGTACTATACACAGTCATGCAATCCTGCACATACTACACACTCTTAGACACATATTCATGCACATACAACAGAAACTCATACACACACAGTACACACTTGTGTACATAAAATATACACTCACTTATACACACACACACACACACATGCATCATCCTGAAACAAAGTGTAAGGCCTCACTTGATGCCTTGGTGATCATTAGTTTTGCTGGGAACTGGGGAAGAATGGTAAGCATCCGGCCAAAGCCTGAGCCAGGGCTAGGGAAAGGATGGGAGGCTACAGTCAGGGGTTTTCATTTTACCCATATATGAGTGCAGAAGGCCATCCTCACGTCCCGTGTCTGTCCCCATAATATGACAAATCAGATGGTCTGCATCAGTCAGTCCCTCTATTATTCCTTAAATGCCACAATGACTGGGTTATTTCAGAAGGACTTGCACAAAATAAAATTCTTGAATCTTTTAAAAATATATTTAAAAAGAAATGGTTTATTAATTGATTGATTGATTGGCTGATTCTGTGTGTGTGTGTGTGTATGTGTGTGTGAGAGAGAGAGAGAGACAGAGACAGAGAGAAGAGACAGAGACAGAGGCAGAGAGAGACAGAGAAGGTGTGTGCAGGTGGCTGTGGCCTCCAGAAGGTGTCGTATCCCTAGCTTTACAGCTGGCTGTGAGTTGCCTGGTGCAGGTGCTGGGACGTGAGCTCTGGAAGAGTGGGCAGCATTTTCACTTGTGTGTCATCTCTCCATCCCTAAGATGTACAGATCTCAGTTAACCTGACATCTGAACAGACAGAAACTGCCCCAAATATGGATAATCACCTTCTAGGACATGTTTAACTATATTAGAAAAGTTCTACACATACTCAACTCAGACAGATTCTACGCCTAGAGGTTTCTAGGTTTCCTTCTCATGCCACCAAGACAGGAACAATTGCTGAAAACCTAGTAGCCATTCATTTCTGAGATGAACAGCTATCCCACCAGCATGAGCAGCCATCTATGCAGTCATTAGCAAGTGTCTACCGAGTGCTCACTATGGGGGGGTTATTTTTTTCATGTGTGTAGAATAGATCAACGCCAAAAAAAACAAAAAAACAAACATCTCTGCTGCCATTGATCATACGTTTTAGTTGGGCTAGACAGGCGGTGAACCCAGAATTGATGGAAGATGGTGAAAGCGCATCAGTGCCCTAGAGAAGTAAAAGGAGAATGACCCTGAGACAGACCGTGGGCCCTGAAGGAATGAAGACACGAGCTGAGCTATTACACAGAGGGCTTAATGAGAAGTCTCCCTTGGGGAGAGACTCGAGCATGGAAAGCACTGCATGTCCTTGTCAGCTTTTGTCAATGTGACACAAGCTAGAGTCATTTATGAAGAAGGGACCTCAGTCGAGAAAAAGCCTCCCCCAGATTGTGGAAAAGCCTGTGCTGCATTATCTGGATTGATGCCTGGTGTAGGAGGACCCAGCCCATTGTGGGTAGTGCTAAGCCTGGATATGTGGTCCTAGGTTGCATTAAAAACAACAACAACAAGCTGAACAAGCTACAAGGAACAAACCAGTAAGCGGTGTTCTTCTATGACCTCTGTTTCAGAGCCTGCCTCCATGTTCCTGCCTTCAGTTCCTGTCTTGTTTCCTTCAGTTATGTTCGGTGGCCAGTGCAAGCCAAATCAAGCCTATCCTGCCCAAGTTGCTTTTGGTCACGGGTGGTGCTTATCACAGCAACAGACACACACTAGGACAGTGGCTATGTGATTATCCCAAGAAAGAGCATCCCAGATGAAGGGCAGGCAGAGCAAAGGCCCTGAGGTAGGAGTGTGACCACAGTGGGTGCTGGATCATGCCGCCTGACAGGACAGTAGGTGGGGACCCATGAGGATGAGCTCAGAGCATGGTGGTGCAGGTTAGATAGACTGCTGCTGTGTCTTACTCAGTATGTAATAAGGATCCAGGGACTATGGAGAGGGTTCAGTGGCTAAAGGTGTTTGCTGTGTGAGGATGCGACCTGATTTCAAACCCTTAGCATCAGCATAAAGAGATGGGTGTGGCCACATGCATGCCTTTAACACTACTGCTATTGGGGAGGATTGTGGAAACAAAGAATCCCCAGAGCTTGCAGGCTGGCAGCCTCGCTACAGGTTCAGTGAGAGAACCTGTCTCTAAGGAATTACAGAGTTATAGGTAAGACATCAATGTCCTCTTCAGCTGCACACATGTGTATGTGCATTAACTTATGCACGCGCACACACACACCCACACCAAGAGGTTGGGGATGGCTGTTGAAATCCACCATAGTTTTGTTTTGTTTTGTTTTGTTTTAATCAGAGGAAAGACGCAGTTAATGATGTTGAGAAGTTTGATTCTCACTGTTGTGAAACTAGATTGCAAGGACACAGCTCCCACAACCCACAGGGGAAAACGCGGGCTCAGGCCAGAGTAACATCAGACATCCTAAGACACGATCAGACCCTACTTACATTTTGCAGGTAAAACACTCAGGCTCTCCCTACCCTGCTTGGATGTGGGTAAGTGTGAGAACAAGAAGTCAAGCCTGCGCCATCCCCTCAGCATCTTCCCTTCACGGTCTCCTGCCTCAGAGACTGGAAGTCAAGCACCTGCCTTTCTGTGATTGCGTTGGCACCCAAAGCCACCCTCCTCCCACATCTACTTCCCCAGCAGAAGGCTCACAGGACCCAAAATGCTGAGAGCAACGTGGACATCCTTCCAGCTCCAGCTCCAGCAGCAGCGAGAATCACAGGTCAGAGGAGCTGGATTGAGCGCAGCCCCAGGCCAGACTAGCGTGGCCACACAGGCCTGGCCACTGTGCTAAGCAGTTTCTCATCTCTGAATTCCCCGCTGTCTCTGGTCCTTTGGCCATTCTGGAAAGTGCAGGGATTCTGGTGTGACTCGTGCCACAGAGAAGGATGGAGAAGGAAGGACGATGCAATGGCGAGAAGAAGGGGACCTGACAGAGTTGTAAACAAAAGTGAAAAGGGGCAAATCTTGTATTAAGTTTACACCTGTGCCCAAAGATCTTTCTACTGACCACAGACGTCCAGAATCCCGTCACCCCTGAGCACTGATATCACTCCACTTGCCCTTTGGTGGGTGCCTAATCTGACCACACAGCATTCTCCTTCGACAGCGTGGTGGTTTAGATAAGGAACGGCACCCAAGGGCTCAGGTATGTGAACTCTCAGTTCTCTGTGGGTGGCTTAGGTGGGAGGTTATGGAACCTTCAGGAGGTGCAGCGCTGCTGGAGGAAGTATGTCACTGGGGCGAGCCTTGAGGGGTTATAGACCTGCCCCACTCCTGTGCGCTCTCTCTCTCTCTCTCTCTCTCTCTCTCTCTCTCTCTCTCTCCTCTCTCCTCTCTCTCTCTCTCTCTCTCTCTCTCTCTCTCTCTCTCTCTGTGTGTGTGTGTGTGTGTGTGTGTGTGTGTGTGTGTGTGCGCGTGCGCGCGCATGCATGTGTGTGTCTTCTGTCTGTCTGTCTCTACTTCTTGTGTGAAGTTGAGATGTAATGAACCTACTTCTACCTCTATGCCATGCTTTTCCCTCTGTGAATGGAATCCCTCCCCCTTGAACCATGAGCCATAATAAACCCTTTCTCATAACCCTTTCTTTTGTAAGTTGCCTTTGGTCCTGGTGTTTTTCACAGCAACAGGAAAGTGACTAACACAGACAGCCTCCAAGCACATCTCTTGTGTCTTCTAGAACTCTATGCCCTCAGCAGAACCCTCACGGTGCCAGCCTCTCAACCTAAGGTTGAACCTCACTATTTACACACAGATTTTTCTGTTTGTGAATTTAGCTTCTCCTTACAATTTCTTTGGAATCCAAAATAAATATCGGTAGTATGTTTGTATTCATTTCCAGACATACAGAGTGACCAGGTCAGGGTGAGTAAGGTGACACACTGTTGGGTTCAGCTCTCGTGCTGTAAAAAGGGTCCTTTTGTAGCCTATTAGCAGCGCAATCATGTAAGTTTTATATTTTTTGTTGATTTCCTGGTCTAAATGGTGCCACGCTTGGAGCAGATGTCTGGGGGTTCCTAAGCACATAGAAGCTGAGATGTGCCACAGGGAGAAAACACGCCTTGGGTAAACTTCATCCTAGCAGGAGGTGGACAGTGGCAACAGCTGTGAGTCCAATCTTACCCAGACAGCAGTACATTTAATAAACAGAAATCCATATTAGCAAGAGTGGGCATGGTCCAGCCAATGCAAGCGCAGTGAGCAGTCTTTCAGTTTCTAAGTCCCTGTTCACAGCCATTTCATAGAACCACTAAATCCCACTGCCCGCCCACAGCCCTGGAAACATGGCTGCCTTCAGCTGTGTTCCAAGAGGATGGATGGCGACCCACAGAGACGTGGTATTTAACTCCTTCATTTGCTGTCACTGTGGCTGGAGATGGGCTAAGTGTCCTCCCTGCTCATCATGTGTCCTTCCAGATCATCTATCCTCCCTCCATCACCGCTTCCCCCCAGTTCATCTGAGATCAGCTGGAGGTAAAAACGATGATGGGAAGATGGAAAGCCGCTGCTGTTTGCAGACCCATGGCCGCTTCATGTCCTCATCCACGTCTTCCAGAGGACAGCTGTCTGCAGATGTAGCGGCTTGTTTCCAGTGTTTGGTGCATCTCCGTTCTTTTCCCTGTGACTCCCTTCATGGCTGGTGAGAATTTCAGTGTCCGGGTCTCCATTCGAACACTTCAGCTTCCCATCCCCCCTTCACCGTCTTCACTCCCTTTGCACCCCCACCTCCATTCCTCTCGCAAATGACCCAAGTGGCTCTCATCCGCATCAGTTCTGCTCCTTGTGCCCTCTGCAGTCTCCGTGACAGGCAGCCCACTCTGTGGCCATCATCTCCAGCCCTTTTCTTGTTTATCACTCTCTCTAAGGCAACATCCCAGCAGTGCTCTGAGAGGCAAGCCGCCCGGTGCCATTGCTCTCCGTGTTCCTTGACACTGTGGTCTCTTCCTTGTTACCATCCTCTCTCCCCCACTACTTGCCTTATTGCTCTGCATTGAAAATTCTCAAAGCCATTTCTAAACCCGCTAGCTCCACATTACTTTTTATGACATGTTGGACACAATCCAACATCGCTTCCTGTAGTCACTGTGTCCATCTTGTGTTTTCCTGGGGGGTCTCTTGGATGTAGTCCCATCAGATTCTGCCTGTCACTCCACTGAAACACCTGCCCGTTGGATCTAGTGTTGGCATCTCGGTCCTTTCTGTCTTGGTCTGTCAGTGGGGTGCGTGCCAGCTGCTCCCCCTCTTCCAGCTCTCCTTGCTTAGCCTCAGCACCATTTGTTCCTGGTTTTCTTCTTGTGTCGTTGCTGCTCCTTCTTGTAAAGTTTATTGGATTCTTCTTAGTTTTTGAAGCTCCACATGTTGGTGCTCTCCAGAGCCTTCACTTCTCCTTCCTGCTCCATCCATGCAGACTCGTCATCTAATCTCGTCTAGTAAATTCCCCATCCATACAGATGACTCCCGAATGTCTGTGTGCAGCCCCGGTCATCCTCCCCAACTCCAGATTTGTTTATCCACCTGCCTTGGTGGACGGATGACTAATGTTTTAAACTTAATCTTGTCCAATCTGAGTGTCTGACTATCTAGTTCAAACTTGATCTTTCTTCATTCCCCGTCTCAGCCAAGGGCTGATGTTCCTGTCCAGATCCTTGACGTCTTCTTGGCTCCTGGTCCCTAGGATCTTTCTTCCAGCATCTTATCTATTGCTCTTGGCTGTCTTGGATCTACTCAGAGTCTGGCCACATCTCAGCATCTTCTTTGCTCCCATTATATCTTGCCGAGTTTGTTGCTTCAATCCTTCATCTCCCTGACTGTCTTTGCTTCTCAGTGGGTTGGTGGTGGCAGTGGTGTTGTGTGGCTTTGTCAGGGTGGTGGGTTGGTGGTGGCAGTGGTGGTGGTGTGTGGCTTTGTCATGGTGGTGGGTTGGTGGCGGTGGTGGTGTGTGGCTTTGTCATGGTGGTGGGTTGGTGGTGGCGGTGGTGGTGTGTGTCTTTGTCATGGTGGTGGGTTGGTGGTGGTGTTGTGTGGCTTTGTCAGGGTGGTGGGTTGGTGGTGGCGGTGGTGTTGTGTCTTTGTCAGGGTGGTGGGTTGGTGGTGGCGGTGGTGTTGTGTGGCTTTGCTTTGTTCTCTGTTTACACAGCCGTCTGCATGATTTTGAGTTCTCAGTATGTTTTCTCAGTGCTCTGTTCTGAATCTGTCAGAGGTTTCTAACTTTTCAGAATAAAGCTTAAAGTTTTCCCTTTAGCCTTAAAGCTCTAACCAGTTTGGACCCTTCTGTTTCCTCACCTCCTTTGGAACTCTGCTATCAATCGCTCATTTTGGGACAAGTGTTGCTTCTCCCAGGTGTGATCTCCATGATTCACACAAGGGTCAGTTCCTGTGCCATTTCCACAGAGTACAGAAAATCAACAATTATGTGAATTAATGTATATATTAATTGGCTCAGTATTGCCATTTCACAACCAATTCATAGATTCCAAATCCTATTATGCATCATAAAGTGTCTTGTAAAGTTTAGGGAACAAATGCCAGTAGCAAAGCCTTACTCGTTTTAACTCAGCATCATGCCCGCTTTCCCCACTGCTCAACCTCCTGACTTCCCCACATACTCCTGCACACCAGACAGAATGTATCTACTCACCTCTTGTTTCCACCTAAGAACAGAGAGCACCCCTTATAGCAATGGTTGGACTCATCTCAATGTTTATCCCATGAGCTTTGTTTTGTGATATGGTGAGCGATCAATCAGCAGCTGTGCATGAGTCATGCAGTCTTCAGGAAGGACATCGTCTACCCCAGCTTAGGCAATGAGCAGGTTTTAACATTCTCACTAGAAGGGGCTGAGAGATGGTTCTGCGGTTAAAAGGGGGAGGGGGGGGGGGCGGGGTTCCCCAGCTCCAGGGAATCTGATGCCCTCTTCTGGTCCATTTGGGCACTGCATGCATGTGGTACATATACATACATGCTGCCAAAAACACCTATACCCCTATACACAGAAAAATAAAATTAAGTAAATATTTTCTTAAATTAATAATGTTACTAGTTTATGTCACTAAGCATTTCTGAGCCTCATCTTTAGATCATAATATCAGCTGAAAAATAAAGACATCAAGAAATGGAAGAGAAGTTTGATAACCACTTTAAAATATTTCTGCAAGTGAACAGTGGAAATAGCTCTGAAAGCAAAGTGCTTGTGCAGGCATTAGGGATTGAGTTCAGATCTCCAGCAGCCAATAATGGCCTGTTGCTGCAATGGGCACTTCTCATCCCAGTGCTGGGGGACAGAGACTCTCTGGTCTCACTGCCCAGCCAGCCTCGCTGAGCTGGTAAGAGGCGGGTTCTGTGAGACCCTCCCTCAGACAATGCATTACAGCAGAGAAGTGGATGAGAAAGACACCCAGCATTGACCTCTGACCTCCACAGCACAGACACATGAGCAGGTGTACATATATCTCGGCACTTACACGAATGTGCACACACATAGAATTAAACAAAAATTCTACAAATGCATTAATATTAGTATAAATGATGCCTTTGTCCAAGTCTAGGAACTCAAGTGTGAGGAATCTGCCACAGGACTTGGTTGTCCCTTACAGATGTAAATATCAGGGACGTATGTTCTGCTATGAACATGGCCCCAGAGTTAGGAGTGAGAGAAGAACATGTTTAAGGGGGTCTGGCTGATGTGCTTTAATGGCTGATAGCCGAGCAAGCGTTGTAAAGCTTTTGTTTCACTCACAAGAGCTGGAATCTGTTCTCAAAAGAAAGAGAACAGCTCAGGAAAAACACAATAAATTCTGTTTGCTAGTTAACATCTCTGACCAGTGTTCTCTCACCCTCTTGAAGAGTGTTGCTGATGCAGAGAGAGTTGTTTTTAAAGATTTATTTTATTTACTTTAGCAGATTCTGAGAGCCCTGATGTCCTAACATTGGTTGGAGATGGAGTGGCTGTTTTATTTGTGCTGCATTTAATTTGCATCTTATGGGCATGGCATTTGCTCTGGTGGGAAGAACCAGGAACCTCAAAAGGACAGGTGAACTGTGTAACCCTGCACATCAGGCAGTCACCAAGGACAATGTCTATAGCCCTTAGCTTGACTCAGAGGCAGCCCTCTGCTCACTGAGACACAGCCACCCGAATACTCCTCTACTGCTGGCAACTTATTTAGGAAACAGTTAATGATCACTTATTTCTCTGTTAATCAAAATGACTTCTTTTCATGGGTTGTTGTCCTTTTAGGGTCCTTGGCTGTCCTGGACTCGCTTTGTAGACCAGGCTGGCCTCAAACTCACAGCGATCTCACCTGCCTCTGCCTCCCGAGTGCTGGGACTAAAGGCATGCGCCACCATTTCCTGGTAAACTAAGTGATTTATTTTAAACTTTACAAGGTGATTTACACTTAAATAGTCCAAAAATTATCATCAGATGAAGGTGAACTGGAATAAAGAGATTACAGGATGAACATGTGGACTGCTTGGGTCCAAAGCTTGATTTTATTTTAGTTATTTTGCCCTCTACTCATTCTCCCACAGGAATTCTTCTGCAGAGAAAGGATAATAACTTAGAATGAATTTTTTAGCACTCAGAGTAAAATTAAAAACGTATATAGAAAAGGTTTCTGATTTGATTGGTAAAGGGAGAATAAAACTTTATAAATTATCAGGAAAAGACCCAGCAGAGATTATAAAGCCTTGTACTGATTCTTAAATTATGTCTTTACGGATAACTGATGTGGATTGGCACAAGGCTTGCAGTGATTCTGTGGGAGACATTAACAAGAGATACCCCAGAAGCAAGCAACTTAGGTTATAAAAAGAATTATTTGGATTCTTCCTTATATAATACAGCTTTCCTTTTATACAGATGTCAATAAGCCAGGAATGGCAGATTATAAGTCAGAAAGTATAAGTAATTAAAAGACCATATATTTCAGCTCAAAAGCCAGAACTGTATGCTAGTCCCATGGTTCTATTAGATTTTTTTTTCTGAAGCCCTTAATATAGATATTAAATATGCAAAGTTGATTTGCATATGGAAACTGCCACACTTATTCCAGATTATTCAGAATTAACACTGTTATTTATACCACTACAACGGGTAACTCAAAACAGAGGGTGTGTGTGTGTGTGTGTGTGTGTGTGTGTGTGTGTGTGTGTGTGTGTGTGTAATATATAGTACACTGAAAACCATAGTACTGAGAACCACCAGGCAGGCATCGAGATTCAGAGTGAAAATTACTTTGCACCGGGCATGGTGGCACATGCCTTTAATCCCAGCACTTGGGAGGCAGAGGCAGACGGATCGCTGTGAGTTCGAGGCCAGCCTGGTCTACAAAGTGAGTATAAGACAGCCAAGGCTACACAGAGAAACCCTGTGTCGAAAAACCAAAAAAAGAAAAAAAGGAAAGAAAGAATATTACTTTGCATCTGGTGCATGGACTAGTGGCATCATATACTCCCTTTGCTTCTCCCCTGTCCTTTTTGTTACACTTAATTCTGTGACTGTCAAAGGTCAGGCAGAGTGAGTGCTGCCTCGCACTCTTCATGGTCAGGGGCTCTGTCACACACCGCTTTCCAGGTCTGATTTGGAACCTGGTGTGCATTTGTGTTGTATTTTAAATCAAGCAACGTAAGCATTCATGTTTGTCTCACAGAGTGAACTTTTATAACAAAAGAGAAATTTTTCATTTTAATTAACAAATGGCCAATTATTTATCCCTCTGGATGCACCAAAGACCAGTAAAGTTTATAGCTTTTGCATTTATATTTATAAAGCAACATTATATTATTAAAAATCACTACTTTATCACGTGCTTGAAATTTTTATTTTTGTTGTTCTAAAAAATGTGCACTCTAAATGTATCAGAACCTTATTTCTCCCTTTGAACTCAAGCTGCCTATGCACAACAAATGTAAGATTATCAACTGGAGATGAAGTGCCTAGAGTCCCTGGGCTCTTATAAACTGCAAGAAAAGAGAGCGAAAACAAGTTCTTTGTCCCAAGTTACAGTAAATGTTCGACTTGGTTGATAGGTTGCTAACCCACAAAAAATCCATTCCAGGTGTGTGTCTGGCTTGGGCTGTATCTGGAGTAGAGACTGGGTCTGAGATTTCTGAGGCAGGAGAGTATCATCTTCTACCGCTGCCCTTGTTCTGGATAGAGCAGTCAGCAGACGGAAGCATCATAGGGCTGCTGTCCCGTAAGTGCTCTGTATGTGGCTGGCAGGATTGGCTAGGGCTGTATGTGTTTGTACTTTTGGGTACATTTGTGGCTGGCTCCCTGTCACTGTACACCAGCTCTCTTTGGCAAAATTATAACAATCAGTTTCTCTCGAGTCTGTCACATTTTGCATTTAAAATTATTTGCAATGCCAAAATAAAAAAAAAAATCTGTATATGAAACAATATGTTTGGA
Organism: Acomys russatus; assembly: GCF_903995435.1. Classification (NCBI taxonomy): domain Eukaryota; kingdom Metazoa; phylum Chordata; class Mammalia; order Rodentia; family Muridae; genus Acomys; species Acomys russatus. The sequence continues at coordinate 42,792,184 of NC_067139.1, forward strand.
TTCTATTTCTTTCAAGAAATTAAATTTAAGCCGGACGGTGGTGGCGCACACCTTTATTCCCAGCACTCGGGAGGCAGAGGCAGGTGGATCACTGTGAGTTCGAGGCCAGCCTGGTCTACAAAGTGAGTCCAGGACAGTCAAGGCTAACACAGAGAAACTCTGTCTCAGAAAAAAAAAGAAAGAAAGAAAGAAAGAAAGAAAGAAAGAAAGAAAGAAAGAAAGAAATTAAATTTATCAGAAACTTGAACTTCTAAAAAAGCAATGTCTGTGTCAAAATGTAACTGTTAGCAGGTAGTTTGTGGCAAACCAACTAAATGATGATCAAGTAAGTCTGAGTCTGTGTAACTAGTGAGCTGCATTTTCTGTTGAGAGCATTATTGTTGGTCCTACAAGAGGCAACGGCCTGAATTGATGTCTTAAATATAACTTGTGCAGAAATAGTTCTATAAATACATCTAAATAAACCGTAAAGACATGTTGTTGTTGTTGTTTTTTTTTTAATTTACAGGTACTTTTCACTGGCCCAAACACAGAGCAGAGAATCACGCCTATCAAGTGTTGGGAGGAAGAGGATGAAAGGACAGAAAGGGGGGTATAGGGGTAAAAGAACATCGAGGATGGATTATTGTATCTCTTTGACAGCGAAAAGAAGTGTAGATTATTGTACCTCTTTTTAGACTAGAAAACGAGTCTAAAACATTTTTACGTTGGTATTGATGTTTATATATTGATGGAAACTTAAGTTTCTATACTGATAGAAACTTAAGCTCTTATAAGCTACAACATACCATATATATATAGGACTGAGCTGTTGCTTAAAGCATTGTACATATGCAACTCATTGAAAAATATAATAAAGTTCTACTCCTATAGCTACGTTTGAAACAGTTTAGTGTAATTAAGAAATGCAAGTTAGTAATTTTTATTTTTCTGCTTTTCTCAAGTTGTGAATTAATTTCTCGCTTCTCAAGTTAGTTCTACTTAAATCAAATAGCTAGTTAAATTTAAATATTAAGAAAACTTTATTATGTCCAGAAGAGTCGGACAAAAAAATAAGGAAACAGTTTCTCAATATTTACTTAAGTGTGGTTACTCTTTCCATTTTACCATGATATGCTTGAAATTCTTGCTTTGGTTTAAGACTCTCAGGTGGAAGAACATCACCATATTTTGGATATTTTTCCAAATATTCTGTTGTGGGGCAAGATATGCCAGAATGTTCATAAACCCTTGTGACTCCATGTGGCCAACAATGTCATCTGTACAAATAAATAAACCAAAACATTATTTTGCCTTTAAAAAAATTTTCTATTTAGTAGTCACTCATAAGCAAGCAAACTTGTAGTCATGTTAGGGGCTAATTAAGTTAATTACAGAAATTAGCTTTATTTAGCCTCATGTATATGTTTTCAAGGTAAGCAGATAGTATTTAGATAGGCTTCAGTGTTAATGTCCAGGGCTGGGAAAACTGAGTGAGATGGGTGTGGGGTCTGTGGACAGGTCAGCCTGTCCAGTAGAGACTGATGTGCTTTGTGGCTAGTCAGACTGTTTCTGTACTTAAACGTAATCCACTTGAGCTTTGTGCCGAGGAGCTCAAAAGCAGTTCTACTTAGGTTTGAACCCCCGACCTACAGACTTAAAGTCTGATGCTTTACCAACTGAAGCACCTGAGGCTCTCAGCCTTCCTAACCCCAAATTCAGTCCCTTGGGAAAGTCTTTTTTTTTTTACCCCCCCTCTTAACAACAGGTAGTCTTAATTGGCCTTACAATGAGCTTCTAGCCTGATTACTCATAAGCTTTATCCTGTTTTTGCAGGCTCAGTCCAGTAGTGATCCCTATGCTGTCTTTGAAGCCATCACAATCAGAGTTAACTGTTTTGGGCTGTAAATTCAGGCTCAGACCATTGATTGAGGGTAGAGTCCTGTTAACCCTCTGCAAGCCAAAGAGGAAAGAAAGAGAAAAGATGGGAAGTCTCTCTCTCTCTCTCTCTCTCTCTCTCTCTCTCTCTCTCACACACACACACACACACACAAACAAACACACTCTTTCAAAAGATAGATGAAACAAGAAATTTCCACCAACAAATACTGACAAACTTACATACTGATAATGATGTTGGCTTCAGCTGGCGTCTTCTCTGCTGAAACTGCAGGAAGTACAGGTTGCCTTCAGGGAAAACCTCTTTCCTGGCCAGCTTCCATGGACATTTAAACAAGATCAGCCTGTATGGACACAAAGGCAAATGATGAGACATATAGACCTGTACATATTCATACATGTGTGTGTGTGTGTGTGTGTATTAAACAGACGATACAAAAGGAGCTCCTTGCAGACAGGCAATTGACATATATTAATGTAATGTATGTACTAAAATCAGACGAACACATTCACACGCAAATGTTTATCTATATACATACTTACTTACAACTCATGGATGAATCAAACTATAGTGAACTTCAAACAGGTTTATTGCCTGGTCATATTTTATACTTCTGAGACAAAGTTTTCTACATCAGAAAAGGAATTATCTCACAGTCAAAAAGGAAATTAATCAGAAATACAGATGAATGCAACAGGATAATAGGTTACATTTTTTTCATAAAACAACAAACATTTCTCATCTATGTATCCATAACATAAGTTCATTGAGTTCTAATGACGAAGGTTGACAATGCTCAATTGTTAACAGGCTCCAAGAGGTTACAACAAGATATATGTCTTTTCAATTAGGACTGACCTCGCTACACATATTCCAGCTATCTCTTAGTTTAATGTGATTTCAGGACAAAAATTGTATCTGAATTTCATTGCAAGATACAAAGTAAATTTAGTATGACAATTTTTTAAGCCATAAGCTGACAAGCTATAAGGATCCACAATAAAACAAATTTTCCCTGACAACATTTCTTGGTAGCCCAATTATATTTTGAATACATGGAAAAAGTTTAAACCAACTTGCCTATATTTATGACACATACCAGGATTTGTGGTGCCAGATAAGAGTGAAAGCTTATCTGAGGCCACAAGTCTGTTTCAGGCCTATTTCTATCCTAATGAAGTTTATATGTCTATGTCAAGTGAAAAATATCACAGAATTCTTAGCAGATATAGTTATTCTGCAGGAGGAGCAGAAAAAGCCACTTGAATCAATTAAGGAGTCTTTATCAAGAATTATAAAAGTATTTCTTATAATGATTCTGCAAGAATCTTCCTGTCAGAGAAAAGCAGTTACACAAGAGCATAGACAATGAAAAACTATACAGCCTCTTAATGTATATATGTATACATACATACACATAAATATATATACGTACATATATACAAAAGCACACACGCATATACATATATACTTTTCTGGGCAAAGGTCTGAATCAGCTCCTCTCCAGAGAAGCCAGTTTTACCTGCACGGGGATGAAAGGAAGCACTCCCTCCAGTCTCCAGAAAATCCCATTTGGTGGAAAGGTGTGACTTTCCTGGTCCTGCTGGAAGACTTCAAAGCAGCCTCTGAATTAATAAGAGACCCCGGAGACAGGCACCTGGGAGATACCCTGGGTCCCAAGTAGGGAGACCTTCTCATCCCTTCTCTCTGTCCTCCTGACCCCCAAGCCTTTTGTCCTTTTTTCCCATTCTCCTAGGCTTCTCTTTACCTCCCCTTTTGGCAGCTGAGCTCAGACACTGGCCTCTAAACTAATTCTACCAGTCTTAGTGCGTGAATCAAAACTTAGTTCTTTGTCTCTTGGCTGCCTTCTTTCGGCTAACCACATTCGGCCACCATGAACTTCTTCAAATCCTAGCCTTCAATTCCCCTCACAGAGTGTAAGAACCTGACTCCCCTCTGACTGAGAACGAACGCGTGGACACCCACATTCAACCCTCAGCCCTCTGCGCAATCCGATCACAGAGCAAGCCTCTGCCCAGACAACTTCACCGGGTCTTGGAGGAGCAGAGGCTGAGGAAAGGCACCACGAGGGGGCGAGAACCGACAACTGGCGCCTTAAAACACAGGGCAACGGCGACATCTGCTGTCCAGTCTCAGGATTTCATGACCAGACTTGGAATGGGAGCCTACTAAAGGAAAAAACGATAATGACGGAAATATTACTTCCAGGCAACCCACAAACAGTAGACACAGATATGCAAGGTCACACTATACTAACTGTGAAGGCTCCTCACTCCTAAGATGTTAGCAGTTCTTCATCAAAAGTAGTCTGGGGGACATACAAGAGCAAATGTATTTGTCCTCATAGTGGACCCCAGACAGTTTGCTGTTCTACCTTCTGAGTGGAATGTTACACAGTAAAAAGTATTTGAGTTGCCTGTGATACTACTAAGGATTTTTAAGGTGTTAGAATTCTTTATTATTAAACAGTGATAAAGTTTTTTTTTATCTATATTATCTTATAGCTCGCCCAGGGATGGCATGCTCATACGAAGCCAGAAATTCTCAGTTGTCCACAGATCTTAAGGCATTGCAGCTAAGAGGAAGACCTACAGTAGATGGGCAGGGAAGCTAGCTGGGTATTGATACAGATAGATAGGTTTCCAGTCTGTGGCCTTCTCCACTGTGCGAGGATAGATACCGTAAGAATTTTCTTAAAGAAGTACTTGGTTAATGACCGTCAAACTGATTTCTACCTCTCAGTAAACCTTTTCCAGGCTGAAGTGTGCTCCAGGGTAGTGTGCTCAGCCAACATGCACAAGTCATTGGATCTCATTCTCAATTCTAGAACAAAAAAATTTTTATAACTTTTTTTTTAAACGATTTATTTATTATTATGTATACAGTGTTCTGTCTGCATGTACACCTGCAGGCCAGAAGAGGGCATCAGATCTCATTATAGGTGGTTGCGAGCCACCATGTGGTTGCTGGGAATTGAACTCAGGACTTTTGGAAGAGCAGGCGGTGCTCTTAACCACTGAGCCATCTCTCCAACCCCTTTATAACTTTTAAAACACATTCATCTATAATGAGCATATTAATATATGCCTGTTAAATACAGCCTAGTATGTTATTGATCCACACAATGTATGATACCCTGGTATTTTGTATTCAATTTTTAGAAACTGGAATGTATTTTATTTGTATATAGACAAATAAAGCTAAGCTAAGTGTCCAGCAGAGTTCCTGATTCACACAGAGAATGGACTCTCCTAAAGGAAGAGCAACATCCTTGGGCATCTGACACAGATTCCCTCTCCACTTCCCCCACTTAACTAAAAGACCCCAAAATTTAGCAGATCAAGAGGAATTTCTCTAACACTTCCACGTTTTTCTTTTTTATGTCTAAGGCTCACAGAGACATTTTTTTCTTTATTCTTTTGGTAGTAGTTTGTTTATTTTTGAGACAGGGTCTCACCGCATAGCTTTTGCTATACTGGGAATCACAGGATTTGCCTGCCTCTGCCTCCCGGTCACTGGAAGTAAAGTGTGCCACCATGCCCGGCAAGTTTATTTTTAAAAAAGCTTTTACCCAGTTCTTGGGAGCCTGAGGCAGGAGGATCACTACAATATGCGGGACACCTGGGATACATAAGTTCCCAGCCAGCCTGCCCTACAAAGGGAAAAAAGAAAAAGAAGAGGAGGAAGAAGAATTTGTATAAGACAGAACTTTTCTTTGTAGCCCTGGCTGTCCTGGAACTCAAGGCTCTACCTGCCTCTGCTGTCCAGTGCTGGTTTAATGGCATGTGCCGCCTCACCCGCCCCTGAGCCGCCTCACCCACCCCTGAGCCATCTCACCCGCCCCTGAGCCGCCTCACCCGCCCCTGAGCCGCCTCACCCGCCCCTGAGCCGCCTCACCCGCCCCTGAGCCGCCTCACCCACCCCTGAGCCACCTCACCCGCCCCTGAGCCGCCTCACCCGCCCCTGAGCCGCCTCACCCGCCCCTGAGCCGTCTCACCCGCCCCTGAGCCGCCTCACCCGCCCCTGAGCCGCCTCACCCGCCCCTGAGCCATCTCACCCGCCCCTGAGCCGCCTCACCCGCCCCTGATCTCTTATATCTACATAGTCTCTGTACTTCTTTGTTGGAGGACAACCGGAGTTAAAAATCTCTTGCTCTTTCCCATCTGTCTTGAGAACATTATTCTCCACTCCCCATCATTTTACTTTATATATCTTTTAATGTGTCTTCTTTTTTCTTCTTCTTCTTCTTCTTCTTCTTCTTCTTCTTCTTCTTCTTCTTCTTCTTCTTCTTCTTCTTCTTTTTCTTTTTTCAAGACAAGGTTTCTCCATGTAGCCTTGGCTGTCCTAGACTCCCCTTTGTGGACCAGGCTGGCCTCGAACTCACAGAGATCCCCTGCCTCTGCCTCCCAAGAGCTGGGATTAAAGGCGTGCGCCACCACTCCTGGCTTTATGTCCCTTCTTTTACCCTTTTCCCTACCCTTTTTTGTTTCGTTTATTTACAATGCAGCATGATTCTTAAGTCATATTTAATTTTATAGTGCACTCTATTTCTGCTTGCTTTGCCCCATTTCTTTTATTTTTATTTCATGAAATACTTTGGTTATCTCCTGTTCTATCTGTGGGTCTTTAAAGGCAACTTTTTTTTTTTTTTTTTTTTTTTTTTACATATACATTCATACCATGCTCCACCATTATAAAGAGTTTTGGGTGACTGTTCAGGCAGCAAACTGTCTCTGTTATATTTTCATTTTGGAAGCTGCTAACCTGCACTTGTGGTTTCCTCGGGTAATTAAGTTTTATTCTTTCTCACGTCTCTGATGGCATTGAAGACCAGATAGTTTAGTTTTATAATTAAAATTAGTTGTTTGGTGGTTAAGCTGTTTTTAGGTCTAGATAAATCGTTTAAGTTGATAGAGATGAGATATGATAAATACTGGTTTTCATTCAGAATTTTAGACTCACCAAGATAGGAAAGATGGTTTCTTCAAGGTTGCCAAATACCAAATATCCAAAATACTATGAATGTAACATTTATATAATTCCTTATTGTTTTGTGGTTCTTCTTGCTGTATGTAGTTTATTTTATTTAGGTGTAATAATACATATATATATATATATATATATATATATATATATATATATATAAGAAATATAGTAAAAATTGCAAAAAAGAGATCACATCCTTGAAGGAGAGATAAACCTGTTTTTGTTATGATCCCAAGTGTGGGATGGGGAATGGTCTTGTGAGAGAACAGGTTAAGCTAATCCACTAGAAGACAAACTACCTTGTGTGGGAGCTTGATTGTTGCCAGCTGAAAAGATCCATGAACAGACTCTAGGAGGAGATATATAAATGAGCCCAGAACTGGAGACGGGGCTTTTGGAAACTTGGGATAGTTTTAGCTGTTCATCGCTCCACTTCAAGACGTTCCTAGAGAGAACTGCTCAAGGGAAGGCGTCAGGCCTCCAGGCTCCTGCTGAGGTTCCAGGTTCTGGTTATTCCAGGTTCCAGCAGAAAAAATCCTGTTGGCAATGCCAAGAGAATTGTTTCTCGGAACTGATATCCTTACAGTTTAGGTATTGTATTCTTTAACCCTCTTTTCCTATTGTTTTGGTTAGTCAGGTTATAAGGGACACATGCTCAGTTAATAAGTTTGTAATAAAATATATTGGTTAAGGAAATTGAACCAGCCGGGTGGTGGTGGCGGCGGCGGCGCACACCTTTAATCCCAGCACTCGGGAGGCAGAGGCAGGCGGATTGCTGTGAGTTCGAGGCTGGCCTAGTCTACTAAGTTAGTCCAGGACAGCCAAGGCTACACAGAGAAACCCTGTCTTGGGAAAAAAAAAAAAAAAAAAAAAGAAAATTGAGCCTACACATCCTGGGTTGACAAATTATAGAAGCCAGAAAGTACACTTAGGGACTTTCCCAAAACTATAGCCTTTGACGGATTAGATCTTTGTTCTCACTTTGGCAGGTGGTGCCGCCTACATGCTGGGCCTGAACGATGCTTCCCTCATGGCAGCAGGGAGCCTGCAACAAACACCCCATCTACTGTGTGAAGGGAAATTTGAGCCTTGTGTTGGTGGACCACGTGTTACTCAATCCCTGGCAATGAAAACTCACAAATATCCACATGAGAGTGAGAACCTTTTGTCTTCCTTAAACATAGTGCCAATTCAAACAGGAAACGAACTGTGTGTAGCTTCAGTTTCCACAACAGCGACTGTCATAATGGACACATCATACACTGTGCCCGTTTCTCTTAGATGTTGCCCTTCAGGTCAAAAGTTTTCTTCGCTTTCCCACTATTCTCCACCTCTTTCTTTTCAAGTGATCTTATTTTCTTCAGCCATCTTTTCATCCCTGGCAAAAATGAAGAAGAGGTAGCAGAGGAAGGTAGTAATACGGGGATTTGCTTCTTCTTCTTCTTCTTCTTCTTCTTCTTCTTCTTCTTCTTCTTCTTCTTCTTCTTCTTCTTCCTCTTCCTCCTCCTCCTCCTCCTCCTCCTCCTCCTCCTCCTCCTCCTCTTCTTCTTCTTTTTTTTTTTTTAACACCTGTGCCGTTAGGAACAAGCCATGTGCCTCAGTTACCTCCTGGGAAGTTGTGAGGAAGCCCTGGGAGCTACTCACTAGAAGGGCTCGGAGCAGGAGCAGAGCCTTCCGTGGGGAGGTGTACACATCTCTTAAACTGGCTCACTCAGCTTGTAGCAAGGATGCTGTGCTGGTCTCACCCTGAGGAGAGTCGTGTGCACTCAGAGTGCCTGACATATTAATGTAATTAGATTTTCAGCTGGGTCCTGCTAGGTGCTACTGAATTCAGGCCAGGCACCCAGGTTCTGTGGAAGATGGACTACCTACATATTCTCCGAGGTCCCCACATGTTCCTGGGTGGTCTAGGGTATGTTCTAAGAGAAGTTAGTATGGCATTCAGTTCGTTCTCTCCCCCCCCCCAATGCCGTGTGTGTGTGTGTGTGTGTGTGTGTGTGTGTGTGTGTGTGTGTGTGTGTGTTGTGGGATAGGTGTTCCAGTAAGTGTGGTACTTGCCATCCATGGCCCTGCTTCCCCAACACAATTGAAAATTCTTATTTTTTTAGTTGTTAAGGGCCAGGACAAGTCTCCAGTATACATGGGGTTTACTGCTAGCCACAGTGTAAACCATCTGCTGAGGGATGGATGTTGTGTCAGGACATAGCCCCCATGGATAGCAGAGAGCTGAAGTGTTTCCAGTAGCAACCAGAGCATCAGTGGTCCAGGTGCAAGCTGACAGTAAAGATACGTAGAATGAGACTCCCTGTCACTCACACATGAGAAGCAAGCGTCCTGGTGAGTGTACGCACGGTACTTGCGACCATTCGGGAAATCTTGGCAGGTGAGCAGCTAAACTGTCTTCTTGATCCTTAACATTGCTGGTTAGTGTGGTACAATAAAAGGACCCTCTTGCTCGCAATGTGGCACAAGTACGCATCCTCTTCCCCGGCATGCCAGTAGGCAGGGAATCACAAAGGGCTACAAAGGCACACAACACAAACACACAAACTTACACACACATACACATACAGGCAGGAGTTGGGGCACCCCACACACACAAACACTGGCCTATGCACACACACACGAAAGCACTACAGTCTACGAACACACACACACACACAATCGGCAGGAAGGCAGATGGAGCTACAAATACCTCCCCACACTCAGCACACACACATACCGAAGGCTCTTGTACCCACTCCAACAGCAACCCCAAGAACACACACACACACACACTCCTAACACACACACACACACACACACACACACACAGGCACACATACTCAGGCCCATATATGCCCTTGGCCCCTAGAGGCTGGTGAGAAAGCCGGGTTCCTTGTGGATAACCTCCCACCAGGTGGGCTAGGTAGGAGCCTCCAGACCCTCCAAACTCCACTCACCCACACACTACTTGGGCAAGGAAGACCTGAGCCAAGTGCTGTCTGAGGTGACCCAGGATCTGGATCTGAAGGCCAGCCTGGGCTTCAGGCAAGTCAAGGGAGCCTCACAGTGGTTGTCTACCTCCTGAGGGCTCTGACCCAGGGTGAATTTACAAACTTTTGTCAGAGTGGAGAGGGGGCTATTTCGGACCTCAGGTGGGTGGGTGGGGCCGGGCCGGGCCCTGCCCTGGGTCCCAGAAGCTCCCTGGCCAAAAGCACAAAAGCCCTCTTAGAGGGCAGGCTAAAAAAAAAAAAAAAAGCCTACAGCAGGTATTTCTGGGCGGTCTCCCATCCAAGTACTACCAGGCCCGACCCTGCTTAGCTTCCGAAATCAGAAGAAATCCGGCAGTTCAGGGTGGTATGGCCTTAGACTGGGGGGTGGGGGTGGGGGAAGGGGGACAAGTGGGGGCAGAGGGGGGAGCTGGAGCCCCAAGAGCCTACTGTGCTGCTTGCTGCTCTCCTGCCCAGAGCCCAGCCAACCAGACCACCTCTGGAACCTGGCTCAAGCCCCAGCCAGCCAGCCAGCCAGCCCGCGTGCCCACCTGCCAGGACCCCCTCAGCAGTCCTCTGTGGGAACTGGAGGAGGGGCCCGGTGACAGCAGCGGCCAGGCTTACCCCGACCCCTACCCTCACCCCATATTCTCTGCCCCACAGACCCCTAACTGGTCCCTTGGCAGGTTTGCTGGTTCGGTTCCTTTTTCCACCCACTCGTTTGCCCCTCAGCCTTTGGTTCAGTGTGCCCGCGGCATCTAGCTCATTGAGCGGGGAATCTAGCAGTGTTGGCTTGGATGTCTCAGGGCTGTCCATGGCAAGCGTTGGCTTGGAACCCCTACTCGCCTCATATGGGGCCTGAGGCCTGGGTCCAAGGAGGCTCTTATCTTTGGGCTGGTTCGAGCCCTCTCCTCTCACGTGTAGGCATTCGTGGTGGTGGTGGGAAGGCCAGGGGGCAGTGGTGAGGAGGAGTGGAGGTGCTGGGGCCTGGGTTCCAGGTCCTGCCCCACCTGTGCTTTGGCCAGTTCCCTTCAGCGACTGGCAACCACTGGCTTCCGGGGGAGCCGCCCAGGTAGGCACAGGTTAGGTGCCCAACTCACTTGGCTCATCCTCCCAGAAAGGGAAGACCCTGCCCTGTGGGTGTCCTGCCAGAGCTATCCAGGTGCCCTGCTGGATGGGGTGCTCCGGTGGCATCACCCTGGGGACACTGTCTCCCTCTTGACCACCTCACGGCACTAGGGCATCTTCTCTGCTCCCAGAGAACCCAGGGGCAAGGCCCCACCTAATGTCAGTTGAGTGGGAGGGAATGTGGGTGGGTATGTGGCCAGGATGGTTTGCTCTTTAGAACATGAAATCCTAGCTCCTCCAGCTCCTGTCCCCACACCCAGGAACTCACGCGTGCGCGCGCGCGCACACACACGCACACACACACACACACACACACACACACACACACACACACATTCCTCGCCTCCAGAGGCTGCCACCACGAAGAAATGCAAGCCTTCCGGGGCGCAGGAAGAAAAGCACACGGGCCAGAGAGGAAGTTGCTTTGGGGGCTCAAGGACCCTAAGGAGCTCGCACACCTCAACAGCGACTTTCCTTCCACTGGACAGTCGACTATCCTATGTCGGACAGTGTAGAGCTTCTAAGCTTCACAGGCCTAATCACCTCCCCCCTCTTCCCCCGTACCCCTTCCTGGGCCTCCCCGCAAACCCCTGAAGCTGTCGGGTGACCTCTAAAAAGCACAGAAGCGATGTGCAGTGACTCACCTTCTGGATCATGCTTCGGGTCGGGGTCGGGAGAGTGGTAGTGGACTGACCGCTGACTTCCTCTTGCCCAGGAAGTTCCTGCCCAGGAGGTTCGGGTTCCAGGGCCTCCAATCCCTATCCACCTTGGTCTTTGGTCCTTGGCCATCACCTAACTCTAACCCTAACCCAAAGCCCTAACGGGAACAGGAACCCTGTTGCACAGATGGCAAAGTGAGCAGGATTGAGGATAGGAGTGCTGTTTCCAAAGAGGAACCGGTGTTTGTGTGGGACGTGGCAGTATTTCCGTTCGGCCCTGCTTGTGATTGGCCATGAGGCAAGACCATTATGGTTGTGGACTTAAGTTGGTGAGTCCCTGGCTCTACGTTCTGCTATGTGTTTGTAGCTAAGGACGTCAGTCATTCCCGTGACATCACCACCTCCAGAGTGCCGTCACACGAGGGATGAAAACCATCGAAAACTTTATTGAAAAATAAAAAGTGACCCGCCCCTCTCCCACAGGCCGCAACGGTGTCACGTGGGGCCGGGGTAGGAAGGCACCTGCAGGTGGCCAGGGTCTGGTCAGTGAGGAAGATCCCATTGTTCCAAGGAGCCCATTACTCCCGTGACCCTGGAAAGTCTGTGCAACTCGAACAATCACGTCATGGCTTGTGTGGGAGCAGGAGCGGGGCAGGCCGGCTGCAAGCACAAACGTCATCCCCCAAGTAATCCCGGGCACATCACAGGGGCCGCGTGAGGTCGTACAGGTTCACGTCGTCATCATCCTGGTCATCCCAGGAAGGGTTCAAGTCCGCTGGGCTCAGCTCAAACCTGGGGTAGAGAAAAGGCGGGGCTAGAATCAGTGGGCGGGGCCGACGGTAAGAGCGCGGTTAGCGGCAGCTTCCATGGCAGAGTAGGCAGCAGTGACCGGGAGGAAAGCTAGAGGGCAGAAGTTGAGTGGCCCAGGGCGATGGGCGGGGCCCTACGGAGAGGCAGGATACACGCCCCGCAGGAGCCGCCCACTCACGCATCCTCCCACTCGTCCCCAGCCGTGGCCGCCGCTTCCTCCGCCACCAGGAAGTCGTACTCCTGCGCCGCGTAGACATCCCAGTCTGAGGGAGGGGGGCCGTCGGGGGAGTCAGCGTCCTGCGTGAGAGATGTGGTGGTGACGACGGCGGAGATAACCAGTCTGACGCCCTAAGTCCGTGCCCTCATCGGAAGACACCACTGGAAATCCCTCCCCAACACTGCAGACACCCACCCGCGCCGGCGCCGCCCGCTCCCGCTGCTCCCGGTCCAGGTATTTGTCCACGTTGAAGAACGTGTCGAAGAAAACGCCCGCGAGGCCGCAGCGCTTCAGATCATGCAACGTGATCCTGCCTGCGTGGAGCAAAGCGGGTCACATTTCTCGGGGAGGGCAGTGTCCCGTGGGAGGCAGCCACACCCTACCATGTTTCACAGAAGCACATTCCTTAGCATGTCCAAGCTATGCCTCCCTGGAAGCCTCGCCTTGTTCCCAGAAGCGCTGCCCCCTCTTAACCCATACACACAAGGGCCCAGCAAATCCCTCGTCAGGCAGCCGCTCCAGCAGCTCACTGAAGTTCCGCCTACTCAAACCTGTCTTTAGAGAACTGTTCGCAGAAGGGCCCTGGCTCCAACTCGCCTGCCTCCAGCCTCCCCCGGAAAGTCCTGCCCCCTCTCACCAGGTACCCGCGGCCTGACCATGTCCATCATCTGGCATGCACAGTCGCGGAAGGGCAGTGGCTCCACGTCCCGGGCCTCCAGCCGCTGGGCCTGCTCCTCGTAGAAGAACTCGAGCTCGAACAAGGAGAGTGCGCCGTCACCGTCCAGGTCCATGCAGCGGAACCAGTACTCGGTGCTGCATGCAAATTATGGGTGACTTGGGTGGGACACACGTGACACATGGAGAAGGGGGAGAGCATGCTGTCCCCGTCCTGGTCCATGCAGCAGAACAAGTACTCAGCGCTGCGTGGCACGGTGTGTAGGTCACGCGAGGAACCTGGGAGTGTTGGGGTGGGCACAGGTGACTCAAGGACAGGGAAACAGCACTGGAGACTGCCCGGTGGGTGACAAAGATGGGTGACTGACACAAGCTCAGGGACCAACTGCAGAGACTCCGCCCACAGCCCCTCCCACATACCTGGTGGGCGTGGTTTTATCCTCCTCTGAAAGCAGGAACCAGATGAAGTCCGCATAGCTCATCTTCCCGTCCTTCCGCACCTTCCGGCCCCTGTGGGTGGGTGGTGTCAGGGCCGGCCCGCCTTTGACGTCACAGGGACTCCCCCTGCCACCATTCTACCAGCAGGTACCTAGTCACAGCACCGGAGAAGATCCTGTCAATCATCCTGGAGGAGATGGCTGTGGAGGAAAGTGGTGGCTGAGACCCCGCCCTTTGTGACGTCACCCACAGCTGTCCTGCCCATCAGACCAGCCTCTTCAAGTCCCTCTCAGCGAATCTGCTACACACCCTCTGTCACTCACCCAGGCCCCGCCCCTCCACCCCTCAGCCCTGGTCCTATCCCTCCACTCTGCACCTGCCCAGTCCCTCAGGAATGTTGTCTCAGGCAGGCATGACCATCTGTCCTATTGTCCCCTCACAGATGCCATCCTGGCACGCCCATCAGCCCTTTTGTGACGTGATGTCTCCAGCTCTCACCCAGCTGTCTTGGCTGTGTACCCCTCACCCAGGCCACGCCCCCTCAGTGCAACAACCACACACCGTTGTTCCCAAGCTCAAGACCACCGGTGCTTGTAACCCCAGATCACCTGGCACCCTGTCCTCTGTCCTTCAATCAGCCTCCACCTCTGTCCCTCAGCCCCGCCCTGTCATTAGACATGCCCACTGGGCTTTCCTCCCAGGCCTTTCATCTACCCATGGCTCTGTTCCATGGTCCCTGTGTGCCCATCAAGGCCAGTGACCTCAACTCCCTATCAGTCAGAGGCCACGCCCCTCTGCACCAGGGTCCCACGTCACTTCTGCCCCACTATCAGGTAGGTCCTGTTTGCTGTCTGTCTCCGTCACCCTGCCTTGTGTCCCCACAGGCCCTGCCCCGCGACCTGATATGTCAGGTCACGCCTGTCAATCATAAGGCCGCGGTCCATCCATCCTCCTGCAACTCCTCCCCATCCATCCACACAGGCCCTGCCCCCCATGCTTACCCCCATCCCCATGCCGCCCCAGGTCGCGCCTGTCAATCATCAGGTCGTGGTCAGCATCCAGCTCCCAGAACTTGCAGTAGATGACATAGAAGTGCTCGTAGGAGAAGAACTCCGTCAGCTGATTGATGTCATGCTCCACCTCCAGCAGCGCGACATTCTGAGGGGGGCGGGGCCTGGGTGGGACACGCCCACTCCCCCCCACGGGTCACCCGACTTCATCTAGTGGGGACAATACCCTCACACTACATCACATGGATGGGTGATGTGGTGTGGACAGAAAGGGAAAGGTAGGCCATACCCCCATCCTTATGGGACACGCCCCTCACACAACATATACATGGATAGATGGAGGGAAAGACAGGTAGGCCACGCCCCTTCTTATGTCCCCAGATGGCTATACCCCTTTCCCCTGGAACCCCCATTTCCAATCACCTGCAGAAAGCTGCTCCGCCGCAGCTCTGAGCACGTGATTCTGCCAGTCCACGACCTGTTCACTGTGTAGAAGATCCTCTGGATGACCTGCAGTCACGGCAGGGGCGGGGTCACACATGAGGCGCCGGGGTTACGGCGGGCATGGTCAGGGCCTGTCACTCACCGTCGTGATGTAGCGAGAGTGGAACTCAGAGGCCTCTTTCAGGAAGGACAGGCCGGGGTGAGTGTTCACCACATCCTGTGGGGGGAGGGATCACGTGGGTAGGATGGAGGAGGCTTGGCCTGTGTTGTCTGTGATGAGGCCGGGAAGTTGACAAGCCCAGGAGGGGGCGTGGCCTGAGATGAAGGTGAGGCCAACTGTGGCCTCAGGCAGGGTGAAGCCTTGAATTGTCATAGGCAGGGGATTAGCCAGGGATGGGGCCATGGCCAGTGGTGTGTGGGTCTGACCAGGTACAGGTGGGGCCAAGGGCAAGGGTGTGGCCAGGCCTAGGATGTGTAAGAAACCAGGCACAGGCTTGTGGGGGGTGGAGGTAGGGGGAGCAGGGAGTGCACACAGGAGGGGGCATGGTCCGAGTAGAGAGGATGGACCTCAGAGGAAGGAACAGCCCCAAAGAGGCAAGTCAAGGACAATAAAAAGGTCTGGAAGACGGTATGACCCTGGTGGGGGCGTGGACTGGTATATGGTCCAGACTTAGAACAACGGTTCTAAAGCCCTGGGGCAGCAAGGGCAGGAGTTCCCGCCCCAGGAAGTTGGTACCAGGGAGGGCAAGGCTTGGCCTGGGTCTTGAATGTGGGCTGGGACAAGGAAGGGTCGGGAGGCGTGTCCCAGGGCAGAGGCGTGTCCCATCAAGTGAGTGTGGCTTACAAGAAGGCCCGGCCCAGGAAAGGGACAGGGCAGGGGCTGGGACAGGCATGTCCTCACCTGCAGTAAGTCCTGGTATACCAGGTATCTGCTTCCTGGTGGGGGGGGGGGGGGCGTTACCTGTGGTGTGGGCAGGGCTAGCGAAGTGGGAGGGACCTGTGAGATGGGCATGGTCCCGAGAAAGGGGGCGTGTCCTCACCTGCAGGAAGGGCACAAAGTCCTCCTGCACCAAGAAATCTGTCCCAGGAGCCATGAGCAGCCTAACGAACCGGGAGGCATCATCATGACAAGTCAACAGAATCCTGGGGGTGAGGAGAGAGCGGGGGTGGTGGCTTCACTTCCTACCATGACCGCTTGGACTCCAGCCCCTCATACACAAGCGCATACTCACTTCCGCCACGTGGCCACGAACTTGTGTACAGACACAGACCCTGTGCGCTCCCCGCCAGCGCCATAGAACAGAGGGGCCTTCCAGTACAGCGGGCAGCCGCAGGCCTGTGGGGTTGGGGCGAGGGGCGAGGTCATCAGGTGGCAGGGAGCAGGGACATCAGAGGGCGGGGCGCAGGGCAGTCAGGGTGAGGGGCCCACCTCGGCCAGGGCGCCCATGTCCCCCAGAGCCGCCCTCTCCTGAGGGAACCCGGAGAACACGCGCTCCACCCTGGCGATAACATCATCCACGCGGCCACCAAGACTCCGCCCTCCTTCCTGCTCCTGCTGCGTGGGGCGACCGCGTGGGAAATGGAAAGCCGGGATGATGCTGTGGCTGGTGGGCGGAGCCTGGGGGGGCGGCGGCTCCTCCTTCCTTGTCTGGGCCTGCGGGAAGGCAGGGATAGGGCGTTACGGGGAGGGGGGTCAGTCACCTTAAGGACACGCCCCCTCCTGTCAGGAGTAACCCGTGATTCACACCCACAGCCTATCAGTCACCCTCAGACTCTCCTGGCAGCCTCTGCCAGATTAACATGGGGTATTTTTAGCCATTGCAGTTGCTGGGAGAAGGCGGGCGGGGCCCTGATTGTGGGCGGGGCCAGGGCTCCCGACCAGCCCCTTCCAGGCCTCCTGGTGCCACCCCGACCCCGTCCTTCTCCGTCTCCCCAATAGGGTTGTGACCTGAGCTCCGGAAACAGGATCCGCCCCATACGGACACCTCGGGACAGACAGGGACCCACAGACACACCACACACGCCAACCCCGGGACTTAGTGAGAGCTTTCCGGACCCCTCAACATACTTCTCCTCCCTGACCCCGACAGGTGTCACACGTCGGCCCCACCCCCTAAAGACACACGGAGGGAGGGATACACCGGCTTGGCCCTCGCTGGAGCTTCCAGGCTAGGGAGAGCCCCGCCCCCCACACCTGACAGGTGTCACGGGCGGACCCGCCCCCGACACGCACACGCGGATGGAAGCGCGGACTTAGGACTCAGACGCGGACGACACAGATCCTGACGGACGCACCTGCCCCAGCGCCCGCAGCCTCCGGCGGAAGCGCGACGGCAGCACCAGGTCGCATCCCCGGGCCAGCGCCGCCAGCTCCCGCCGCACATGATCGCCGTCCGGGCCGCGCGGGGGCGGGGCGGGCGGGGCGCCGCGCATGGGGGACGCGGGGCGGAAGGTCAGCGGGGGAAGACGCGCATGGCGGGCCGGGGTGCGCTCCCTGCGGTCCGGTGCCCGGCGGCCGTGCGCGGCCCGGAGTCGGCTCTCCCTGTCCTCCCCGCAGGCTGGAGCCCAACCCTGCCCTCCCTCCCTCCGCGGCAGGCCACTGCTGCCCTCGGCGTCACGTGACCCCCGGGATTAGGAGTCCTGACAAGTGACAAGTGGTCAGTAGGGGGTGAGGGTGGGGGAGGGACGGAATGCACACGGTGGAGGGGGAGACCGGAGGTGTGCGCCTGCGACCGTGGCCCCGCGGTGACATCCCACCACGTCCTGTGACCGCGACACCATCCCCGGTGACCCTGAGGTGACCCCTGTCTCTCCCGGTATTCCATGGAGGGAGGAAGACTCGCTGGGATTCCCTCCCCCGCCACACAAACATAGACTTCCGGTTACGAGACTTAAAACGTGCTCTTTCACTTTAATTCGCGAGAGCGACAGGTGACACCTGTCACTTACCCCGAGATTCCCGCCCCCAACCTCCCCGCGGCTTGCACACTCACCGCCCTCCTCCGTGGGGACCGCTCGGGGCGGGCACTTCCACCTGTGATTCGCAGCAGCGCGCGGGGCACGTCGGGAGTTCTGTAGGCCTCACTTCCGGTTGCGTCCCCGCTTCCGGTCCCGCGCACCACAGGGGTGCAGCGTTCCGGGTCCGCCGGGTGGTCCTCTTCCGGGTCCGTGATGCGGCGCAGCCCGTCCCTCAGCGCGCGCTGCACGTCGGGATCGCTGAGGAAGCGCAGGAACAGCTCGTCCATCTTCAGGTGCAGCGCGGGCCGCGGCGGGTTCCGGGGCGCCATAGCGCACGGAAGTGCGGTCGCACGGACGGAGACGCGAGGTGGACCGACGGAAACACTGCCTCGGGGCCCGTAAACTCCGAGGGCGGCTTCTCCGGCTTCAAAACAGCCGCGTCTACCGCGGGGTTAGTGCGTCATCATGCCGCGACATCAACACTGCGGCCGCAAACCGGAAACACCGGCCGTGTCGGGCGCCGGAGCGGAAGCGCGGCCCAAGCGCGGATGCGCAGGGACTGTGGGTTGCCCACTCAACTGCTCAGGCTTCAATACAGCCGCCTGCTGACAAAAAAAAAAAAAGGAACATGGGTGCAGGACTGTTGCGTCATCGCGACGTGACGTAGACACGGTGGCCACTTACCGTAAACAGCGGCTTTATAGGACGCGGCATGGGACTTCCGTACTCACGGAGTGATGGACAAACGCAGGGACGGACGGATATGCGGCGCCACGCGGGGCGGGTCACGGAGGGCGGGGAAACCCACGCGCGAAGATGCCCACCTCCTCCGCAGGTTTCAAAACAACCGAGAACGCCGCAGAGATAGGCTCCGGAGCGGGATGGAAACGTCATCGCGCAGCGACAGTAACAGTGGCTTTACGTGGTACCATGCCGCACGGACGGAAGAACAAACACAGAAGCGGAAACACGGACCCATGCCGGGCTGCGCCTCTTCCGGGCTGGACACCCCACGCGAGCTGACGTCGGCCTGATTCCACAGGCCGCAATACACTCTCCTAGTCCTAAAATACAGGGTCCAGTGAAGGACGATACGTCATCGCGCCGCTACGTAAACACTCTGGGTACGCGTCGTTGCTTCGGGCCCAAAATACCACGAATCGGGGATTTACTGGCGCCAAAAGGGACACGGAGACGGAAGGACCCAGGCAGGGTTGGAAACACCACGCAAGGGCACGCCCCCTATTATGGGAGCTTCAAAACGGCGGCGACAACTTGAGGGGAAGAGCCGATTGGATCACCAGGAGGATATAGCTACACTGTAGAGCGACGTCATCAAGCCGCGCTGCAGACCACTCACACCGCGATTTCCGATCACTGCCGGGAGGGTCACACATGGGTCCCAGGGTCTATGAAGCAACCCCACAGCGGGCCAGAACTGGTTCTTTGCTGGCGGTCTTTTCAAAAAGCCATAGAGTTCTGCGCATGTGTCACACCTGTCAGTCACCGTGTGGGCGGGGCCCGGGCGTCCTGTCATTCACTCTGAGCAGGACCCGGACTTCCTGTGAGCCACCCTGTGCCCAGGCCCTAACCCTGAGGGTCACTCACCCAGTGTGTGGGACCAAAGAGTCCTGTCAATCACCCTGTGGTTGGGACCTTGTCATCCTGTTGGCTGGACAGAGTCACCCCCTTGGGCATGACAACAAACAATAGGCGCCTTCTTTGGTCAGCTTGGAGATAACAAGCATGCAGGAAGAGGAAGATGAAGACTAGTTATTGATGATTTAATGTATGCCACTGAAGGCAGTGTAGGTTTGGATCTGGCCTCAGATAAATATCTTACACTGTCTCCACAGTTTGAGTGATACAAAATAGCCACTGTTGTTTATGGCCCTTTACTTTCAGGGACAGTAGGAATAACCTTCGGAAGAAATGGATTAACTCCTCACAGCTTTATTGTGCACCCAGGTATTACAGATGGGTGTTGTAATGAAGAAATTAAGATGGCTTATGTAAAGAAGGAGATGCAAATTGTTGCGGGGGGCGGGGGTAGAATTGCTCAGCTGTTAACTCTTTCCTTACATCAAGAGCAAAGCCGTAGAAAGAACAGGTGCATTTGGGAATACTGGAAGATGTGTGTTCTAGCACACAATAGTTAATGATCAGAGATGAATGGTGTTTAAATAGTAGGTTTGGTGGATTCGAGAGCAGATGTCACGATCCTTTCTCCAAAGTCCTGGAACACAGATTGACCACTTCAGAAGGTTTATACATAATTTATAGAAATTGGGGAATTATCTCAAATATCTCAATCTTGTTCTCTTCTTATCCAATTTACTGGTTTGATGAAAAGATAACATGAAAGACACTAGTCATAACTCTTCCTTCCTTACACATGCAAGTTCCTGCTGTGCAGCCACCTCAGCTTCACTTGCATGTCTTACAGTGCACAGCAGCAGCCACACACACTCAGATATGGCTTGCTAGCAGTGTTGTACCATACAGGCTATTCTTAGTGACTGCAATTCATGCTAAAGTCAATGAACCCTGTTAATCAAGATGGCACAATACCCATATCACACAGAGAAAGACAGCCACCCTGGGGGGGTGGGAGGCACACACACACACCACCTCCAGTTGGCACAGCCTTAGTTGTATGTTCTGCCCATAGTAAGGCCTTTGCAACTGCAAACGTAGCAAGGCACACTACTGCATACCCCGTGTAAAAAGGAGGCCACATGAGACTCTTCCATGCATATTCTTATCCTTCAGACAGTTGAACCTCAGTTGGATGCCTTCTCCAAACCAAGGCCATGAAACCACGACTCCAAAACTCATGGATATGCCAAAGGTCACATGTGGAAGTCAAAGCGCAACATGTTAGGGTCTGTACTTTTTTCACTCCATGTGGCTCTGTAGAATTCAACAGAGGTCATAGGGCTTGATGGCAAGTACCTTTACCCACTGAGGCGTCTTCCAGCTCCCCCAAACTCAACTTTGGATCTTTTTTTTATTAATTTATTCATATTACATCTCGATTGTTAGCCCTTCCCTTGTTTCCTCCTATTCCTCCCTCCCACTTCCCCCCTTCTCCCCTCCCCTATGTCTGTGGTTGAGGGAGACCCCCCCATATATGCTCTTAGAGTATCGAGTCTCTTCTTGGTAACTTGCTATCCTTCCTCTGAGTGCCACCAGGCCTCCCCATCCGGGGGATGTGGTCAGAAAAGGGGCACCAGAGTCCATGTGAGAGTCAGATCTCACTCTCCACTCACCGGTGGAGAATATCCTGTTCGTCGGCTAGGTCTTGGTAGGGGTTTGAGGTTTACTGCCTATATTCTCCTTGGCTGGTGCCTTAGTTTGAGGAGGACCACAGGACCCAGTGGATCCTACTATTTCCCCATTCTTCCATGCTCCTCTCACCTAAAGTCTCAATAGGATGTCCTCTCCTCTGACCCACTTTCCTGGTAAGTAAAGTTTTTCATGGGACATATCCCTTGGACTAGTGTTTTGATATAAGTGACCATTTGTCTCTTTTTGCTTCTGGGTGAACTCACTCATTATGATAATTTCTAGATCAATCCATTTGTCCACAAATTTTGGGAATTCCTTGTTTTTAATAGCTGAGTAGTATTACATAGTGTAAATGTACCACAGTTTTCTTCTATTCTACATTGGGCAGTAATTTGTTGTATTAACTTTTCCTGGGGAAGAATGGGTACCTATTACAAAACAACGTAAGGATTCTTTCTACCAAAGTCCAACATGGTGAGACTATTTATAAATAATAACATGGTAACCACAAAATAGCTTCATCACTGCAAAGTCCTACTCCATCATGGATGCTGGCTTCATGGAAGCTACATCATGCAGCCCTAATTTCAGTTAACCTTCCATATCTATGTACTCCAACATCACAAAAGGTCACTGATAAATACTGTAGAAGGTCACAAGAGAGTAAAGGCTGGAACTCCAGGTGAGAGTCCTATGATCCTCTCTTTCTTCTACTATACAGTGTTGACAATTCCATTACCATAACCATAGACCTGGCTATTGCTATACTGTTCTATTCTATTAGTTGCCATGGCTACCTGAACAAAGAGCTGCTCTCAAAAATGGCAATGAGATAATCACGTTAAACAATATTATAAGAGAGATGAGCAGGACAGAGCCAACCTACTGAATTGACACTGGGTATTAATTATAGGAAGAATCAATTTGGAAGAGTGAGAGTGGAATGGGAGTATAGAAGCGCAGTTGCTGTTTGTTTGTTGCAGCCTAGATGTCGTCCTCAAACTCCAGGTACCTGTTTCACCCTTGAGCAGCCCTTTGTGAGGCCAAGTCACACATACTAGTCCTGTCATTTGGTGGTCCTTGAGAGGCTAAATTGCAAATGACTTTCTTGCCTGTGAGTAGCTCTGTGTGGGGTTAAGATCAGGTGTTACATACTGGCCTCACTGTTGAACAGTCCTTCATGGGTTAGGTCACAGATAATAATGTCATCACTAGGTGGTCCTTCAGGATTCTAGTTTTGAATGATGGCCCCCCCTTTGGGTAGAACTTGCCATGTCTCTGAGCATCTGAGTCTATGTTTCCTTGAAGACTCTGTCTTTGTCCAGGTTTCTACCTTACTGAATGCCCTAGGGTTGTGATACAGAGCTGCTTTCCTGTAGGCTAGACATTCTGTTGACTGTTGACCAGATCTCAAGCCACAGAATTACCCAAGGGTACAGTTCATTGAGATTCTGGAGCTGGCAATCCTCTACCTCAGCGGGAGACTTTGAAGTGGTGTGTCTTGAGGGGCAGGAGAGATATCTGTGATTAAGAATGCTTGCTGCACAATTGTGAAGACCAAACACACCTAACAAGCCAGGTGTATCCTAATTCAAAAGCCAAATGACATCTTTTAGTGTTATCTGGAATCACACCAGTGAGGAAACTGCCTGATCATAGGCCAGGAAGCTGCTTGACCATTGATGCCTGAACCTCTTCAGCATCATGGGCTCTGCCATCCACCCTGCCTTAATGCTCTCTGACAGAACTTGTCTGCCATGGAGATAAAGAGGGAGAAAACATCCCATCCTAGATTGCACCAACAAATGTCACACAGACTAGGTGTAAAACAGATGAATAGTATCAATTGGTAACAATTTCCCTAAGTGACTTCAGCTCCCTTTATCTAATTTCTACCTCTTACAGGAAAATGGCATTTGTATCTTAAATCCATAAGCTCAGAGTCATCAATAGTGATCACCTATACTCTTCAATGCAGAGCTACTCTGCAGATATGATTGTCTTTCCATGGCAATAACACAATCATTGGGGGGAAATTGTTTCATAAAAAGGGGGGATGCCTTCACAAACAGATAAAGATTAAACCTAAGATAAATCCAGAGTGACAACTCGACCCCCTCGCGTTCGTCAGAGGAACCCTGTGTTGGACTCACTCCCATCTATCTGTGCATCCTGTCCTCTGGAATGTGTGGCTTCCAGCTCTTCCACCCCCTTGAGAAGCTACCGATTCAAGAATGTTATCTGCAATCACACCTCCTTTCTTCTTTTCTCTCTCATTAAACTCAGTCTCATTGAAGCCACCTGGTTCTGCTGAGGTGTTAAGTCAAAATCCAGCTACAGTGGTTACAGAGAAAAAATTCTGTTCCTGAAGTCCTCAGCTCACAAGAACCAGCACTGGGGAAACCTGATTTTTAACAGGCATTGAAGGAAATCACTCCCTGATTCTGGAAGAAGGCTGCTGCCCTGTTTCATTCCTCATGCTAGACTAGACTGACATCTAATGGGCAACTAAAGTATCACTCTGAAGACCCCTGCAGCTTTGCTGGCTAGTATTTCTCCAAGCCAGGCGTATCCAAGAAATCTAGGGAGAGATCTCAGGGCTGGCAGAAGATAACTGAGAGGCTGAAGGAGGGAGTTCACAACTTCAAGGCTGGCCTGGGCAAAGTACTCTGGGCTCAAAATGGAACACTAAAAGGAGAGTAAGCTTTGAGCTCTGTAACAGAACACTTTCCTAGCATAAGTAAGCTGTGTGGGTCGTTCTCACAAAACTGAAGAGCTTCTGTAAGGCAAAGGACATTGTCAATTGGACAAAGCTACAGTCTAGAGAATGGAAAAATATTTTTACTGACTTCACATCCAATAGAGGACTATATTCCAAAATATATAAAGAACTCAGAGTAGATATCAAAAGACCAAACTATCCAGACTTGATAGACTTGAACATCATTTCTAAAACACGTCACTCTTGGCCTTCTTCCAGTTCCAAACTTGTGTGAGTCAAGCTTCTTGTCCACATCTGCTAGTTTTCAGAAAAGTAAGGATACATGTTCAAAGTCTCAGAGTACCCAATCCTGTTCTTTCCTAGTCCTGTAGCCCCTGGAGAATTGTGCTTCCCATTAAAGGCCATGAATTGTTCCTGGTCTTATAAGACCACTAATAATAGTCTCTGTAGATATTCTAAAGGAATACTGGGCACAGATGGGGATCACAGTGTGGCTGATAGTGGAGATGGGATGGAGGAAGAAAGCGCAGGAAGTGACCGCTGGAACTTACTTTGGGGCCATTCTGGGTGTGCTGTGGAAACCTAATGCACTGAAAACTTACTACAATCTGAGAAGAGGATCCACATGAGGACTCCTGGAAATGGGGGAGTTTCAACAGCCCATCTCTTGTAACCAGGTGACACAGTGGTGGTACATGATAGCATTCAATTGAGGTTTTGGCCCTAGGCCCCATGGAAATCAACAAAACCAGCCTGTTGCTAAGACAAAGTCACAATCTCCACAACATGACATGCTTCGAGTCACAGTATTTGTCCCAATCAACCCTCCACTGGGTGGAGTCTCTCAGAGGACATCGGTGTTGGATTAATTCTTTTAAAGTATACAATTCAAAAGGGTTTTTTAGTATGTCCTTATATAACCAACACAATGTTTGTTTTTTAAAACATATTTATTACTCCAGAAAACCCCTTTATCCGTTAATACTTATACCTTGTTCCTCCAGACCCTACCCCCTATCAGCTACTAATCTAACTCTCTGGTAGTTAATAGAAATGAAATCACCTACTGTAGAACTATCCCGTTCTTCTCTGGCCTGGCTTCTTTGACTGAGTTTAATGTTTCTAAGGTTTATTCTCCTCTTACGGCTATGTAATATTCCCTGGTATCAACACACCACACTTTGTTTACTCATTGATCTAATGGTAGGTATTTAGGTTTTCTATTTGTGTTTATTATAAATCATGCTGAGCACATAGAGGTGCTAAGGGATGCACCATTTCATATTTAACAAATGTAGCAGATTCATGTTCCTCAAATACTATATGCTTATGTGTGCCCCAGTGCTTCTATGTGCTAGATATGTCCTATATCACTGAGCTATGTCCTCAACCTGCAACACTTAATTTCTAATTTTTAAAAGAGATCTTGCTGCCCAGCCTCAAACTCGTGTATGTTTTCCTCCACTTACCAAGTGCTGGGACTCCAGGACTGTGCCCTCACTATGCACTTACCTTTTAATAAACCATCCTAATGACATTCGGTAGCATCTGGTTGTACTTTGATTTGTATTGCTCGAGGGCTGGTAATGTTGGACATCTTCCTTTGTGCTAGTGAACCATTTGAATGTCTTCTGTGGAGAGTGTCTGTTGAGATCCATTGCCCACCGTGTCAGTGGGTGGCCTTTTAGTGTTGTTATAAAAGATCTTTATGTGTTCTGAACACAAGGTTCTTCAGAGCCTATCTTTTTATACACGATAAATGAAGATATTTCCAAGAGCAGTGAAAACATGATGGCTTCTTCTGGACACAATACTGCTAAAAGCAGAAACTTCCTGTGTGCTATACAATTCATAGTTGATTGTACTGAGACATATTTAGTTATATTAACATGCCATGCCTTTTTCAGCATTAAAAGGGAGTCTAGAGCCTTCCATATGTGAGGCAAGCTCACTCTACCCCTGAGATACACGCACAGCCAAGTATGTTTCTTAATAGCAGTTTCCAAGGCTTTTCTTTTTTTAATGAGGGAGAAGAATATAAGAAATATGTCTCTTTTATTTTAAAAAAAAAAAAAAGTTGTAGCCAGATTTTGACTACTTTGGTTCTATTTCCTACCTCCCTACACCACCCCTATACCTTCCAACCCCTCAACACTAAGTAGGAAAGAAAGAAGGCTAGAAGGTAAAGAGGCATCAATATCTTTAGACTACTTCCTGCTGATTATGGGTACTGAGTGTCTTGGGGCAAATTTGATCTCTGTCAGCAGGATATCTCTAACCAGCAAACAGCAATCCAGCAAACAACAAACAGCAACTGGAAACAGCAAGCAGCAGGAGCAGACAGCAACTGAGGGTACAGCAGCTGCCTCCCGGGGCTCTGGCATCTATATGCCCTCTGAAGAGTCCCCAGAATTCCAAACAAACTATTCTCAGCTGGCAAAATTATGTCCCTACCTATGAGAGGAGGAGGCAAATCATAGTCAGCTACCGTAGGCAATCTGAAGCAGCCCCATATCCCACACCTGGGATTAAAACAGAAACATACTCGCATAGCATTTGTTTGTAAAGAGACCAAAATTCTCACTACAGAATGTTAACGTGAATTAAACTTTGGGTGGCGGGAGAAGATCATTGAGACGGCTCACCATGTTAAGATCACTCTCCATACAAGCCTAATAACCCGAGCTCCATCCCTAGACTCCATGTGAGGAGGATCAAACCAACTCCCAAAAGTTGGCTGCTGACCTGTACATATGTGCGTTACAAGCACCCGAACCACAAGCATCATACACACGTAAGCAGAAGCCATGAAGGGATGCTCATTGGCTCACAGCTTGTTCAGCCTGCTTTCTTTTTTCTTTCCTTTTTTTGTTTGTTTGTTTGTTTGTTTGTTTTGGTTGGAAAGACAGGGTTTCTCTGTGTAGCCTTAGCTGTCCTGGACTCACTCTGTAGACGGGGCTGGCCTCAAACTCACAGAGATCCACCTGCCTCTGCTTCCCGAATGCTGGGATTAAAGGCGTGCGCCACCACACCCGGCCAGCCTGCTTTCTTATACAACCTAGGAACATCTGCCAAGGAATGCCACCACCCACAGTATGCTGGCCTTCCCGCATCAACCCAGAAAATGTCCCTACAGACTTCCTACCAGACTGATGGGAGACAATCCCTCTAAGATTCTGTCTTCCTTGATTATGTCTAAGTTTGCATCAGTGTGACAGAAATCAACCAGTCCAATATCCCACAAGGCTCATGTACTACCGTGAAAGGGAGAGAAGGAAAGAATGGAAGTGTCAAAGTTTGGAGAGAAATGCTATGACATGGGGTCTTCTGGACATGACATGGTAATACACTCATGAGCTCCATACAGCTGGTTTTTCTGCAGAAATTCTACATAATATTGGGGCATCATCACGGTGTCCTACGCGGTGAGAGGACCGTTAGGCCTCAACACTCAGTGAGGGACTACAGGCAGTTAATGTGAGAGGAGTAGCATAAGATTTTTTTAAAGGAGAAAAATCAGACAAGCAGTCATTCAACTGCTTAAAGTTTATGATTTTTACTTAGTACATTATAATGGGAAACAATCATTCAACAAATGTTATATTTTAGAAAAAATATTTTTTCTTTAAATTTTCTCATTTTTTTATTTGTGTTGATGTAGATTATGTAGGTCACAAGGCAGAAGCTTTAAAGGACCAAGGATCAACTGGAGCAGAATCTAGAAAGAAAAGCAAGAATTACATGTTTGGCCGAGTGTGGTGGCGCACGCCTTTAATCCCAGCACTCGGGAGGCAGAGGCAGGTGGATAGATCTCTCAGTTCGAGGCCAGCCTGGTCTACAAAGTGAGTCCAGGACGGCCAAGGCTACACAGAGAAACCCTGTCTCGAAAAACAAAAAAAAAAAAAAAAAAAAAAGAATTATATGTTTGATCCCAACAGCTTTAGAAGTAACTTAGCAGAAGTAGGTAGGAAACATTGAATCACCAGTGTTTGAGAACCAACTTGTGTATGAACCACAATACAAAATGAGAAAAATTGTGATGTGCCTGTGGTTTGCACCCAGACTCTGATATCATCATAGCTAAGTACCAGACAGTTTCCATTTGTATTCATGGACAAACCATGGGCTAAGTCATAAGGACCAAGCAGCAGAGTCAAGACAAGAGGGCCCACTATGCGGCAACCATATGATGTAATCCTCCCAAATCAGATGGACAGGCAATGTCCACTCAGGTCGTGGCTATTATGCAGGTATAATACAGGGAACTGTGGGAAAACACAGATGAAACTTGGAAGTCCATCTTGGGTCAGGACTACAGGCTCTATGGTGGAGGGAAACACTGAAGAGAGCAAGCCAGGAAGATGGAAGCAGAGCCCACTAACAGCTAGAGGTGGGAAAAAGCACACATGTGGTGGGATGCTTACAGAGAAAGAAGTGGAGTAGGCAGGTGGCAAGGTACGAGGATGAGTGTGGACAACCACCTGGCTGATGGGGATGACTTGTGTTAGTGCAGGCTAAGGAAACAACACTTCCCTGAGGGGAAAACGAAGCAGTGAGAAAACAGTGGCAGGAGTTTAAATGGCACTTGCAGAGGACAGCTTACACAGTGACTCCTCCTCTAAGTGTTGCTGGAAGAGTCTGGGTTTTTCTACCATCATTCTGAGAGGGCGATGGTGACAGAGTGATAAAGTGCTGGGATAGAAAACATGAGGGTACAGAGACTTTTGGAGACAAAGCCACAGACCATGAAAAATGAGGAATAAATGTGTGCTAGCGATGTGTGTGCTTGCATCTTTTGTTTGATCTACTTAGGAACAAGTTGATGTAGAAATTTTTTTAAGCAGAGGGAAGAGCCTATTGTGCTGCTTATAATTTATATTAGAAGTCAATTACTTAATCTAAATTTAACTCTCAAGCGAGGGAGCATACCTTCTTCTGCTTCTCTGGTCATGTGCTTTAGCAACCCCGTCTGCCTCTGAAATAAGTCAAATGTTATTTACAGAATGCTTAAAGTAATTATTATGAACATGATAGACATTTTAAGATTTTAGACACTAGACCTAATGAGGACTGATTCAAGAAAACGAAATCATATAAATAAAATTTCTACTTATTTTAAGTTTAGATCACAGAGAAGACATCTGTGCCAAGATCTGAACAAGAGTACAGGGACATATATTCACTAAATATACATTACTTAAGAGTATGGTTTAGGTTTTGTGAAGAGACAGAGAGTGAACGGTCATGTGCTCCCTGCTTGCTGTAGCTTTGGCATCTTAGCATTGACCCGCAGTAGGAGAGGCAGTCTCTTTTCTCTCTCTCTCCCTCTCCTTCCTCTTGTTTTCAGCTTTGTGAGACACCTCATCATCAAGGAGATGGCTAGCAATGTTATCAACAAAACAGCTCCGTGAATTCCCATGTATTCATTGGAAATCTCAACCTTCTTGTGGTCAAAAAGTGTGATATGGAGGCCATTTTTTTCAAAGTATGGCAAAATTGTGGGTTGCTCTGTGCATAGGAGCTTTACCTTTATGCAGTATGTTAATGAAAGAGATTTCCAGGCTGTTGTAGCTGGAGAGGGTGGCAGAATGTTGCTGGCCAGGTTTTAGATATTAACCTGGCTGCAGAGCCAAAAGGGAATTGAGGGAAAGCAGGTGTGAAACAATCTGCAGCAGAGATGTTCGGCTCCTCATGTGACTTGGACTATGACTTTCAATGGGATTACTATGACAGGGTGTACAGTCACCCAGCACGTGTTCCTCCTCCTCCTCCTGCTTGAGCCGTGGTGCCTTCTAAATGCCAGCGTGTGTCAGGAAACACCCTCACAAAGGGGCAAAAGTGAATTCAATTTGAAGAGTGGGCAATTGGGGATCTTCTTCCAAGTCTGGAAGCTTGAAAGATGATGACCTTCAGGCCATTAAGAAGGAGCTGACTCAGATAAAACAAAAAATGGATTCTCTGCTGGAAAGCCCGGGGGAGGGGGAGTTGTAAAAAAAAAGTGAAAAAGAACAAAGCAAACAAGCAGACTTGTCCCTCTCATCCCCAGATGAGAAGAAGAATGAAAAGTCCAAGGAGGAGCAGAACAGCACCTCTGGGAAGAAGGATGAAGTCTGAGGCAGGTGCAGGTGACTCTGCTGAGGAGGGCGACCTGCTGGATGAGGGCGACAATGAAGGTGGGGACATGACCAGCTGGAGTTGATCAGGATGATGAGAAAGAGGCTGAGGAAGAAGAGGATGACAGAGGCAGCACCAACGGGGAGGACAGATGACTCTTAAGCACATAGTGGATGTTAGAAATCTTATCCCATTCTTCATTTACCTGGGCGCTTGCGAGCAATCAAAGCAACACCAGACGTCTCCCCTAGCCTCGTTAGAGCATTCTCACCGTGCTCCCTCTGCATTCCTTCCTGTGTCCA
The DNA here is from genome assembly GCF_903995435.1 of Acomys russatus. NCBI lineage: Eukaryota > Metazoa > Chordata > Mammalia > Rodentia > Muridae > Acomys > Acomys russatus. The sequence goes on from NC_067139.1 coordinate 42,822,810, forward strand.
ATAATTCATAACCTTCCTGTGTCCAATAATTCATAACCGCCCTGTGCCTAGTTGCATTTTCACTTCCTTTGATGCTCCTTTGTAGCTTTGTTAGGTCTTACCCTGTACGTTTTGCTTTAACTTTGATACCTCTTTGACTTAACAATAAAAAGATGTATTTTTTTTAAAGAGTATGATTTATTGATACAAAGCTTAAATAAATATGTATTTATACTGAATGAACTATTTTATTAGTTGTAGTAAACTTCTATTCCAGACATGCATGTCATGCATGTAAATATATGCAGGCAAAACACTCACACACATAAAATACAAATTTTAAATCTTTTTATAATGTTTGCTAATTATATTAATTATAAATTATTAATTATAAAATGTTTAAAAATGCTTCTGACTATCTTAGAAATGCCCCCTGTTTTTATGCTGCCATTTAAATCTTTGTATGGAAGAAACTAAGTAGTTTTGTTGATATCCCAAGCAGACCCTAAAGCAGAAAGCAGAATGCACATGTTTGGTGGCAGCGAGAGTGTGGTGGTCAATGCCCTCACTCACTGTAGGCAGGAAGAGGGACTTCTTTGACGGACGCTTTCCCAGGGTTTGCTTTCCATCACATTTCTGTGACAACAGCACTATGGGAAAGTCCTGTAAGTGTAACAACTCAACACCAGAGGAGGCTGAAACACTTCCTGTAGTATCACATTTTGGAAAACTGTATGTTAGAAACCAGCAATGTGACATTATCTTCCATCCAAAGTTCTTTTCTGAATTATTTATTTAACACTTACAGGTAGTAGATTTTGTTATTATGCATACTTTTCCCAAAAATATTTTCATAACATATAATTTCCACTCGGTATCTGAAGAAATGGCTTGGCTGTTAAGAACATAAACTGTTCTTCCAGAGGAGCCCAGATCAGTTCCTAGCACCCATGTCAGGTAACTCAAAACCACCTGCAACTCTGGCACCATAGAGCCAGACACCCTCACTGGGGCCTCAGTGCGTGCAGGTGCATTCTGCACGCACACACGGGGGGGGGGGGGGGGGGGGGGGGGAGGGAGGGAGGGAGGGAGGGAGGGAGAAGAAAAAACATTACCCCAAATTCCTTACTTCTGTCCTAAAGGCATCCTTTCATTTCTTTTCCCTCCCTCGCCCTCCCACTTGATCCATTTAATTCCTTGCTTATGTGTTTTGGTGCTGACTGGGTCCTGGGGCTTGTGTGAGCTAACATGTACTCTTCCTCTGAGCACACCTCAGGCCTGTGTGAACAGATTTTAACTCTAGGACTAGATAATTCCTACGTGAGGAATAACAAATTCAAGTAGATATCACCTGTCTTCTCCTAGTTCTTCAAGAGCACCTGGCAGAGTAATTTCCTCTCTCCAGCTGTGCTGTGGCCTCATCCTACCCGTCCCTTTCCTCTCCTTCAGTGAGCATTGAATACTACACAGTAGAAATCATAGCTGAGGGCAACTGCTTTGAGAAAGAGACAGCAAAGACGAGAGGAAGACAAACGGAAAAGGACAGGCATAAAATACTAGTGGGAGGGGCTTCTCCATGATCAATCCCCCAACGTTTACTTATAAACATCTTGAGCAATGAAGGCTCCTGTTTTGTTCTGATTGGTGAAAAGTAGGGGTGGCCTAGATCTCAAATGGCAAGTAGCAAATAGTGATTTTTTTTTTTTTAAACAAGTCTTTGAGTATTGGAAGAGCAATTGAAAATCCCTTCCTCACATGAAGGTTTAAAGTCACCAAAATCTGCCAGTAAGAGCTAGAAGAGATAGAAATGTCTCTTTTCTGATGACCTCTTTTGAGTCTCCTGAGGAAACAGGCACAATCCAGGGTAAGAACATCCAATTGGCTGAGTCCAGAGTAACTCTATGACTGATAAGGCGTTCTTTATCTATTAGATGCTGGGTCTACTTATTCTGTCTGCATCACCAGGGCTTTTGGGACCCCACTTTCACTCTGCTAACTTAGTAGTTACTCAGTATTATGCTACTGCATTGGTGATGATTACAAAATGAAATTTGCAATATCGATATGTGTGTGTGTGTGTGTATTGAGATATACATACATATACATATATATATGAGGTCATTTTTATTGTTCATTTGTGGCTTGTATCGGTTTAAAGCTTTAAAAAAACCTATATTTTCTCCATTTAAAGGAGCTTATCTCATTTTTTGGTTTTTTGTTTTTGTTTGTTTGTTTGTTTTTTTGAGACAGGGTTTCTCTGTGTAGCCTTGGCTATCCTAGAGTCACTTTGTAGACCAGGCTGGCCTCGAACTCACAGCGATCTGCCTGCCTCTACCTCCCGAGTGCTGGGATTAAAGGTGTGCGCCACCATGCCTGGCCTTATCTCATTTTTAAAAAATGAAAGTTAGAACTTAAAATGGTCTTTCCCAAAAAGGACTCTGTCTCTCTTTGGGTCTCTGGACATTAGAGAAGAACATCCTGTGACACTGGCCTGCTGAGCCAGATGAAGGACAACCAATGGAAATGCAGTTTCTCTACAGATGACCTGAAACTAGCCCTGCAAGCATCTTGCAGACCACCCCTAGAAACCACCCTACAAGACCCAACAACTGGGTATTTCTTTAAAAAACAAGCTCTAGTGCCTCATTAAAATCTGTCAAATATCTATTTGTTAAAAGAAATCATTGTAATTTCTGCTTAGTATGCATCATCCAACTAAACAACTCAGTATTTCATCAAATTAAAAGCAAGTATTATATTAGGAACTGAAAATTTCCTGAACAAAAGACAATTTTGATAACCTTGGACAGGCCCTTCCTCATGCTCTTCTTGCAAACAGGCTGCAGCTCTGAAGTAGGAAGAAATGAGGCATCTTTTGGAGGCAGACCAGGGCTGTGTCCCACAGCAGGATTGAGCTTGGCAATCTGAGGGGCACTGTTGAACAGGCAGGGAACTCAGAATAGTTTCCAAGGTCATTTTCTTCTGGCTGACCCGCATAAGCTTCTTTTTAGATACCTCAAGTCTTTCCATCATCCTGTGAGGATTGCAACAAGGATGTATTTAGCATCTTATTTTTCTCCTTAATAACTCTTAAATTACTTATTTTGCTCTGAAAAATGCTATAGGAATAATCAGAATGGCCCAACAAATAGTCTTTGAGCTGAAAATGTATCAGAGCAAACCAGCCTCACACAATTACAGATTTACAGCTGTTGTGAAAAAAGAGCATCTATGCAGAGAGGAATCCCTCACTGCTAACACAAAAGACATCTGTTCCCCTCTCAGATGGCAATGTTACCAGGGTTAGCAGTGAGTCACAACTACCACCTTCTGAAAGGTTTTACTTACATCTGGAAGATGACAGCAGAAATATTTTCATTACAAAGAGTTAAATATGTGAAACTGTGGTTATGTTAATTTGTTTAGCAATACAGTGAGTTCCCGATATGTGATTGTGTCCAAATATCACGTTGTGCTCCTTAAATGTATACAATGAATAAGAACTTAAAAAAAAGAACCACAGGGGGCTGGAGAGATGGCTCAATGGTTAAGAGCACAGACTGTTCTTCCAAAGGGTCCGGGTTCAATTCCCAGCACCCACATGGCAGCTCACAGCTGTCTATAACTCCAAGATCTGACACCCTCACACAGGCATATATGCAGGTAAAACATTAATGCACATAAAATAAATATAAAAAAATTTTTTAAACCATAAGTCTTTGTCATTGGTAAAGCAATTTGGGTTTTTAAAATCATCCCATGAAATCATTTGTCATCTATTTGCCTTTAACATCTGTGCACTCTGTCCATAATCTATATATAAATTAAGATTTACCCCCAAGAGATCATTCTTGAAGGGAAAGAGGAAATAGCCAATGAGGTCACCCAAAGAACTAATGTTCTTGCTGTGGTCATAGACAAGCTAACAAAACTCCCAGTAGCCAGCCTGGAAAACCTCCCTTTGAGTTTTCATTAGGGGAGACCCACAAGGCTTCCAAAACTATGCAGGCTACTTCCATTGCCCTTGGCTGCCTCAAAGAACTTGAAGGTCAGACCCTGTTTTCTGAAGCCATGGCATACATTTACATTTTTTTTTAAAAGAAGAAAGCTTTGAGTGAGCCCGCTGCCAAGCCCTAAGAGCTGGCTCTTGTGTTTTCTGTGTTGTACACACCGTCTCATGCTAACCAAGGAATTACTTTAACCGCGTTGTGAATAACATATCCATTTATTCATGTTTTAATCTTTTCTCATGAGTTTATCTTTAAGTATAGAGAAAAAGTGTAAATGGAAGTTTGCCATGGGCACTGATAATACCAAAGATCACAACTGAGGAAAGTTAATTTCCCAAGTTCGGGGGGAGGGGGGGAAGGAATGGGAGGATACAAGGGATGGGATAAACATTGAGATGTAACAAGAATAAATTAATAAAATAAATAAATAAATAAATAAATAAAAGGAAAAAAAAATAATTTCCCAAGTTCAGAATGTACCCAGGGTAGTGGTGTTACGGCTTCTCCTCACCCATTTGGGTCCAAGCGCAACCTTCAAAATAAACGCATTAATAACTCTGTGAAAAGAATCTAGGGGTATTTTTATTAAAAAGTAGGTATTTGGCTGGGCATGGTGGTGCATGCCTTTAATCCCAGCACTTATGGCTGCAGAGGCAGGTGGATCCCTGTGAGTTCAAGCATCCTGGTCTACAAAGCCAAGGTTACACAGAGGAACCTTGACTCAAAAAACAAACAAAAACTAAAAAAGTAGATATTCAAAACACTAATAAAACTGGGCATAGTGGCTCCTGCCTTTAACACTATCACTTGGGAGGCAGAAGCAGGCATGTCTCTACCAATTTAAGACCAGCCTGATCTACATAATGACTTTCAGGACAGGGCTACACAGACACCCTGTCTCAAACAACAACAACAACAACAACAAAACAAATAACTAGTAGAGCAGGCTAGCCCTGTGAAAATATAAAAGGGGCAGCCACAACATAAAACCAAAGCTAGAAAACTGAGAAGAAATAGTCTGTCACGGACTAACGTTTTAAGTGCAATTCATTCTCTACCGTTATTTTCCAACGTTTATTGTGTAGCTACCGTTCATATTCTACTAATCTAAAAAACCTGTTTTACTAGAAATCATGCTTTAGAGACCAATAAGTGAGTTGAATTATTTTCCATTGCTGTTTTGACTTACTTGTTTAGTGCACTAGAGAGTGATTTTCTACTTTTATTTTCTTCTACGTAGAGTTGTTTGTATTTTTCCATTTCTCTTCTAGAAGAATCCACTTGACTTTTTATCTCAGGGAGTTTTGATTCCAAACTTTTGACCCTGAGTATCACTTGACTCATTCTAGAACCATTATTGTTCTCTCTTAATTTCTCTAATGTTTTTTCATCTTCTGCTTGTGTCTAAAACGAAGTAAATATTTTTAAAAATAACTATACCCAAAGGGAGTACTGTGTATGTATCTCCAGAACTCATAAATCACTAGCAGCTGCATATATTCGATACCATATGCTGGACATTAATATATTTACCTTCGATTTCCTAGAACTGCACTACACCTGAGTCAGAGAACATTAACTGGCTCTTCTTTTCTCTTTCATGCTAAAGGAAATCTAATCTGGAGCCCTGTGTGTGCTGCTGAAGTGCCCTGCCACTGGGTTACAGCCTCAGCTGAGAACCACTCTCGTTTTTTCCATTCCTGTCACCAGATAACTCTCAGTCATGGAGTCATTCAAAAATTTAAAACTTGCCGGGCATGGTGGCACACGCCTTTAATCCAAGCACTTGGGAGGCAGAGGCAGGTAGATTGCTGTGAGTTCGAGGCCAGCCTGTCCACAAAGGGAGTCTAGGATAGCCAAGGCTACACAGAGAAACCTTGCCTCAAAAATAAATAAATAAATAAATAAATAAAAACTTGAGCATTGTAACTTAAGAACAAATCCACTGGATGATGCGGTTTTTTTCCCAATAGACTTTTTATACACAAGCTAGCTTTAAAAGACAAATGACTCAAAACAATAATCATTATAATGTAATAATGGGGACTGGATCTCTAAAGGGGAGGACTCAGGTCGTCTACCTTCCAGAAATATACAAATCAACTTGCTGTAAGTAAAGTGGAGGAAACACACAACAGAGTTACCCAAAATGTCATTCTCGGTGAAATGAAGCTAAGGATGATACAAGCAAATAAAATGTTAAATTGGACTACTGTGCCATGCCTCCAGGATGTGGTGCCTTGTTCCTGCCTGGCTCTCCTTTCATGCTCTTGAACTGACCTTGACTTACCATGTTCTCTTGAACCAGACGTTTGAGGGCTAATACTTCCTTTTCCACGTTTCCTTGAATCTTGCGTAGGCTTTCATAATCCTCTTGGTCTGTTTTTATTTTTAACAGCTCTTCTTCAGCCAGTTGAATGTTTATATCTTGATGTAGGTATTTGCAATGTATAGGTTCCCATGTATCTTTAAGATAGTGGATCTACATGAGGAAAAATACAGTTTGTAGTGATGGATTTAGACTGAAAATAGTCTAATAAGAATAAATGCATAATTCTGACATAAATGCAGTTGTAACTTATTAAAATCTGTAGCAGAACCTTGGCGAGTCGTCTGTTGAAGTTCTCAGAAGTCACTAGGAGTCACAGAGCTACACTCTTTGTCACCATCTTTGTCACAAAAGTGGACATTCGCCCTTAGCCCTCCATTTTCATTGTTCTATAACTGTTTCTTGTTTTCCTTCTTTGAAAGCACAGAGTTTAGTGCCTTATGTAGTCAGACTGAACAAACTAGATAAGAACCAAGCTGCGAGCTGGCTCGTGGTATCGCAAGCCTTTAATCCGAGTGCTTCAGAGGCAGAGGCAGATGGATCTCTGAGTTTAAGGCCAGCCTAATCCAGATAGTGAGTTCCAAGACCGCCAGGACTACACAGAGAACCCAGTCTTGGAAAAAAAAAGAAAGAAAGAAGAAGAGAACGAAAGGACAGAGAAAGAAGAAAGAAAGAAGAAGAAAGAAGAAAGAAAGAAAGAAAGAATAAAGAAGAAAGAAAGAAAGAAAGAAAGAAAGAAAGAAAGAAAGAGAAAAGAATCAATAGTGCTTTCACACACATTGAGTAAAGCAAAGTGCACCTGGAAACATGCTCACATAAGGCTTCCCATCCGTCTTCTCTGAGATGGTCTTTCTGAGGACCACACAACAAACACAAAAAAGACACATACTAAGCGCTGCTTCCTCTTACTTCTTCCCTTCTCTAGAAGTCGGGGCAGAGGCTAATTTTAATGTGCTAGATTCTCAGGGTCATCTTTTGTTCTATTCTCCAGGCTCTATTGATAGGACCAGTACATAGGAAGCAGAACCTTAAATAAACTCCAAAAGCATCCAGGACAGGCAGGGCCCAGTGACTCCTGTGCTCCAGGACAGATAATCAAGGGAAGTACTGGACACTCAACTGACCTGCAGGAAGAAGAGGGAAGAACGTGGCAAAACCTCCTTGACCATTGGAGGTAGCTAACCGTGAAGTCGGAGACACTCACAGCCACCTGCACAAGTGCAGGGCAAAGGCCTTCCCCTGGGACAGCAGAGCTGAGCTCAGGACTGACAGGCTTAAGTCACCCAACCCTGGGTCGGCTCTGTGAGTCTGGAACACTTTGGTCCCCAGCTGCCTTCACATCCAACCCTCTACCTTCCCACCGTGCAGGCTACCCCCATATTACTTTGGCATGCTAAGCTCTGACTCACTGTGTTCAACATTTTAATGACATAAAGTAGCTGCCTCGCTCTTTACTCTTTTCAGAGGTACAGAATAGTACCTAACAGAGCCCTCAAGTGTCCCTCAAGATAAAACTGTTGAAATGCACTGGTGTGGATGAGCCCCCCGGGCCAGGTGCTTTGTTCACAGGCAGGCAAAGTGCTCACAGGCTCTATTATAATGTTGGCTCATGCCTTGGGTTCCAGCGCACAGGATGCCTTGTGGACTTCAGACCTTAGGCCAGCCCCAGACTAGAAAATATGCTGCCTGTTGAGAAAACATTAATCCTGACATCTCTATCCAGAGGACTGGGGCTGCATTCATTTGGTTTTTATTGAAACAAGGTCTTGCCCTAACTTGCAGTGGCTCTCTCACCTTGTTCTCCTGGGTTCTGGGATTACAAGTATACATCACCCTGTGTTACATATGCTGGGGAAAGGAGACGCACTCTGCAGAGAAGGGCTCACTTCATTAACTCTATGGTCTCCTTCTGGGCTCCTTTCTCTTTCTCCTTCCTTCCTTCCTTCTTTTCTTCCTACCTTTCCTCTTATTTTTCTCTGTTCTTGGATTTCCAAGTCAAGAATGATAATAATTGGAGTCAGTTTTAAGCTCAGTTTGATGATTTCCTGGAGTTTGCAGGTAGGGATAAATTTGTTCTGCCTCCCCAAAGCAGGTTTTGTTGCAATAAAAGATTACAGCTTAGCTCAGCTTCTTCCTCCCCGGTCTCCTGCCGAGACAGTGCAAAGCAGTGGAGCATGGAGCAACCTGGAAAAGCCATGAAGGGAGAGGCACCATTTTCTAAGTGGTCTCAGATCAAGGTTCCCAGCTTTATTGGCATCTGAACAACTTGGAGAACTTGTCATAACTGCAGACTCCCAAAACTTCCGTTTCCCATCCTTCAGTGGTGAAAAAAACAGTCATGTGGGAAGAGGGGGAAATGGGTTCTACCAAAGACAAAAAGTTAGGGGAGAGGAACCATGGTTGAAGTAAGCAGAAACCCAAAAGAAAAGAACCACAAAATAGCAAGTAAAGCTGGTGATGAGACCTACAGATGACCTCAGCAAGACAGGAGCACATGGACAAAGGTTTCATAAGCCCTGCTTCTCCATGATCACCAAGCTAGCCAAACAGCACTCTTACCAAGTTCCAGAATATTAGGCTAGGCAAACAGAGCATCAATATACAAGAAAGACTGTCTGCAGGGAGGGAGGCCAGGGGTGGCTGAGCAGCACACTGTGCGTGTAACAGCTTTGAGAGTAATTTCCGTTTTGATGGCATAGACAGACAGGTCCTGGCATCCCTACACTAGAGGTGAGCTTACTGGGCAGATTTATTATATTATTAGTGAACCCTGCCTGATTGCCTCCAGCCTGTCCAGTGCATGAGCTGGCTCTTCACAGTCTCCTCCTGGATAAGCTTTTTTGAGGGGCCTCTTGCATAGGTGGACCCAGAGGTTTGCACTTTCTCACTCACCCAAGGTTGTACAGCTGATGTCACCTATAGAGACACTTATATGCACTTATATGCAAGCCTAACAACACCACTGCAATCCCAGAAACCCACACAACTGTGGAAGGAGAGAGCTGTAGAGGAATTTTAATTGAGAACATGGCTGCTCTGGCAACAGATCCCATCTAAAGACCTTCTAGATCTGTGTGATCTGGGGGGAATGCAGACATGTTGGGCAGTGGTGGCACATACATTTAATCCCAGGAGACAGAGGCAAGCATATCTGTGAGTTCAAGGCCAGCCTTCCGCAGAGCAAGTTTCAGGTGAAGAAAATATTAAGTGCAGGCGTGGTGCTACGTGCCTTTAATCCCAAACGATGAGGGTAAAGTTAGTTTGTAGAACAAGCCAAGTTTGAAAGTGATGTCTAATTGAATGGGAGGATCAGTGACGAATCAGAGAAAGATTTGACAGACGGGATATGCCCAACTCTCACGAGAACAGCACAGGAAATGGAGGCTGTTTAAGAGCAGGGTAGGAAGAGAGAGGAGGCAGTTTTACAGAAAGAGGTTGAAGAGAGAATAAACTAGACACAGGTGAAGACAGATTGAGCCAGAGATTGAGAAGGAGCCAGAAGATTAGAACAGATTGCCAAAGTTGGTATGAGGCCAGGCAGAGTAATTCAGTCAGAGGCTGAGAGAGAAGCCAGGGTTTAGAAAGAACCAGAAAGGGTGAGCTTATTCAGCAGTAAGTTTTGAGGCTGAAAACATTCTAGGACTAGATTAGATTGCACTGAGGCTCAAAGCTTCCAGTACTAGGCCTCGGTTAGCAGATGGAGGGAGTAAGCCTCAGAGACAATTAAATTAGGCAAAGAAAAGTTCCTATTACAAAGAGCTGACTTCATAAAGCTTCTTTCAACCTCCACATATCCTGTGTGTAATCACAAACACACACCATTTACACACATGATAATAATAAACAATTTTAATCTTTACATTTTTAATAGACAAAGAGCTTGAAGTTTTATGTGCCCCCAAATTAAGATTTTTAAGTCTTTAAGATTTCAAATTACCTCATGTTGTAACGCTTCAAATGTTCTATTTTTCATATGGCCATCGAAATATAATTCTCTATTTTCACATTCATTTAACTTTTCTTCTGTTATCTTTAAGACTCCCATAAATCTGTAAGAACATAGTAGTAGCATGTGAAAATTTAAGTGTAAGCACTTAAATAATATTTAAACAGATAGTAAAGAAATTATTTTATAAAGTATAAATCTGTCTCATTTGTACCAATCTAAAATTACTTGAAAGTATTCTAATAAAAATTCATATACATATATATTCTTAGGGAATTTCATACAATGTATTTTAATTTTGTATTATCATATGCCTACACCTGTTTTGCTTGCATATATGTATATATACCACATGTGTGTGGTGCCTACAGACGGACTGGAGTAACAGATAACCAGCTGTCATGTGGCTGCTAGGGATCCAACCCTGGTTCTCTGGAAGAATAGCAAGTGCCCTTAGCATTAAGCCATCTCTCAGGCCACATGTAAGGTATCTTAATCTTGTCCCCCCAACACTGCAGGACACAACTCCTCTCAGAGCCACCATCCCACAACTCCTCCCAGAGCCGCCCCACGCCCACCCCCACCATCCCACAACTCCTCCCAGAGCTGCCCCACCCCCACGGCCACCTTCCCACAACTCCCAGAGCCATCCCTCCCTGTCTCCAACCCCGCTTTATGTTATTTTTATCTATTTATTTTAGAACAAACTATTTTGTAGCATATGTCTTCTTCCCTTGTCTCTTAAAATCTTTCTACCCTGTTCTACAGTGTATCCCCGAGTCTGAAGTGCAGGGGTGTTGTCATAAATGTATTACTTGGGAATGGGTACCCCAAGGTCACATTATCGCTGCATCTTGACCAGCTGTGGCTTGTGAGGAAAATTTTTATGATTAGTTTGGCAGATAAACCTGTAACCACATACAGAATTATTTGAGAAACAAGTTCACTTTTAGTTCTGTAATGGCTACTTTCCTCATGCGATGACAAAATAGCTGCAGGTTTTTGCCAGCATAAAATAAGCACAGTGCCGAAGATGCAAAGCCACATGCACAGGGACAACTAAATGACACAAAGACATCGACTAGAGTCAAGGAACAAAGTCACAAGAACTCAGAAACCAATCCAAAGCAATCATGGGGGAGGGACGTCAAAGAAGCTGGGAAATATTATATACTTCCGAATATGGTGGCAGAGACATGATTGTTCACCTCATGCCTTCGTGTCTGACACATAACATATATTTTGTGTGCCAGCCTTGTTATCTACAGGTTTCACATCCATAGATTCAACCAAGCATGAATCAAAAATTCTTGGGAAGCCAGGCATGGTGGCGCACGCCTTTAATCCCAGCACTCAGGAGGCAGAGGAAGGCAGATCGCTGTGCGTTTGAGGCCAGCCTGGTCTACAAAGCGAGTCCAGGAGCGCCAAGGCTACACAGAGAAACCCTGTCTCATAAAAAAAAAAAATATTCTTGGGAAAATTATCTATATTCATGGGCATACAATCAGCTAACAAACTAAAGTTTAAGAACATATATATCAGGCTGGAGAGATGGCTCAGAGGTTAAGAGCACTGACTGCTCTTCCAGAGGTCCTGAGTTCAATCCCCAGCAACCACATGGTGGCTCACAACCATGTATGAAGTTTTCTGATGCCCTCTTCTGGTATGCAGATAGAGTACATAAAAATAAATAAACAAATATTTTTAAAAGAACATATATATCTCATGTCAACACGAAAGACTTCAGTTCAAATGAGTTTATCCTCTCCATATATTTTATTACTGAAAATGAGACAGAGGTAGAAAAAAGTAAATACAATCGACATAACTGTGCTGGGAAAGGACAACAGAGTCTCAGACATAAGCAGGTTTGAATGTCAAAGAGAAGGATATTACCAAAAAGAAACACAAACACACACACACACACACACACACACACGCAAGCACATGCACACACATATACACAAAAACACACACACATGCATACCCACACAGACACACACAAGCTTGCAAGCACATGCATACAGACACACTCATATATGCACAAACACACACACACATATATGCACAAACATATATGTACACACACACACAGACACACACCCACACACTCACACATTTCAGAACTACAAATTCCAGTTGGAAGACAAAGAAAACAATGACTGTTATGCCAAAGGCCCTGTTCTTACTGCTGCCAAAGCTGTCAAAGAGTGATACTGATATTTGGACACACAAAAAGGTTCTACATTGACCTTTTAAAACATAATTTTTGGGCCTTCTTTCCTTTCTGCTGGGTGCCAGCTGTTAGCTGGCGAAAATGGGCAAGTTCATGAAACCCAGGAAAGTGGCGCTGGTCCTGGCTGGACGTTACTCTGGACACAAAGCCGTCATCATTGAGAACATCGATGATGCACCTCAGACCGCCCTCACAGCCATGCCCTGGTGGCTGGAATTGACCGCTGTCCCCAAAAAGTGACAGCTGCCATGGGCAAGAAGAAAATCGCCAAGAGTTCAAAGTTCAAGTCATTTGTCAAAGTTTATAACTACAATCACCTCATGCCCACCAGGCACTCTGTGGATATCGCATTGGACAAGACTGTTGTCAACAAGGATGTCTTTAGAGACCCAGCCCTGAAACCCAAGGCCAGGTGGGAGGACAAGGTCAAGTTTGAGGAACGATACAAGACAGGGAAGAACAAATGGTTTTTCCAGAAGCTTCGCTTTTAAGTATATTTTCATTTCTATCATTTAAAATTTTAGAAAAACATAATTTTTGGTTACAAAGTGGTGGATGCACAATTAATTTTTATTTAAGTATTCATTAAGTTAAAGTTAAATTGATAGCTGAGTAACTAAAAAGATCTAGAATATTAAAAATTTACCTGTGTAGCTCCTTTTCTAATTCTTCAGTTTTTTCCTTCTCTTGCTCCAAAGCACACGCCAGAGACTGTGCTGATTCTGTCAGTTTATTTCCTTGTTTCTTTCTGTCTCCAGTCTTTGACAAAATATTTATAAGTAGATTTTTTTTATTACCTAAGACTCATTCTTATTTCTTTAAACAGTATTTCTCATGAGTTTATGACCAAAATGCATTAGAAACAGTTTATAAAATGCTAACTATGAGCCGGGCGTGGTGGCGCACGCCTTTAATCCCAGCACTCAGGAGGCAGAGGCAGGCGGATCACTGTGAGTTCGAGGCCAGCCTGGTCTACAAAGTGAGTCCAGGACAGCCAAAGCTACACAGAGAAACCCTGTCTCGAAAAACCAAAGGAAAAAAAATGCTAACTATGAAAAGTCAAATAATGACTTTTTTAAAAAAAACAGAATACATTGACTTCTTTCACACAGAAAATAAATGCTGGATATATTTGCTGCTAACACAGAAGTTTTGAGTATTTGGAAGCTGACAGGTGAACAAGCAGGAGAAAACAGAATTATTTACTCATAAATGCCAGTAAGCCCATGAGCACCATTCACAGATACCTGAACTGAGTCATAAACTCCTGTCCTGCTCCTGGGTGTTCACTCCCTGTCCACACACAGGCATCGGATGGGGAAATAGCCAATGCAAATGCCAAGCTACAAAACAGACTCCAGCTTTCTAGTTTGAGGTTTGGTTTTAGACAGGCTGTCAGTCCAAGCTGGCTTAGAGGAAAGACACAATATAATGAAGGGGGAATCTTCTGCCTCCACCTCACAGGAACTTAGACTACAGGTGTGCCACTTGCTGGGTTGAATGAGATTGACCCCTTAGGCTGTAAAGGCATGATTAGTCCCCACTTGATGAGCCATCTGGGAAGGATTAGGGGGTGTGGCCTTGTTGGAGGAGGTGTGTCTTTGTTGGAGGGGGAGTGTCCTTGTTGGAAGAGGTGTGTCCTTGTTGGAGGAGGTGTGTCCTTGTTAGAGGAGGTGTGTCCTTGTTGGAGGAGGTGTGTCTTTGTTAGAGGAGGTGTGTCTTTGTTAGAGGAGGTGTGTCCTTGCTAGAGGAGGAGTGTTACTGGAGTGGGGTTTGGGGTTTCAGGTCCAGTCTCTCAGCTCTCTGCCTGCTGCTTTCTGATAAGCTACTGCTCCAGCCTCACACCTGTCTACCTACTGCCCGGATCCCTGCCATGATGGTTATGGACTGACCCTCTGAAAGTATGAGCAAGTTCTCAATTAAATACATTCTTTTATAAATGCCCTCAGTACTGGTGTCTTGTCACAGCAATAGGAAAGCAACTTAAGCGCTTGTTATGTGCCCGTTTCCTTAGGATTGAAACATGCTTTCCAGGAAGGAGTAAGAAGACCCAGGAGATTCAGGAAGTACGCAAAACATACAAAGTTTACAAGAGACACAAGGCCTCACCCCCAGTGAGAGTGTAAACACCCTCACTGTTTACCACGAAGGCGTAAACAATTGTTGGGGAGAGGAGATTCTGTAGTGGATCTGACTCTAATGTGTGCAGTGAGCCCCAGGAATGAAGCTTTTAAGCTGCCACTATGCTGGTATTTCCACCTCAGTGATGCCGCTATCTTTGAGTCCTAAAGGTTCCTATAAATAACCTTGATAAATTCCCTGTTTTACCAAACTGCACCTGGAATCATTTCTTTGGCTATTGGTGCCATATCTGGGGTGAAAAGACATTTGTTTATGTAACCTGAGAAGAAGTCACACCAAAACTGACTTAACTTTGTCGTTTTCTTCTGATTTTTTTTTTCAATCTGTTTCTTGCCTTCCACTAGATTCTAATATTCTTGAAAACAGGTTTTCATCTTCAAGTCCAATTTTAGTCACAGCATCCCTTTACACAAAAATTGGCATTTTTGTTTTTGTTTGTTTATTGGGCTTTTTTGTTTTTTTGAGACAGAGTTTCTCAGTGTAGCCTTGGCTGTCATAGAACTCACTTTGTAGACCAGGCTGGTCTCAAACCCAGAGACTATATGGAAGGCTCAGAAGACCATTCAGCTGAAGGACAAAGACCAGATATCCACACAAACCAGAATGTAACTAGTCAGATAATAAAATTTGCCACAAATATCCTCAAAGTAGTGGCAGTTTTCCCCTTTGCTTGCCCTCATCCTCTCCCTTCTGGACGACTCCAGAAGAAGCAGTTGTGGCTTCTCTCCTCTGTTTGGGGATGCTAAGTCCCTTAGCCTGCCGGTATTTGGTGTAAACTATCCTCTTAAACCATGCTGTTTGTATCAAATTTTTCAAAAGTACGTTTTCTTCTATTTGTTTTGTCTGATTCCAGTTTGTCTGTTTCTGTTTTACTCTTCTTAGATGTCTGTTTTCTAAGAATGGGTGTGGATTAAGATGAAAGGAGAGGTGGGAAGGAGTTCAGGGAGGTGAAATATATTCAGAATATATTGCTTGAAAAAAATTTATTGTTTCTTGATACAAGGTTTCTTTTGTAGTCCCTGGCTGTCCAGGACTTGCTTTGTAGACCATGCTGGCCTTGAACCCAGGGATCTACCTGCCTCTACGTCCCAAGTGCTGGGGGTAAAGGCATGGGCCACCATCCCTGAAGGAAAAAAATATTTATTTTCATATTTTCTTTCTTTCTTTCTTTCTTTTCGGTTTGTTTTTCAAGACAAGGTTTCTCTGTGTAGCCCTGGTTGTCCTAGACTCACTTTGTAGACAAGGCTAGCCTCGAACTCACAGCAATCTGCCTGCTTCTGCCTCCTGAGTGCTGGGACTAAAGGTATGTGCCACCACACCCGGCCTTTAAAAATCTATTTTTAATAAAAGAAAACTAGAAGAACAATTTCCAAAGCAAGATCTTCAAGTAACACAGCCCTGATGACATTAGCCATCCTTTAGGGAGTCTGAAGGAAGTGCATGGCCTTGACCTTTGCTTATAACAGAGCAACTACTATTTTATCTGCTTTATGTATTGCAATACCCTGTGTGTGACCCTTAAAAACAAACTGTCTGAGCATACCAGCCTCTGTTCTGTGTTTAGATATAGTTATGGCTCTGAAAGACCCTGTTACTATCTCAGCCCCTTTCTGCAGTGCTGGGCATTGGACCCAGGGCCTTACGCAGTTGTGCTCTGCTCTTTGACATAGGTGCAGCCGTTTTTATATTCAGCTTCTGTTTTGCTTATACAGTGAAATTAAGTTCAAATTTTTTAAAATTTTCAACTGTTTCCTAGAAGCCGTTATTCATAGCTGACACTAATATTCCCTGCCAGAGGGTCAAGCTGACCTTATACTTAGCTACACTCTGGTTGCACCCTTGCCTTGCTATCTATGTTCAATGGTGTCATAATTCATACTTTTCGATCTACATACTTGGCTATACTTTGGATGTACACTAAGCACTGCCTTGCTTATCTCACTTTGAACCAATCAAACTAAAGGTCGATTAGAACTGCTTGTCTGGTTAGCAGGAATAACGAGTCAGAACTGACCACCCTGCTCCACCATTCACCCCGCTGTATGAGGTAATTGCAGTTTTTGCCTTTATAAACTGTGTCTGGGAAACAGGTCAATGTCACACTTAGGCTCCCACGTCCTTTCTGTGGCCCTGATTGCAATCAGCCTTGTCTTGGGTTGTGCATTCACTCAGTAAACCATCCATATGTGACTGAGACCGGAGTCCGAGTGGTTTGTGCGGCTGTTATTAGACTACAGCAATGCATGGGAGGGGCACACTCTACCCACTGCGGTATAGCCCCAGCTGTAGGTTTTCATTGACAGTGCTGGACTTTTCTTTGAGCACCAGACTATCAATTGTTTCCTCTCTTGTCTTTGGAATAATCTACTTTGTTAAACAGACATGATGTTAAGGAGGTCTTACCCTGAAGTTCCTCTCACATGGCATTCAACCATATGGAAGTAAGGTCACTGTGCCAGATAGAGATCTCATATTCCCAGTCTAGACTCTTCACCTTAGATTCTTTTTTTTTTTTTTTAAAGATTTATTATGTTATACACTGTTCTATCTGCATGCACACCTACACGCCAGAAGACGGCACCAGATCTAATTACAGATGGTTGGGGGCTACCACGTGGTTTCTGGGAATTGAACTCAGGACTTCTAGAAAAGTAGACAGTGCTCTTAACCTCTGAGCCATCTCTCCAGTCCCCATCTTAGATTCTTTATATATATCATCTTAATAAAAGCACTCTCTAATGTAAGCAACCTATGGTCTGAGGACATTCCTCGGGGCTTATTGTTGAGTTAATGAAAAGAAACATACCTCACTAAATATCCGGTTTATAGAGTAAACTGGAAAATGGCTAATGATTAATTTTAATTGCTTATTTCTAATTCATTCCTTTGGGAATCTATAGAAAATCCATCAATACATTTGAATAAGTTTAATAGGTTTGGGGTGCTATTATAAAAGCTTTAGTTTTTAGCATCCTAATGTGTTTCTGTATGACACTTATGTGTAGAGTGTCTACTAGAACTCTTATTAACACAATGCTTTTCATTGACATGGTGTCACATTATATATGCAGGAAAAGCGTGGCAATAGGTGGCTGTTTAATTAATAGGAATAATTAAAACCTGCTTTGACGCCTCTTCAGTCATGAAGAAGATCGGTCAATACAAATGCGCTACTTTGCCCTGAGAAGCACATGAGTATAATGAGCCACATGACTCCAGCTACTGTGGTGCAGAGAGACAATGAACAGACGCAAAGGCATCATTGCTCCAACTTAGTTCTCACAGTATAATCCTATCATCCCAATTTCTTTGCTTGAAAGATTTTTAATTATGTGTTTACATGTGTCTGTGTTTGGTAATGTGCATATGTAAATGCAGGGGCCCCCTGAGTCCAGAGGAGGGCATCAGAACCCCTAGGTCCGGAGTTATATAGGCAGTTGTGAGTTACATGGTGCTGGGAACCAAACTTGGGTCCTCCACATATGTCTGAACTGCTGATCCATCTTTCCAGCTCACTGTGGTCTCAAAAGTATAAATATCATTTTCATTATGTGCTATTAAAACGGCATCCTAAATTACACCTCTGCCTTTTCTGAGATTGCCATGAAATGTCGTTGGAAGGATAGTGAGCAAACGTGAAAGAAAAAAATTAGCCTCTGCGCCCTCAGTGCCAGTGGTGCCACATTTCTCTGCAAGGCCCTAGCACATCGAGCAACCATTTCTACCAACTTACTGCATCACATTTCTTTTAAGCATAGAAAAAAATACACTTTATCGGGGGGTAAGTGTTTGTGAAATGGACAATACTAGTTCTTGGTGAAATAAAGATTAGAAGCTATTTATTCTTAAAACATCCCTGAAAGGCTAGATTAAAAGAGACTACATCGAATGTCAACTTAATATGCTAAGAAAAATAAAATACTAGCAGAGCTCTGTAAAATACCAACAGAGCCTCAAGCACAGAACAGCAGACACATTTCTCTCTAAAGTAGGTTATAACAGGCAGAAGGCAGAAACAGCCCCGATGTCCCTCAGTAGATGGATAAACATGGTGAAATGCTGGATTTCAACTGTCAAAATCTTCTCTGGCAAGACCTTACTGCACAACGCATTAATTCTATGAATTCAATCAGTGCTTCTGTTAAGTCAAGAGGACTTGCACTTTTAACACATATTATCACCATGAACACAGAAATATTTTTTATCAATTAACTCTTTCCTGTTTCCTATACTTTTTCCACACAGCAGCACTGAGGTCAGGCAGATTGCTCGTCACAGTGGTAAAACGGATGCCAGACTAGCTTACCAAATCTTCTCCTAAGAGTTGATTCTCAATCTCTTCGATTTCTTCTGCTTGGTACTTTACTGAGTGCTCTAATTTGAGACACTCAACTTCCAGCCTAAAAAGTATTTTACAGAATAACTAGTTATTCTAAATTATTTTATTCTCATTTTTTAAAGTATTGATTTATTTATATGAGTGTTCTATTTCCATGTGGTTGCCAGGAATTGAACTCAGGACCTCTAGAAGAACAGACAGTACTCTTAACCACTGAGCCATCTCTCCAGCCCATTATTCTAAATTCGTAATGATTTGATTCTTTTTTTTTTGGCGGGGGGGGGGGGGTTGAGACAAGGTTTCTCTGTGTGGCCTTGGCTGTCCTAGACTTACTTTGTAGACCAGGCTGGCCTCGAACTCACAGTGATCTGCCCGCCTCTGCCTCCCGAGTGCTGGGATTAAAGGCGTGGGCCACCACACCTGGCTTATGATTTGATTCTTAAGGAAGTGAAAAGACGAAAGATGAGGGGACCCAGGATCTTTCCGATGCAAATTATGTAGCTTAGCACTGACTTGTATCCCAGCCCTAAATCAGGCAGCGCACATAACATAAAGTCTCTCTGGCTTAACACGGGTGTGTTTACTGCTGCAGCTGACACACTCTCCACGCTACACTGTTGATCAGGGTTATACATTACTGAGGTGTTTTCCATGCGGCTTTACGTCATACTTCTGTAGCAGATGCTCCGTTCTTGGGGAACTCAAGGCCCTTTCTCTCTGTGGATCTTCTCCCAACTGTGCTTCCTGCAACTAAATCACAGAAGCTTAGAGTCATTCAGAACATAGCCGCCATCACCTACTTTGATGCTAACGCTGTAGTCAAACAGCTGCACGCATTCGCCATTCTGCCATGGTTTGTGGGAGCTTCCGTGCTGTACAGACTGAGAGCAGAGTTGCTGGAACAGGAACCTTATTCCCATGAAGCCTACAACCATACAGTCCACTTTCCTGCAGAAGAGTTTTTCACCTCTGCTCTAGAATGGAAGCACAGGATTCTTGTTTTGAAATTACATCTTATGACATACTCAAACGGAGATGATTAATAAAATGGGAGAAAACCCAGAAATTCCCCCATGTGAAGAATTTAATTATATTTCAATGCTAACTCAAAAAAGATCATTTGAAAAATTCATACAGGTGAATTCATACAGAATTCCAATAATAATAAAAATAAAGATGATATTCTGGGCAACAAGTAGATGTTTCATGAAATAGTCTGAGTGGTATCACCTGTACAGATGGATCTGTATTCCAGCTCCCTAAGCTTAACACTTGTGTGAAGTGAACAGCTTAGCTTTCTATACTTCAGTGACTCTGACTCTACCATGAGAGATCCATCTAGCTACAACAGCAGACTCTTATAGAGGTAATTGGTGCATAGGAGCCATATGTTATATTAGCTTTCAGCATTAGCACTTTGTGGTTTAAGGCATGATAAGAGTTGCTATGGTAGGTACTTGGCGTGTCAGTAGAGGTCTTCTACACACAATGCACTCTGTCGTTTTTCACACTGCAGAAAGCAGCAGCCACTGCAGAGCATGAGGCCCATAATTTCTCCCCAATATATGTAAAACATTTACAACTGCACTAGCAACCGCTTATAATAATTCCTAAGTAACTTTTTCTCGGTACTTAATTTTCACTGCAATGATCATATAGTCAAATGCAAACAGAACCTTCACACCACACAGCAGGTAACAGATGTGGTACCTGAAAAGACTGGCATAATATTGGACTCTATTTTAAGATCAAGGTTCGTGAATCAATGCATTCCTAATGAGTATCCATGCTGGGCTGCCCTACTCGGAACTCTGAAGGGTATGTGGAATGCATATCAGAAAAGCAGTGCCCAGAGCCTTTCTGAATTAAACGCTACAAATCTACCTTCCCAGCTAGCTACATAACAAAGGAATCCAAATCTCATTTGTCTCCATAGTTAGGAAAACTCATTTTAGTCTTTGACAAAATAATCTTCTATTAGAATAAGTGCTTCAAATTTTCATACTTAATTGCTTACCCACATTTATCTCACAGGTCTTAGTATATAAGGTGAAATGCTTAATTTTGTCCTGGCAAACTGTCAAGCAAAAAATGTATTCAGTTTAAGTAAAAGTTACATCCTTACCAAATATCATTTCTCCTTCAGTAAATGTATACTTATACAAGATTGTCTTCTAAACAAATGAATAACAATGCAAAAACTAAAAGAACAAAGTAAAATTACAGGCAAGCTTGTTACAAACAATGATTGACAAGAGTTAGATCAATAATTTTAGCTGCGTTATAATTTCATCATAGGATGAAACAGTTTATTTAGCACCTAATATTATAACAATACACTGTATAACAACATCATCGTCAGCTGTTACATGTGTGACTATCCAATGATGGTCCACATATGATGCTTCCCAGTACCGCAGTACGTGTGCTACAGTTGTGTAAGCAGAACCTTTAGTGCTTGCATAATGATGAAATTGTCAGTGAACATGTTTCTGAAATAGCATCCCTTTAGTGGCACACAGATGGATAGATGGATGGATGGATAGATAGATAGATACAGATAAATAAATTAAAGATATTATAAACATATATAAAACACAAATTGATATAAGTAATATTGATAAGGTATGAAATTTGCAGTGATGATTAACTTACCTGTGTCACACTGTTGTTTAAAGCCTTTAGATTAATATTGAGATTCTCAAGGAACAATTGATGTTGACTGATGTCAAATTCTTCATTATAGCGTTGATGGTATGGTGGCGACAATAGCTGCCTTTCAAATTCTTCATGATATTGCCTTTCCACACCTCTTAACTCAGTTTTTATTTTTCCATAACAAACATCACTCATTCTTTTCTCACTTTGTTTGAAGAAATACCTGCAATTAAACATGCTGATATTAATCTTCATTGTGTTTAAATGAGAACAGGCCCCATGAGCTCAGATAATTGAATGTTTGGTCCCCAGGTGGTAGAACTATTTGGGAAGGATTGGGAAGGATGGCTTTGTTAGAGGAGGTGTGTCTCTGGGTGTGGACTCTGAAACTTCAAAATCCCGCACCATTCGCACTTAGTTCATGCTGTCTGTCTCACGCTATGGCTCAGGGTCAGCGCTCAGCTGTTGCTCTCTCAGGGTCAGCGCTCAGCTACTGCTCTGGCACCATGCCTGCCTCCCTGATACCATGCTTCTTTCCAAAATGAACTCTAACCCTCTGGAACCATGAGCCCCAAATTTAACACCTTCTACATGTTGCCTCAGTCATGGCATCTGGTTAATAGAAAAGTAAGACATTCATTATTTAGAAAAGAAAATGTTAATTTTTGTAAGTGAGATTTTCAGCACACTAATAAATCAGTATCTTTGATGACTTAATAATGCTGCTCTGTCCCCATTATTTTTCCCATTCAGTTCACATGTTTTCATTTCTCATTTCAGTGTCTTTGAAAAGTTGTATATACTTGAAAGGTAATTTTGAAATAACATTTTGTTGATTGATAAGTTTGCTTAAAAGTAACTCTGGTAAAGAAGGTGAAAAATCATCTTGAAATATTCAGACATGGTGCAAACTGAAAATCAGCTTTTGTACACTATTAAAGTTATTTCTCAATTAAAACAAATAATATGAAAATAGGCAGTAGCCTTTCTATATACAAATGACAATCATGCAGAGAAAGAAATTAGGAAAACTACACCCTTCACGTTAGCCACAAGCAATATAAAATATCTAGGAGTTACTCTAACCAAGTAAGTGAAGGACTTGTTTGAAAAAAAAAAATTCAAAACTCTGAAGAAAGAGATTGAAGATGACATAAGAAGATGGAGTGATCTCCCTTGTTCATAGATCAGGAGAATTAACATAGTAAAAATGGCCATCTTACCAAAAGCAATTTACAGATTCAATGCAATCCCTATCAAAATACCTACACAATTTTTAAAGACATTGAAAGTGCAATTCTCAACTTTATATGGATAAGCAAAACACCCAGAATAGCTAAAACAATCTTGTACAATAAAAGATCCTCTGGAAGACTCTCCATACCTGATCTCAAGCTGTACTATAAAGCAAGAGTAATTAAAACTGCATGGTACTGGCACAGCAATAGGCTGGTTGATCAATGGAATCGAATCAAAGACCCAGAGATGAATCCACACACATATGGTCACTTGATTTTTGACAAAGAAGCCAAATCTATTCAATGGAAAAAGGATAGCATCTTCAACAAATGGTGCTGGTCTAGCTGGATGTCTCCATGTAAAAAAAATGCAATTGGACCCATATTTGTCACCATGCACAAAACTCAAGTCCAAGTGGATCAAAGACCTCAACATAAAACCAGAGACACTAAATCAGTTAGAAGAAAAAGTGTGGAAGAGCCTGGAACACATTGGCACAGGAGACAACTTCCTGAACAGAATACCAACAGCCCAGGCCTTCAGGTCAACAATTAATAAATGGGACCTCATGAGGCTGAGAAGCTTCTGTAAGGCAAGAGACACTATCAACAGAACAAAGTGACAGCCTACAGACTGGGAAAAGATCTTCACCAACCCTACATATGACAAAGGGCTAATATCCAAAATATATAAAGAACTCAAGAAATTAAACACCATCAAACCAAATAACCCAATTGAGAAGTGGGGCTCAGAACTAAAAAGAGAATTCTCAACAGAGGAATATTGAATGGCTGAGAAACACTTAAAGAAATGCTCAACGTCCTTAGTCATCAGGGAAATGCAAATCCAAAACAACTCTGAGATTCCATCTTACACCCATGAGAATAGCTAAGATCAAAAATTCAAGTGACACCACATGCTGGTGAGGATATGGAGAAAGAGAAACACTCCTTCATTGCTGGTGGGAATACAAACTGGTACAATCACTTTGGAAATCTATCTGGCACTTTCTCAGAAAAATGGGAATAGGGCTTCCTCAAGACCCAGCTATTTCACTCCTTGGAATATACTCAGAAAATGCTCCAGCACACAACAAGGACACATGCTCAACCATGTTCATAGCGGCCTTATTCATAATAGCCAGAACATGGAAACAGCCTAAGTGTCCCTCAGTAGAAGAATGGATAAAGAAACTGTGGTACATATACACTATGGAATACTACTCAGCTATTAAAAACAAGGAATTCCTGAAATTTGTGGACAAATGGGTTGAACTAGAAATGATCATAATCAGTGAGTTAACCCAGAAGCAGAATCAAATGGTATATACTCACTTATATCTGGACACTAGCCCAAGGGACATGTCCCATGAAAGTCTTCACTTACCAGGAAAGTGGGACAGATAGGAGGACATCCTATTGGGACTCTAGGTGAGAGAAGCATGGGAGAATGGGAAAATAGAAGGATCCAGAGGGTCCTAGAAACCTACAAGAAGAACATTATGATGGGCGGACCTGGGCCCGGGGGTCCTGCTCAAACTATGGCACCAGCCAAGGACAATACGTGCAGTAAACTTCAAACCCCTACCCAGATTAGCCAATGGACAGGACATTCTCCACAGTTGAGTGGAGAGTGGGGACTGACTTTCACATAAACTCTGGTACCCCATATCTGACCACATCCCCTGGATGAGGAAGCTTGGTGGCACTCAGAGGAAGGATAGCAGGCTATCAAGAAGAGACTTGATACCCTATGAGCATATACAGGAGGAGGAAGTCCCCCTCAGTCACAGTCATAGGTGAGGAGAGTAGGGGGAAAGTGGGAGGGAGGGAGGAATAGGAGGATACAAGGGATGGGATAACAATTTAGATGTAATATGAATAAATTAATAAACCATATTAAAAAACAAATAATATGAATTTAACCACTTTTTAAAAGTTATTGCTTATGAACAAGTTTCTAAAATAACTAGAAATTAAGTTTTATCTTCCTAAAATATGCAAGAAGGTGGGCGTGACGATGCACAACTTTCATCCCAGCACTTTGGAGGCAGAGGCAGGTGGATCCTTGAGTTCCAAGCCAGCCTGGTCTACACATTAAGTTCCAGGGCAGCCAGCACTATACAGAGAAACCCTCACTCAAAAAACAAACAAAAATATTACAAGCAACCCCAAAATGATTTTACAGTGTTGATAGCACCTTGAGATGCTACTACACAATAGCTTTCTGCACGCTGCCATACTCTGACTAGAACAAGGGGTCTAAAATCTGTTGTCCCATTTTGTTAAGTTTTTCTTTTCTTTTTCTTTCTTTTTCTTTTTTTTTTTTTTTTTAGTATTTCAGCCTATCTTGTTGAATATTATATACTACCTCAACTGAGTATTATATACTACAAAGGCCCCATTTGAACAGTATAGGATCTAATTAATCCATACTAAAAAATAATACATACTTACACTATATAAATGTGAATCATCAGTGTGTGAGAGAAACATGTTGAATAAGTTAAGCACCAATTTACATTTGCTTTTTATATTGAGTGTATGCATGATATATGTGTATCTTCTTGTGTCTACACACTTGTGCATTGTGTACATATGCATGTATAAGCCAAAGTTAATGTCAGGGATCTTTCTCAATAGCTCATTTTATTTTATGAGTCAGGGTCTCTCTCTGGACCTAGAGCTCATTGATACAGATTGACTGGCCAGTGGTGTCCATGCACCCTTCCCTTCTCTGCCTGCCTAGCCCTGGTATTACAGACATACAACATGACACCCAACTTCTCATAAGTATTCTAGGACCAAACCCAAGGCCTCGTGCTCTCATGACAAGCACTTTACATACTAAGCCATCCTCCCAACCTTCTAGTAGTTTATTTCACGCACAACCAAAACAAATGTATTGATGAGGCCTGGGTTGTCTAGCACATGAGACCCTTGGTTGATCCCAAACAATGAAAATTAACTAAAAACTACAACTGTTTACATCCTAGAGGGGAAAAATCCTGGGTTCAGGAAATGTATACATATATATTAGTTTTTATTGATTCTTTGTGAGTTTCACATCATGCACCCCAGTTCTGGTCATGTCCCCTTCCCTTCATATCTGCACTTCACTCTTGAAACCTCCTCCCAAAATAAAACACACACAAACAAACAGACAAACAACAAGAAAGCATAGACGACATCTCATCATGGAAGCTGTAGTACATCACAGTGTGTCCCACAGTGTATCCCTCTGTCCACATTTTTATTTGCAAACGTTCATTGTGGTGAGTCTTGGTCTTGTTTGAGGTCTCTGGCTTCTGTGACACCTCCAATATTGGATCCCCACTAGGACTCTTCCTGGTTATCTCATTGTTGCCCAGTGTCATGGAGACCTTCTAGCTCTGGGTTAGCAGAACTGGCCCTTCCATGTATCCCGATTCATTCTCGGACGATATAGATTTTGGAGTAGGCCCACTCGGAGCCCTGGGTCTGGGCCTGGGTGGTAGCTGAATTAATTGGTCAGTGCACCTTATCCACACCACCAAGGAGAGCTCTCCAGAACTGCTCGGGCTAGACCACCCACAGCAGCCATGGGCAGGAGGCAGGGTCACCTCTTCTACTCTCATGCCCTTGGGTCCTGCTCACCCACCCACACCCATGCTTCCAAAGCCAGCTCCACTGTGGGACCCACTTCCCCAAGTGCTGCAGCTTGTGAGGGGCTGGGCCAGCTCCCCTGCTCTCAGGCCCTTGGGGCTATCTAACCCGTGCCTTCGCTATCAGGGCCAGCCCCATTGGGTTGCCCAAGCAAGACACAGTACCTACTCTCCTGAGTGCTATAGTGCTATAGCAGGTTAGCTCTCCCTGCTCTCATGCTCTCAGGGGCAGCTCTGAGGAAGGTAATGGGACATCACTCCTGCACCCGCGCTGCCTCACAGCAGTTCTCCTTCACTCTCGCCCTTGGGTGGCTCACCTGCACTCCCTCCGCCAGTGCCAGCTCTACTGTGCTGCCAAGGCAAGGTGCACGGCATGCTCTCCCAAGTGCTGCAGCCAGCAAGGGACAGGGAGACAGGGCCAGCCCACCCACTTGCATGATCCAGGGCCAGATCTCCTGAGGGCTTCCAGGTGGCAAGGGGCAAGGTGGGGGAGGACACCACCCTTGTACCATGCCACCTCACAGCAGACGGACTAGTGGTGGAGCCAACTCTCCCTCATTCTCACCCTCAGGGCTACTTTTTATATTCTGGTGGTATACTTTTAAATTAATTGAACTGACCTGGGTACAACTTAATCCCTTCTTAAAAGTTCTTACATTTTCAATCAATAATTACATTGAAGCATTCACTAAAAAAGATAAATAATCCCAAAACATAAAAGTACATAAATTATATTTCTTGATGTATTAATAGCCACAGAAACATGAAAACAGCCATAAAATCTTATTGATATTCTTATTTTAGAATAGTCATTTAAGTATTAGGATTATTGTAGCTAACAGCTGATGGTGTTACCAACAATTTTTTAATTGCTTTTACTACTTTAAAGCTTTATTTTGTGTGTATGGGTGTGTTGCCTGCATGTGTATTTGTGCATGACATACATGCCTCATGCCCATGGAGGCAGAAGAGAGCCTCAGGTCCCCAGGAATTTGATCTACACATGGTGAGCTGTCTTGTAGATGCTGGAAATCAAACCTAAGAGAGTAGCCAGCTCTCCTAACTGCTTAGCCACCTCTTCAGCTCATATTTACAATAAGATTTTTTTTTTTTTAATGTGGCGCTCACTGTGTAGCTCTGGCTATCCTTAAACTTGCTATGTAAACTGGGCTGGGATTTAAGGTATGTACCACAATGCTAAACTATTTACAAGAATTTTATACTATACAAGACTGAGACATTTTCTTCCATGTAAGAGTCCAGAAGCCAAGTCAATAATTAGAAAGTATCTCCTACAATTCTGTAGCATCATGTTAAAGTTTAAAAAATTTTTCCAGCTTACCTGTCATACCTCAAATGGCAGTGTTCTCTCTGTTCTGTTTCTCTTTGCTCTAGTTGTGATAACACTTTAGTAATTTTAGAGAGTTCTTTGTGTGCTCCACCATGCTCAGCTTCCATTTTTTTAATTTCTCTTATAAGTACACCACCACAACTATCTTTAATTTCTAGAAGTCTTCTATATAAATATAACTCATCCCTGAGTCCCAATAGGCAACCAGATTCTGTATCTAGGAGAAAACGATATAGGAAATAACACGTCTGAGGATTTTTTTTTATGCATGGTGGACTATACATTTGACACCCTCTAGTTTGTTTACTGAGCTAACAGCTCTGCATGTGGACAGTGTGGAACATATTTGTCTGACTCGTCAGATACAATGGATGAGATCCTGCTCATGTTCAGTTTCATATGTGATGGAAAAAATAAATAAAATGACCATTATAAAATCAGATAAATGCTGATAGAAAACAGGGGACTGCCTCCAGTGGGCCCAAGGGAGACTACCTGAGGAAGAGACGGCTACACTAGGAAATCAAGGACGAGCAGGATTCAGCAGAAGATAGTCTAGCCAATGGACAGCATTAGTCTAGCCGATGGAGAGCATTAGTCTAGCCGACGGAAGGCATTAGTCTAGCCAATGGACAGCATTATAGTCTAGCCGATGGACAGCATTTGCTGAGACTACATTGTAGTCTGCCTCCAACAAAGATAGAGTGAAATGAATCAACTTATAATTTTACTAGAAACCACCAAAGCCAAAACAGATGAGATTGTTCTGTCAACAATATTTAAGACAAAGGATTATCATCAATGGTCATGATCCCAAAGCTTGCAAAGGGGAGGGACTGGATTAGAACTTATTATCAGGAAGATTGTCTGGGAAACCCATTGAGAACCTCTCTAAAACAAAAAGTGGAGGTTTAATGCAATGGTAGAGTATCTGCTTAGCATGTATGAGGCCAAAATTTTAATCCCTGGAACTTAAAAAAAAAACAAACAGAAAAGAAATAATTTTCCAGATATCAATGAAAGTGGCAAACATCTAACTAGCCTCTGTAAAAATTTTGATCTTACAGGTGATAGTGGTTATAAGATCTGAGAGGAAGATGAAAAGCAATGTTTGGAATGAGTCCAGCAGAATAAGAAGACTCACTCCTAATGTTCCATAGATCAATAAAATAACTATGAATAGCAGCCGTTGACTTACGATTTCAAAAAACAAAGTGGAAGGCTGGAGAGGTAGCTCAGAGGGTAAGAGCACTGGCTGCTCTTCCTGAGGTCCTGAGTTCAATTCCCAGCAACCACATGCTGACTCACAACCATCTATAATGTGATCTGATGCCCTCTTCTGGCCTGTAGGTGTATGTGCAGGCAGAGCACTGTATGCATAATAAAAAACAAAGTGGATTAATGATGCTATGACAACAAAGAAACAGTAACTCTATGAGGTAACAGATATGACGACCACCCTCATTTGGTCAATCTATTTTGACCATCCATATTGTACAAATACACGGAAATGTCACACTGGATCACATGATACACACAACCACATGTCATTTAAACATAAAAAATGTATAAACAGAATTTAAATCTATACTTTATCAGAATATCATCAATTCAGAAAAATGTGATAAACACATAAAGATCTACATGCTAAAAACTACAAATATTTCAGAGAAATCTAAATGAATCAAATCTAAGTAGTCATATACTTTGCTATAGAGTCAAAAGATTATTTAAATGCTAATTCTCAACAGTCTAATTCCCTGAAGACTTTTAATGTTAGTCTTTCTTAGTTACAGTTATTTATTTCATGTATATGTGTATATGCATAGGAGCTTATGTCATGGTGCATGTGTGAGGTCAGAAGAAAACTTGTGGGAGTTGGGTCTCTCCTTCTACGTCAAGTTTTGGAGATCAAACTCAGGGCATCAAGCTTTCTGTTTAATGTCTTTACTAACTGTCTAGTTTCTTTTTTGATCCTATGATAAGACGCAGTGACAAAGGCAACTTTAAAAATAAATCATTTAACTCAGGGCTCAGGGTTCCATGACCATCATTGTGGTGAGCATGGCAGCAGGCAGGCAGTGTGCTTTTGCAGTAACTGAAAGTTTGCTGTACAACCAGAAAGCAGAGAAAACTAAGAATGACACAGGCTTTTGAAACCTCAAAGCCCATTCCCAAAGGCACACCTTCTACAAAAAGGTCATCCATCCTAACCCTTTCTAAACAGTTACACCAACTAGGGACCAAGCACTGAAATATATGAGCCTATGTGGGCCATTCTCAGGCAAAGAACCACTCCCCAAAGACAGGGGATTGTTTTTCACTGAAAATATGTTTAGAACATCCCTGTAAAGGCGTGGGAATATAACTTAGCAGGACAGCAGTGACTTAACATGCACAAAGTCTAGGTTTAACCCCCAGCACTGCAAAAACAAAAACAAAAATCAGAGAAATGTAGCACACCTGCAATAGCCAAAGTAGTCTCCAAATCCAGGACAGCAAGAGGATGGCTAGGATTGCTTCACATTCTACAGATATAGAAGAATCAAGAGAGCGATGCTAGTATAAGGTCATTTTAAAAAATGGAATACAATGCAAAGAATTGGCCAAACACAAAAGCAGCCAGCTTCTTTTTGATAAAAATACAAGCAACGTGCAATAGGAGGTTATAGCACCTTACACACATGCAAGAAAAGGTCAGAAGGAAACCAATGGTTTTATGTGAGTACAGGGCATGAATAAAAAAAATATGTGAGCTATAAGATATGGCTGGGACAGTGCTGGCAAGTGTGCAGGATGGATCACCACGTCAGAAAGAAAGGATAAAATTCAAGCCTACAACAATAGAAAAGCATTGAGATATCTATATGGCCAAGAAACGCGTAAAGAAATGTTCAGCGTCCTTAGTTATCAAGGAAATACAAATCAAAATGACTCTGAGATTCTATCTTACACCTACCCAAATGGCTAAGATCAAAAATTCAATTGACAGCACATTGCTGGCGAGAACGTGGAGAAAGGGGAGCTCTTCTCCGTTGCTGGTGGGAATGCAAATTTTTACAACCACTTTGGAAATCAATCTGGTGCTTTCTCAGAAAATTGGGAATAGTGCTACCTCAAGACCCAGCTAAACCACTCCTAGACATATACCCGAAACATGCTCCACCACACACAAGGGCATTTGCTCAATTTATGTTCATAGCAGCTTTGTTTGTAATAGCCAGAATCTGGAAACAACCTAGATGTCTCTAGAGTAGATAGAGAAACTGTGGTACCTTTACACAATGAAATACTACTGAGCCATTAAAAACATGGAAATCTTGAAATTTGCAGGCAAATGGATAGAACTAGAAAAGATCATGCTGAGTGAGGTAACCCAGACTCAGAAAGACACACATGGTATGTACTCACTTTTAAGTGGTGCCCAACATAGATGTCCTCTGAGAGACTCAACCCAGTGGGGAATCAGAACAGATGCTGGGATTTGCTTCTGGACTCCAGGTGGAGTGCTGAGAGTGGTATGGAAGACTGGGGGGCGGGGGCAATGGAAG
The DNA here is from genome assembly GCF_903995435.1 of Acomys russatus. Classification (NCBI taxonomy): domain Eukaryota; kingdom Metazoa; phylum Chordata; class Mammalia; order Rodentia; family Muridae; genus Acomys; species Acomys russatus. The sequence goes on from NC_067139.1 coordinate 42,854,233, forward strand.
AACCCAGAGGGTTCAGAAGCCCCATAAGGAGACCATCAAGGCAGGTAGATCTGGACCCAGGGGGGTCTGCACAAACTGTTGTACCAAACAAGGGCAATGTGTGCAGTAAATCTCGACCTCCTGCTCAGATCTAGCCAATGGGTAGCTAATTCTCCATGCTTGTGTGGAGAGCAGGGACTGGCTGTGACATGAACTCTGGTGTCCTCTATTTGACTACTTCCCCTTGGTGGCAAGGATAGGCAGGCACACAAGGGAAGGGGAAGCAGGCTATCCAGATGAGACCTGATAGGCTGTGGTCATATGGTGAGGGAGGAGGTCTAGGGGAGGGGAACAGGGCAGAAGAGGGAGGGAGAGAGGGAAAGGGAAGTTACAAGCAAGAGGACAGCAATCAGGATATAATCTGAATAAATTATAATAAATGTTTTAAAAAGGAAAATACACTAAGGGGAAAGAATCACATTTATTTTGTAAGTTTTAAAATCACACAGGGCTGCACAAAAGACATGGTTGAATGGTTTCATCTGTTTGTTTTTGTTTTGTTTATTTTGAGACTGAGTCTATGTAGGTGTGATTTTTAAAAACACATAATACTTGAAGAGGAGATCATGGTTCTAGGATATAGGGATAGCTGGGAACCGCTCTATGGTTACTATAGTATTCCAGGGTGAGACCATGGTCAACCTGACCTAATCATGAAGAAGGGGCAGGAGAGAAAACAGCCAAGAAAAGATGGGAATGTCACATGCACTGAGAAAAAAGCAAGGGGGATAACCGTAGCAGCCATTCTATTTAATATAAAGTACAGGAGTGGTGTAAGCAGAAAGTGTAACACATCACTGTTCCGTGCCACAGTGCTACTCACTCTGTACCTGTGAGTACAAGGCACACACAAAGACCTTATATGTACATGCTGGTCCTGACAACACATTCTGTTCCAGGTTGTGTGTTTAGCAGCAAAGCATGCTTATCACTAGGGTGAAGCAACTCACAATCATCTGAGGCTGTTTGAGATGACACAGTCCAGTCATGGAGGCCTTCTGGAACATTTATTTGCTTTCTGACCTGTAAAATAAACACCACAAGATATACCATATACAATATGTATTATGTCTTAAAATATGTTGGGTTTGCCGGGTATGGTGGCGCACACCTTTAATCCCAGCACTCAGGAGGCAGAGGCAGGTGGATCTCTGTGGGTTCGAGGCAAGGCTGGTCTACAGAGTGAGTCCAGGACAGCCAAGGCTACAGAGAAACCTTGTCTGGAAAACACACACACACACACACACACACACACACACACATCAACCAAGAACCATGCATGGACTGGACCTAGGTCCTCTACATAGATGTAGCCAATGGGCAGCTCAGGCTTCATGTGGGTCCCATAGTAAGGAGAGTGGGTGCTATCTCTGACATGGACTCTGTTGCTTGCTAATCGATCACTTCCCCCTGTTGGGACTGCAGTGCCAGGCTACAGGGGAAGAGGATGACCTCAGTCCTGATGCAATTTGATGAGCTGGGGTGAGTGAGTAGGGGGTCTTTCCCCCTTTTCCAGAGGAATAGGGGAGGGGAAGGGAGGGTGAGACTCATAGGAGAGGAAGGAGGGGGCTATGATCCAAATATAAAGTGAATAAATAAGTTAAAATTTAAAAAATAAAAGAGAAAGGGAGAGAGGGAGACAGAACAGGAAGGAAGGAAGGAGGGAGGGAGAGGGGGAGGGAGGGAGGGAGGGAGGGAAGAGTCAGATGGGAGACTCAGCAGCTCCCCATGTGGTGGTCACACCGCTGCTCAGGACTCTGACTTTCTCTGCTCCTGCCATCAAACTATTTTTCTCTTTATTCCATTTACAGTACCTCATGCTCTTCTTTAGATGAGCTCCTTGCAGGCCTTAAAATGTAAAGAAACACAAAATTCTTTCAGATGATTAGGAAGTATTTTGAATATAAATTATATTTTTCTTGCAGATAAGAATCTGAGGTTGTAATTTACACAACTGTTATAGAATACTTAATATACAATTATTTCTATTAAAAGGCTTGAAAATAAACCTAAGGCACTAACAACATTATTATCATGGCCAATAATTAACTTTAGTCAAACTTTCTGTTTTATTTTATTATTTGATAGAAAGAAATATAATTCTTTTTTCTCTTTTTTTTTTTTTTTAACTTTGTCATTTAAAACTACACCAGGCCTGGGAATATTGGTGCATGCCTTTAATTCAAACAATCAGGCCACAGAAGCCGGTAGGTCTATCTGAATTTGAGGCTAGCCTGGTCTACATAGTGAGTTCTGGGCCAGCAAGAGCTACAAAGGAAGAAAACCTGTCTGGAAAAACAAAAAAGAAGGGGCTAGAAAGATGGCTAAGCAGTTAAAAGCATTCACTGCTCTTGCAGAGGACCTGAGCTGATTTCCACTATAAATCCAGAGGCTGTGATGCCCTCTTCGGACCTCCACAGTCACCAAGCACACATGTGGTGCACACATGTACATGCAGGCAGCCAGCACACAAAGGATAAGCGCAATTTTAATTTTTAAATAAATAATAAAAATTTAGCCGGGCAGTGGTGGCACACACCTGTAATCCCGGCACTTGGGAGGCAGAGGCAGGCAGATCTCTGTGAGTTCGAGGCCAGCCTGGTCTACAAAGTGAGTCCAGGACAGTCAAGGCTACACAGAGAGACCTTGTCTCAAAAAACCAAAAAAAAAAAATAACAATAATAATAATAATAAAGAAATAAATAAATAAAAGCTCACCAACAAACTTTCATTAACACTAAAACCCACTCAGAAAATATTATTTAAGCACTCAGGAAACTCTTTTTTTTTTTTTTTCTGTCTTCCTTTTTCTTTCTTTTTTTTTTTTATTAATTTATTCTTGTTACATCTCAATGGTTATCCCATCCCTTGTATCCTCCCATTCTTCCTTCCCTCCCATTTTCCCATTATTCCCCTCCCCTATGACTGTTCCTGAGGGGGATCTCCTCCCCCTGTATATGCTCATAGGGTATCAAGTCCTTCCTCTGAGTGCCACCAGGTCTCCCCCTACAGGGGACATGGTCAAATGTGAGGCACCAGAGTACGTGAGAAGGTCATATCCCACTCTCCACTCAACTGTGGAGAATGTTCTGACCATTGGTTAGATCTGGGTAGGGAGGAAACTCTTTTTTTTTTTTAAATACAACTAGAAACTAGATTTCTCAGGGCCTCATATGCAAGTCCTAGGCACCGTACACATCTCATTTTAAAACTCACCACAGGAAGCTCTGTGAGTTTGAAGACAATTCTTACACAGAGCTAGTTCTAGGACAGCCAGGGCAACAAAAGGAAAACATGCTTTAAGAAGAAGAAAAAGAAGAGGAAGAGGAGAAAGAAAAGGAAGATAGAGGAAGAAGAGGAAGAATAAGGAGGAGTGGAAGAGGAAGAAGAGGAGATAGAGGAGAAAGAGAAAGAGAAGAAGGAGAAAAAGTAGGTGGAGGAGGAGAAGAAGAAGAAATGGACTATAGCAGACGTGGTGGAACATACCTTTAGTCCCAGCACTAGAGAGAGAGAGGCAGGTAGATGTCATGTGAGTTCAAGACCAGGCTGATCTACATAGTGAGTTCCAGGATTTGGAGAGATCCTATATCCAAAAAAAAAAAAGAAACAAACAAACAAACAAAAAAAACCCTCCAAAAAACAAAAATTTAAATTCACTATAAACCTATGAGGCAAGGAACATAGGAGATGTTTTACAAAATGAGGGTCAAAATAAAAACTGCATGGTACTGGTGTAGAAACAGGCCGATGGATCAATGGAATCGAAGACCCAGAAATAAACCCACACACCTACAGACACTTGATTTTTGACACAGAAGCCAAAAGACCATCCAATGAGGAAAAAAACAGCATCCTCAACAAATGGTGCTGGTCTAGCTGGATGTCTACATGTAGAAAAATGCAAATAGACTCTTACTTATCACCATGCACAAACTAAAATCCAAGTGGATTAGAGACCTCAAAATAAAACCAAACACGCTAAATCTGTTAAAAGAAAAAGTAGGGAAGTGCCTTGAACTCATTGGTACAGGAGTCAAATTCCTGAACAGAACACCAATAGCTCAGGCTCTAAGATCAACAATTAATAAATGTGACCTCATGAAACTGAAAAGCTTCTGTAAGGCAAAGGACACTGTCAACAAAACAAAGTGACAGCCTATGGACTGGGAAAAGATTCCCACCAGTGTACATCTGACAAAGGGCTAATACCCAAAATATATAAAGAACTCAAGAAATTAAACACCACCAAAAAAAATAACGCAATTAAAAAGTGGGGTACAGATAAACAGGATACTCAACAGATGAATATCGAATAGCCAAGAAGCACTTAAAAGAAATGCTCAATGTCCTTAGTCATCAGAGAAATGCAAATCAAAACGACTCTGAGATTCCATCTTACACCTGTTAGAATGGCTAAGAGCAAAAACTAAAGTGACAGCACATGAGGATGTGGAGAAAGAGGAACACTCCTCCATTTCTGACAGGTGTGCAGACCTGTAAAACCATTTTGGAAATTAATCTGGTGCTTTCTCAGAAAATTGGCTCAAGACCCAGCTATACCACTCCTGGGGATCCAAAAGATGCTCCAGCACACAACAAGGACATCTGCTCAACCATGTTCATAGCAACTTTGTAATAGCCAGAATCTGGAAACAACCTAGATGCCCCTCAACTGAAGAATGGATAAAGAAACTGTGGTATATTTACGCAATGGAATACTACCCAGCTACTAAAAACAAGGAAGTCATGAAAACTTCAGGCAAATGAATGGAACTAAAAAAGATCATCCTGAGTGAGGTAACCCAGACCCAGAAACAAACACACACACACACACACACACACACACACACACACACACACACTCTCTCTCTCTCTCTCTCTCTCTCTCTCTCTCTCTCTCTCTCTCTCACTCACTTTTTTTTAATAATTTATTTTTATTTTATGTGCATTGGAGTTTTGTCTGAATGTGTGTCTGTGTGAAGGTGTCAGTTGCAGTTACAGACAGTTGTGAGCTGCCATGTGGGTGCTGGGAATTGAACCCGGGTCCTCTGGAAGAACAGTAAGTGCTCTCAACCACTGAGCTATCATCTCTCCAGCCCCACATATACTCACTTATAAGCAGATATTAGCCACATAATACAGGATAATCACACTACAACCCACAGACCTAAAGAAGCTAATAACAAGGACGGCACTAGGGAGGATGCTCAGTTCTCATTCAGCAGGGCAAACAGACTAGACATTGGAAGCAGCTGAAGCTAAGGAGCAGGCAGGGAGCCTACCATTAGAGGTCCTCAAAAAGACCCCACCCAGCGGGGGATTGAAGCAGATGCTGAGACTCCCAGCCAAACTTTAGGGTGGAGCACAAGGAGACTTCTGTTGTGTTTAATTTTGCTTTGCTTTGCTTTGCTTTTGGGGGGTTTACTTGTTTGTTGTTTTGCTATGTTTTTTAAACAGGGTTTCTCTGTATAGCTTTGGCTGTCCTGGACTCTTTGTAGACTGGGCTGGCCTGAAACTCACAGAGATCCACCTGCCTCTGCACTTCCAAGTGCTCAGATTAAAGGCGTGAGCTACTGCACGCAGTCTTATGGAAAAGTTGGCGGGGGGGGGGGGAGTAGGGGGGGCAGAGGACAGGAGCTCCACAAGGAGACCCAACAGAGCCACAAATCTGGGCCCAGGAGGGCCCACAGAGACTGACGCACCAACCTAGGACCAGGCTTGGAGAGGACCTGGAGCCCCTGCTCAGATGCAGTCGACAGGCAGCACAGTCTCCTTGTGGGTCCTATAACATGGGGAGGAGGGGCTACCTCTGATGTGGGCTCTACTACCCACTCACTGATCACTTCCCCCTATGGGGTGGCCTGATGAGGCCACAGAGGAGGAGGAAGCAGGCAGTCCAGATGAGTCTTGATAGACTGGGGTTAGATGATAGAGGAAGAAGGCTCCCCCTTTCTGAGAACTAAGAGAGGGTGAACGAGGGAGGGAGGGTGGGACCAGGAGGAGATGACGGAGGGGGCTACAATTGGGATGTAAAGTGAATAAATAAAAAATAAAACACACATGCACACACAAAGGACGATCAAGGGAAAGATATACAGCTGGTTATCACAGACCTGGAATCCAGCCCCATGAGCTTTGGCATCTCATGCCAAAGTGATATTTATAATCAAGTGTTCCTAAGTGATACAATAGCAGATTAGTCTATCTTTTATTTTCTATAAGTACTTACTTTTGTGGTTTTGGATTTTTTTTTATTTTTTGAAAAATTACAAAGCTTAATACCTGGGTGACCTGGAACCCAGCTTTCAGTAAGCCAAAGATTTTTTCTTTTCCTAAAATAAATTCTTAACAGGAAACATTAATACATTCAGTAGTTTGTTTAAACTTTCAAGAAACGCTTGTTCAGCATGTCACAGATGCCAATAGCACTAAGGACATTTTTCTACTTTTTTAAAATATTTATTTATTTATTTATTTATTTATTATGTATACAGTGCTCTGCCTGCATGTACACCTGCAGGCCAGACGAAGTATCAGATCACATTGTAGATGGTTGTGAGCCACCATGTTGTTTCCGGGAATTGAACTCAGGACCTCTGGAGGAGCAGTCAGTGCCCTTAACCTCTGAGCCATCTCTCCAGCCCCATTTTTCTACTTTTGAATGTTACAATCTCAAAATAACTCCTTCTGCTAGATTGTCAAGTTTACTTTTGAGCATTCGTTAAATCTTTGCCTGTAGCCAGAATTTGCCGAACTATAAAGCTGACACAACTTACATTTTAACCAGTTGTGGAAAGCTACAGGAAAGACAGGATTGTTTCTACCCAGTGTGTTTGTCCAAAGGTCTTTTATTACATTGTCTAAAGAAATCATACCTGATAGTTTAATGTTAGGTCACCATTTGCACGTCATTCATGTGAGGCTATTTCATGTCAGTATCATTTAGACTTAATGTCTAAACCATGACCAAGGTGACTTATAAAAACAAGAATTTTTTAATTGAGGGTTGTTTACAGGTTCAGAGGGTCAGTCCATGACCGTCATTTTGGGGAGCATGGCATCAGGCAGGTGGCATGAGGCCAGAGGGTGGCTAAATGCTTACATCTGATCCACAGGCAGCAGAGAGATAGAGACCTGGCCTGTGTGGGCTTTGAAACCACAAAGTCCAGCCCCAGTGGCTTACGTCCTACAGCAAGGTCTTTCCTAAACAGTCCATTACTGGGAACTAAACATTCCATTATGTGACCCTACGGGAGACATTCTTGTTCAAACCACCACAATTGTTGACAACTGCCCATCTCCCTTTCTGAACAGAGACACTGAGGATGAGTAACTGACTATAAGTATCTACTATACTGTACCAAGATTTCTAACACTTGGAAATATTAACAGGATTGAGAGTTCTGTGTACTCAAAAGGCCAGAGACTGGAGAACTAACACACGTCATATTCATCTTTGTGCACTTAGCACTTAACTAATACAGGGCACATAAATATAACATAAATAATTTATTTTCAGTAACATTTTTTCTTTCTGTCTTTCTTTCATTTTAGGTTTTTTTAAAACAGGTTTCCCCTGTGTAGCCTTGGCTGTCCTGGACTCACTTTGTAGACCAGGCTAGCCTCAAACTCAAAATTTTCACTTATATTTTAAATTGTTTTTAAAATGGGCAGATCAGATAAACGATCCTCTTTATTTTGGTCATACAGTCTACAGTTAGATTATTATGTCTTTTGAGTTCAATTTCTGTAAAGCAACCTCATGGAGAAATTCTGTAATTACCATGACTTTGAAAACTTGAATATGCTTGTCTTCTCAAAATAGCCACAACAATCTTGTTTCTTATTGGGGAAGCAGGACACATTTTACTGCTCAAAATGTTTTGTTTTATTTAAGAAGACAATTTTTTTTCATTCCTGCTTTCTTGCCTGTGCCTTCTACTGTTAATCAAATAAAGTTTGACATTTCTCCCTACCCTTTCCAAAACCATGCAAATACGCATACTCTACAATGTTCATTTTGATATGAAAATCCTAAGTCCTACGTTCTTCTGCAGTCATTACCTCCTTCTCTCAAGCTTCTCTGACTAAACACTCTCGCTGCCTGGCTTCCACAAGGACTGCATATCGACCTGGTCCGATTTCACTCAGTGTTCCAGCAGCATTGCTATGGCTGAGTGTCCTTCTGCTTTGAAAGGTTACTGTAGTTTTTTGTTTCCAGGAAAAGTATACACTGCTAATATCCCTTTGCAGAGAACAAAACATTTAATATTGGGCTGGAGAGGTTAAGAGCACTGGCTGCTCTTTCAAAAGGTTCCGAGTTCAATTCCCAACAACCAAATGGTGGCTCACAACTATCTACAATGAGATCTGGTGCCCTCTTCTGGCCTGCAGGTGCACATGCAGGCAAACACTGTTTACATAATAAATAAATAAATCTTTTTTTAAAACGTTTATTTTTTACCTTCGTTCATCCTGATGTACCTTCACAAACGCAACTATCCTTCACCTGTGGCAGAGCACTGGGGTCTGTAGTACATTTCTCAAATGTTGATATAGTCTCAGCTTCTCTGGGAAAATATTTTTTACTTTCACTGTTGTTTATTTCTATCAAATGTGTAACAGGTTCACTCCTTTAAGGCAATCATAAAAGCCAGATTTTTTTTAAAGTAATTTTACTAACCAAGGTTAAAAAACAATTGGATGAAACTGTCTCCCTGTATTAATTCATTTATTCATTTTTTTAATTAAAATGTACCATTTAAAGGCAATGAAAGATATATTTTCTAATTATAAAAACAGGTAGCACTGAGAGTGGTGACGCACACCTTTAATTCCAGAGCTCGGGAGGCAGAGGTAGGCAGATCTCTGTGAGATCCGAGTCTACAAAGGGAGTCCAGGACGGCCAAGGCTACACAGAGAAACCCTACCTCAAAAAAAACAAAAAACAAGTAGCACTGGGTATGGTGGCATACACTTGTAATCCTAGCACTCAGGGAAGAGGAGGCAGGCGGATCTCTGCGAGTTTGAGGTCAGCCTGTTCTACAAAGCAATTCCAGGACAGCCAAAGCTACACAGAGAAGCCCTGTCTTTAAACAAACAAACAAAACAAAACAAAACAAGAAAAGGGGACTGGAGAGATGGCTCAGAGGTTAAGAGTACTGACTACTCTTCTGAAGGTCGAGTTTAATTCCTAGCAATCACATGGTGGCTTACAAGCATCTATAATGAGATCTGGTGCCCTCTTCTGGTCTGCAGTTGTTATATGCAGGCAGAGCACTGTATACATAATAAATAAATAATTTTTTTAAGTAAAAAAGAAAGAAAGATCTATTTTGAATTAATGCCGTGCTCTTACTTATCGTGTTCTTCTTTTTCTTTAAGGCCAAAATCCTTGTTGTTAGCAGCTGCACTGGGCCTTTGTAGAGTTGGTTCACTGCCTTTGTGTTCAGCAGCAGCAACAGCCGGGAAAGCAGCAGTGACAGCAGCAGTGACCACAGCCTTAACAGCAGTGTTGGAGGACGCCGTAGCAGAAGCCGCTGTACGGGAAGCAGCTGAAGCTTGGGAAACGGAAACGGAAGCAGCTGCAGCAGCCGCTGACGCATCGGAAGCGGAAGCAGCAGAAGGTGAAGCAAAAGCCACAGATGCGGAAGCAGAAGTTGCGGAAGCAATATTAGAAGCAGCTGAAGCGGAAGTGGAAGCAAACTCCGCGGAAGTGGAAGCAGCAGCAGCTGCCGCACAGGCAGAAGCAACTGTGCAAGCAGTTCTGTCATCAGAGTTCTCTAGTGCGACATCCGGTTCTTGGAGTCGGTACTTCCTCTCTTCTTCTGCCTTTAAGGAAAGTTCAAGTTGTGTTATTTTTCATTAAGAGGGAGTTTTATAGTTTCATTCATTTTACTACTTGTCAGTACCATGGTCTTGATTTTAGTCCACAAATACTTGTGTTACAATTTTATCAATACAGACCACTAACATTTTGTAAACTCGGCTTCAAATCTGTTTGAGTAAAAGACCCAGAGTTTTCAGAAATCTTAACAGAGGACATGCTCCATCTGGCTTTTAAAAATCTGCCCTTTGCTACCTAACGCATTCACCTCTTGCATAATGGGAAATGAAGAAAAAGACAAAACGTGTCCTCTCCAGTCTGCACGACCTAGATTACACATTAACAGACAGATGGCGCAATGAGGAGCTTTGGAACATAAGGAAACCTCACCCTTCTGCACTCTATTAGCCCTTTCCCCATGACCTTTCACAGTTGCCCACTGGGATCCTGGGATAGCAAACAGGGTGACCTTTGAAATGCATGAACACAATGTACCACCTCCCACAGCAGGGGAGCCGCTGAGTTGTGAGTATGGATTCTGGAGATGCATTCTGCCTTCTCACTCCTTAGCTGTGACTGTTGTACCTAGGGATGCCCGGTAATGCCCTGCTTCAAATCAGCACCGTCACCATCTACCTACAGCAGGAGTTATGTGAACAAAGCCTGAAGGATCCATTCGAAGCTCTGCAGTGGTGTTAGCCATTGGTGTATGCCACAAGGCAGTTGATAAAATTCAGTAACGTGAACCCAGATAGAACTTAAGAAATATGAGCTAGACATCATGGCACACGCCTTTAATCCCAGCACTGGGGAGACAGAGGCAGGTGGATCTCTGTGAGTTGGAGGCCAGCCTGGTCTACAGAGTTACAGGATAGCGAAGGCTACACAGAGAAACCTTGTCTCAAAAAACCAACGAAAGAAAGAAAGAAATATAAAGAAAAAGTAAGCTATATCTACATGCAATTTCATTAATAAATAATCCAGTGGTATACACCACTGTTTTTGTAAGCAGAATGAAATTGACAGAGAAAAATCCATGAAAAGTGAACTTTCTCTTTTTCCAAAGCCACGAACCATCCTTGTAATATTCCTGTGTCATTGTCCGCTTTCTCTTGTCTTGCTGTAATCCTTCATGAACATATACAACACCAACTCTGCTGGTGCGTAGTAGAGAAAAGCTGACAGTGTCTGTCCAGGACCATGCTTTTGCCCTTAGCACACAGCCTTTACAAAGTAATAGCTTCTACTCCCAGGCTTGTACTGGTTTGGTTTCAGATTACTTGAATTGCAGAAATGTGGCATCTCCTATTTGAGACACATGAGACACTTGTGAAATGTAAATCACTGCCCTTTTGGCTTACTAGATTTATGTATATGTCTAATATCTAATTTTCAATTAGTGATATCACTTGTATATCAAACATGTTGGTTCCTTTCATTTCAACTATAGGTACTCTAGAAATCATTACAATTATAATCATCATTATTTTTTTGTATTGTTATTTTTTAAAATTGCCCACAGCAAGGTGTGGTGGCGCATGGCTTTAATTCCAGCACTCAGGAGGCAGAGGCAGGCAGATCGTTGTGAATTCAAGACCAGCCTGGTCTACAAAGTGAGTCCAGGAAAGCCAAGGTTACACAGAGAAACCCTGTCTCGAAAAAAAAATTTTTTTAATTGCCCTCATTTGTGTTAAAAAAAAATTTCAGGTGACTGAAGATATGGCTTAGCAGTTAAGAGCACTGGCTGCTCTACCAAAGGACCCATGTTTGAGTCCCAGCACCCACACAGCAGCTCACAACCACCTGTAACTCCAGTCATAGAGAATCCAGCACCCTCTTCTGACCTCTGTGGGCACTGCACGCACATGGTGCACAGACATACAAGGATCTGGAATACTCACACACAGAAAATAATAAATACATTTTTAAGTGTTTACAGTATGTTTTTGATATGTTTTGCTGTTCTCATAATGTAATTTATTTTTAGTTAAACCTAGAAGGCATGTGTCAACCCGAGACTGGGGACAAGGAGTTGCAAGGACATTTTCAAGACTGGGTAATGTTTTTTAATATCTGCAGTACTATAGGGACAATCTTTCCAGATGTATCTTTTCCCTCAGAGACAGATATATCATTTTTCAAATTAGAGTGAAATTACCTTTAAGGGTACTTTTTCTTTAGAGGTGCCAGGGGACAGCTCTTTCTTAAAAGGATCAGGAAATGGCCTTAATTTGTATTTGAGGACTTTGTTAAGCTGTTCACTTTGCTGGGTTTCCTCATATGTTTTCATAGAAGGACATGCTGGGTGCGCAGGGGCGTGTCCTGTATCACACTTCTTCTTCCTCTTCTGCTCCTGAGATGTCTTTTGCAGATGATCAGGCAGAAGGTTTGTTTTCCTGGCTTGAGATGCTTTTTGTCTTGGAGGACTGGTTTTGAAAGCAACTTCATCCTTATACGTTGTTGGGGGCGGGGTGGGCACAGAAGAAATAGAAATGAACTCATACCATAGTTATTTTCTTCATATCTGCTTAGTCACTCGCAACCGGCCTATCATTAAGATCTGAATAGGAAGCCAAACGAGGTGGCTCACTCCTTTATTCCCAGCACTTGGGAGGCAGAGGCAGGCAGATTTCTGTGAGTTCGAGGCCACCCTGGTCTACAGAGTGACAGAGGACAGCCAGGGCTGTTACACAGAGAAACCCTGTCTCAAAAAACAAAACAACAACAAAAAGAACTGAACAGGCTGCAGATATAGCTCAGTGATGTAGCCCTTGCCTGAAATGTGTGAGGCCCTAAGTTCAATTCCTAGCATCAGTAAATAATTTTTAAAAACAACTGAAAATAATTTACCCAGCCTAGACTAAAAGAAAACCCTAAAATAACACACTTAACTTTTTGTCAATGTTATTTGGAATAAACACGTCATGATGTGTTAAATTTAAGAAGTTTGGGGTTGATTTTTTTTTTTTTTGACAGAGTCTCACTGTACAGCCTTGGCTAGCCTTAAGCTCACAGACATCTGCCTGCTTTTGCCTCCCAAGGGTGGGATTAAAGCTGTGGTCCATCCACTACATTCAACTAAATTACATTGTCCTTTAATATTACTAAAGACATCAGGCATAGTGGTGTGTGCCTTTAATCCTAGCATTGGGAGGCAGAGGCAGGCAGATCTCCAGCCTGGTCTCCACCATGAGTTTGAGGACAACAAGAGTTACATATACTCAGTATCAAAAAAAAAATTACAAAGGAATCCTCATATGAAAATAGTTTTACCTCACTCTACCTAGATCATAGTGAGCTCTGACTGTGCACACCAGTCCTTTTTCTGAAGATCCCTAAACATTAGGCAAGCTTTAAATGAATAAGAGCCAAAATTATTAAATACCAGTCAAAAAACCAACTCTTAAAATTTACTTTAAGCTATATATTATGATGGTATGGTGCATCTGTACAGTCTATCTGTATCAAGTTCAGGTCTCATATATTCTAATTTCCACTAAAGACAATGCATACAAACTTTCTTAGTATTTATGGGTTGGCTATGTTGAAATAAAATAAGGCAGAAAGTTATTTTTGTATGCACTATCCCATAGGTTCTATTGTGGTAGATACAAGGCTACTAAGAGTGACTGGGTTGATTTTGTCACCTTGTTCTCTGCCTCAGTCTAGACCCTGAGGACGACTAAAGACCATGAAGCAGAACTAATTCTAAGGAGTGACTAATAATAGGAAACAGCAAATTTAAGCCACTGGGAATGAACCCCTTATTCTTGAGTCTAACCCAGTGGTCATCACTATTACATTGCTTGAAACTCCAGCCGGTTAACGATAAAACTCAACTTAGGCCATGCCTTTATCCCATAAACAAAACCATGAAAACTACACCGAGGGTATGGAGAGCTAGCTCAGTGCTTAAGAGCACTGGCTGCTCTCTCAAAGGACCCGAGTTTGATTGCCAGCACACAAATAGCAGCTCACGACCACCTGTAACTCCAGCTACGGGGTAAGATAATGCCTTCTCCTTGCCTCCAAAAGGCGCTAGGCACACACAGCTATGCATGTAGGCGAAACACACACACATAAAATAAAAATAAATCTTAAAAAAGAAAGCTACAAAGGAAAAGATACCTCAGTTATAAAGATACTCTGAGAATAGTTCATACTTTATTTAATGTTTCTTTATTCAAAGTGTTTTAGGCAAAAATATAAATCAGAATTAAAACGCCAAGGGTTGAGCTAGGGAGATGACGTAAGGGATAAAAATGCTTGCTGCACAATCCTGAGGACCACAGTTTGGGCCCTCAGAATCCACTTTAAAAACTGAGTGTTGGACTGGAGAGATAGCTCAAGAGGTTAAGGCACTGACTGCTCTTCCAAAGGTCCTGTCTTCAATTCCCAGCGACCACACGGTGGCTCACAACCATCTATAATGAGATCTGGTGCCCTCTTCTGGCAGGCGGGCATACATGCAGGCAGAACATTTATATGTAATTTAAAGTAATAAAAAAAAAAAACTAAATAAAATTTTAAAAAACCTGAGTGTGCTTCCACCTGCAAAACTGCCAAGGTGAGACAGGGACTTCCTAGACCAAGCTGGCTCGCCTGGTCCCAGAGATTCACCTGCCTTTGCCTCTCTGAGTGCTAGGATTACAGGCATGCTCCACCACACCAGGCTGCAACTGTGAATGTAAGAAAACACTACAAATTCAGAGTTTAGAGCAAGAAAATTAATCTCACAAAGGAGACTATTACCTTAGTATCAACATTACTGCCATCTTCTGTTGTTTGTCTGGGACTATCAGGAACAGATTTGCAGGAGGCCCTCCAGAGAAAAGACATACAATAACCAGTAAGTTCGATATTTTATCAAAATCTGGAGAAAGGTCAGTTATTTTCATATTGCATGGTATTTCCTGATTTGTATAATTGGAAGTTGACCTTTGACTATTTTTAATTAGTACTTTCTGTCTTCAGTTATCACAAACCTGTAACACATAATTAAATGAAGACTCACTCGCAAATCCAAATAAAAAAGCAAAAGCCAATATTGGCAAAGCCTAAAATAATTCACCTGCACAAGCTGCCTGCCCTGAAGACTAAACTGAAGTATTCTTTAATGACTATAAAATGACCACATAACAACTATTTGCTACCTGAGCAGAAACAAAGCCATTACTCAGCTGGAGAGATGGCTCCATGGTTAAGAGCACTTCCTGCTCTGCCAGGGGATCCAATTTTGGTTCCTAGCACCCAGTTTCCAGCACCCACATCAGGCAGCTCACAACCACCTGTCACTCCAGCTCTAGAGGATTCAATGCCTCTGGTATCAGGCATCTGTAGACACCTGCACTCATCTGTATGTATATACATACCCATATGCAGACACATACACTTTATACGAAATTAAAAATAATAAAAATATCCCAGCACTCAGGAGGCAGAGACAGGCGGATTTCTGTGAGTTCGAGGCCAGCCTGGTCTACAAAGTTAGACCTTGTCTCGAAACCTTGTCTCAAAAAATAAACACAGCAACAATAATGATAATAAACAATTTTTTAAAGTATTAAAACAAGACAGAAGATTCACTATGGCCACCGTCTATCCCTTAGTAAAGACTACACAGCTTATCTCCTTTCCATTGTCCATATCTAGTCAAACTCTAAGTGGGTTTTCTCTGTAAATTAAGATGGAAGTAGGTTGGGCATGGTGATGCTCACCTTTAATTCCAGCATTCGGGAGGCAAGGAGGCAGATCTCTGTGATTTCAAGGCCAGCCTGGTCTACAAAGTGAACCCAGAACAGCCAGAGCTACCCAGAGAAACCCTGCCTCGAAAAACCAAAAACTAAAAAATAAATAAATAAATAAGATGGAAGTAGGTGATCCCATACCTGCTGCAGAGATCCTTGAAAAGGGCTTAAATTATCTTGGCATCATCTAAAACAAGCCTCAGAGTCTCTCAAGTTCTCTCAATAAAGTACTGAAAAAAGGCAGCAATGCTTCCTGAGTGCCTGGTTTGCTACCCCTTTAGAATATTTTCAATATTCTGTATCTTGATTTTTTTTAATATTATCTTTGTCAATCTTGTAAATTGCCATACTTTTTAACAATTTTCTTCAACCCAGATTGCTACCCAAAATGTTGCTCCTCTTCACATTCCGTCCATCACCTTTACTTCATTCCTACCCCTTACTATAGACCTAACTTGTTCAGTCCACTGTTTTTTTTCCAGTCACACATGTGTGTGTGTGTGTATACATGTGTACACGTGTGGAGGTCAGAGGACAACTTGGGGAAGCTGGTTCTCTTCTTCCTCTGTAGGAGACTCGAGGATCAAATTCAAGTTGTCAGCCCTGACAGCAGAACCATAACCCACAGATGACGTGTTAATGCCACTCTGATCTTCAATAGGCTTCGCTGTACTAACTTACCCACTGTATTATTAAACTACTCACCTACATGTGGATGCCTAAGAAAGACGACTGGCCTTAACATTAACAAAATGCATCCAAATTTCATTTCTGCCTCTTGGTGCATTTTCATGTTTAGTTTGCATTTGAGATTCTGTAACAGAACAGCCATTTGGGAAGAACGCAAACCCTGAGTTAATGCACTCGGAATATCTTGCCTAGTCTCTACAGTTTCTTAAAATTATGAACTTCTAGGCCAGGTGTCCTGGTGCACGGCTTTAATCCCAATACTCTGCAGTCAGAGGCAGGTGTATCTCTTAATTCAAGGTCTACAAAGCAAGTTCCAAGAAAGTTAGGTCTACACAGAGAAAGCCTGTCTAGGGAAGAAAAAAGAAATCCTGGACTTTCAGATGCTTTTAATCTGTCTACAAAAAAAGAGTGGAATTTAAGATGTCAGAAATGAAGGAGGAGGGGGGAGGGAAGGTGGAGGGAAGAGGAGAAAGAAGATTGAAAACCAGCCAGGCGTGCTGACAGAAGCCTTTAATAATCCCAGCACTCTAGAGGCTGAGGCAGAAAGATCTCTGTGAGTTTGAAGCCCTGGCCTACATAGCAAGTTCCAAGATAGCCAGGACCACATAAAGAGACCCTGTCTCAAAAAAATAAAAAAATACAGCCAGGCAGTGGTGGCACACGGCTTTAATCCCAGTACTCAGGAGGCAGAGGCAAGCGGATTGCTGTGAGTTCGAGGCCAACCTGGTCTACAAAGCGAGTCCAGGAGAGCCAAGGCTACACAGAGAAACCCTGTCTCGAAAAACAAAAAAAAAAATTAAGTAAGTAAGTAAGTAAAATAAAAAATAAGAAAGGAGTATAGTCATAGTGGAAAAAATGACATCCAATTTCAAAGTAAAAAAAGAGGAGGAAAGGCTCAGGGAATACCGCAGAAGAAGGAGCCAAGGGGAATTAATGGGAAAATGGGAGGGAGGGAAGAATGGGAGGATACAAGGGATGGGATAAACATTGAGATGTAACAAGAATAAATTAATTTTTAAAAAAAGAGGAAAAAAAATAAAAATAAAAAAGAAGGAGCCAAAAGAAGGTAGGGAGAAGGTCTGAGGAAAATGCCATGTTTGGTGGGTGAGGCATGGCCACTGCAATTAGGAACTCACTCAATGAAGGCCAGCACTGAGTCCACACAAGAACGGACTGTCAACAGGCAGGCAGGGAGGGGCTCAGGAAGCACCCCTCACCGCTGAACTATTTGTTACTGATAGAGCTGGGGAGAGCAGAGTCTCTGTCTTCAATTAGTGCCCTCTGCCTATGACCTCAGACCCCACCGGGCTCCAGGGGATAGTGAAAACTCAGCGGTTACACAGATGGCCCTGGTTGCAGTGCTTTGAGTGAGAATACACCCCCCCACCCCCCGGTAGACTCATAGATTTGACTATTTGGTCCCCAGGCAGTGGCACTATTTGAAATGATTAGAAGGTGTGGCCTTTTGGAGGAAGCTTGTCACTGGGGCTGGGCTTTGAGGTTTCAAAAGGGTTCCAAGGCCAGTCTCTCTCATCCTGCTGCCTGGAGATCATGATACAGGACTCTCGGCTATCTCTCCAGCACTACGGTGACGACGGACCAAACTTCTGAAACTGTAAGCCAACTGCAATTAAATGCTTTCCTCCTTTGACAGAGTTGCCTCTTCCCAGCAATACAACCCTGACTAAGACACTGACTAAACTGAATGAATCACAAAACAAAATCCCAAATATTGACTCTGTGGAAAGGACAGTGGGGGTGGTTGACAGGAAAAAGAAGGAGATATGATTGGGTACGTGTTAAAGAGTGATCAGACTGCATTAGTCATATCGCATTGTATTCATGCCTGAAATTCACGAGAATAGAGAAAAAGTTTAAACTTTGATGGTTTAAAAGCAAAGTACTGCTTACCACTGCAAACACCGAAAGTAGGAGGGCAGATTATTAGACTACAGAATCTAGGTTCCTGGAAAAACTCTGCACTAGGGGCAATACATAATTAAACGATCTGGATTGCTCTGATATTGATATGTACCCATGATGCTAGCGCCGCGCACACAGATCCAAATCATTCTGTGCTAAGGAGCATGAGAAAGCGCTAGATAACTAGACAGGTTCACAGGCAGAGACTTGTTAATCAGCACCAGGAACCAATTAATCCAGCTCTGTGAATGGCAAGTGACTGATACAAAATACATTATGCTGGCATAGCTAACCTGCAACTCTTCTGTGATGACTACATGATATAGCAAGCCTTAGTACATAATATATAGTATCTTCCCCCAGACAGCACTATGCAAGTATTAAGCTACTTACATATGCATCCATTCCGCAGTTACTTAATATATTTTCACGTACGTGAAGTCCTACCTGGGCAAAGAGTTGTGTTCAGTACTGTCATCTGTTTCAAAGGAGAAAAGCAAAATATCTTTTGTAACAATAGAAAAAAATAATATCGCACTTAGAAGACTAGTAATTGGTTATAACGTCTTCCTTTGGGAGACTACTAAAGGGAAGACTAATTAGACTGTTGATAGGCAGTTACTATCTAACTCCCAAAGTTGTACACTTCAAATATTAGAAAGCAAGAAACTGACCAAGATAGAATACATGCAATAGACTGCTACATACAGTGACGCTCATGCTAAATGCGTGCTATCAAACTAATAGAAAATGATGTCATTAGCCGGATCAGATTGACAGTGTCAAGAAAAATATCCTATTCTTTTTCCTGGACTAGTAGCACTAACAATAACTCTAAGACAGAGTACTTGTTAAGACAAAGATCTTCTCCAGTTCCAGTTGAAGTTGTTAAGGATTAAAAGTCCTGGCACACAGAAGCCAGATCTATGGAAGCTGTTCTCCGCAGCGTGGCAGAACATACCACACCCAATGTACGGTACATCGGCGAATGCATGTGTAGTTTGAGGTCACTGTGAAACCAGCTCTGGAGCTGAATTGCCCCTACCCCGTTTCACACACAAGCATGTTTGTCTCAGTGTCCTCCAAGGCCCCTTATCTAAGGATGGCTTCCTTCCAGACTCTGACAAAGAGGAGAGAACAAGACAGCCCAAGAATGAAAACACTGTGGGCTGGAACAAGCAGAAGGTAAGCTCTTCCCACCAGAGGCCACTGTTGTCCATTCCGTGATATAAAAAAACCCTGTGTGGGAACACAATGTCAGTTCAGTCCTGAGATGCTCATCCGTGGACAGAAAGCTCACACAGGAACACCAGCTGAGAGCCTCAGTTCCCCCCCCAGTTTCTATGGGATGTGGGTGAGCCTCTTTCTGCTGCCATTTGCTCTTTTCCTTGAAAACCTCACCACCTCAGGGGAAACTCTGCTGCCCCAGAACTCTCTACGGGGAACTCCAGCTGACTGTCTCAATGAGGCTTCCTCAGCTGGCCTCCCTTAGAGGCTCTGAGCACTCAGTTTGATCCGCCCTCCCTCTCCTCACTCTCTCTCTCTCTTTCTCTCCTTTTACTTTGATTTGTTATATACTTAATAAACTTACTTACTCAAAACCAAGCTACAGCTATCACAGATTATTCTCTTGATCATACAAAACAACATAGAAATCAGAGACTGTGGTGGTGGCTTGAAATGAAAATGGCCCCCATAAGCCCATAGGGAGTGGCACTATTAGGAGGTGTGGCCTTGTTGGAGTGGGCGTGGTTCTGTGGGAGGAGGTGTGCCACCGGGTGTAGCCTTTGAGGTCTGAGATGCTAAAGCCAGGCCCAGTGTCTCACTCTTCTTTCTTGTTGCCTGTTGATCCAGATGTAGAACTCTCCGCTACCCTCTCCACATCATGTCTGTCTGCAGACTGCCATGCTTCCTGCCATGAACTGTAAGCCAGCCCCAGTTAAATGTTTCCTTATAAGAGTCGCCCTGGGTGGCCACAGAATCAACTAAGCAGGGATCAGGGATTCACAGAGACTAAAACAACAAGCATGGACCCTGTGTGGATCTGCACTAGGTCCTGCATAAACATAAGGTGGTTAGCTTGGTGTTATTGTGGGACTCATAGCAGTCGGGGAGGGGCAGGTCTCTGATTCTTATTGTTGTTTGGTTTTTTCTGTGTGTAGCCTTGGCTGTCCTGGACTCACTTTGTAGACCAGGCTGTCCTCAAACTCACAGCGATCCACCTGCCTCTGCCTCAAGAGTACTGGGATTAGTCGGGTGGTGGTGGTGCTCGCCTTTAATCCCAGCACCTGGGAGGCAGAGGCAGGCAGATCACTGTGACTTCAAGGCCAGCCTGGTCTACAAAGCGAGTCCAGGACAGTCAAGGCTACACAGAGAGACCCTGTCTCGAAAACAAAAACAAAACAAAACAAAAAAGAGTGCTGGGATTAAAGGCATGGGCCACAACACCCAGCAGGTCTCTGATTCTTTTGCCTGAGTCTGGGACTGTTTTCCTCCTACTGGGTTGTCTCATCCAGTCTTGATAGGAGGGTTTGTCCCTGGTCTTATTGTAACTTGTTATGCTGTATCCCTTGGATATCCCTGGAAGGACTGCTTTTTTTTTTTTTTTTAAAGAAATAGAAGAGGAGTGGGTCTAGGGAAGATGGGATGTAGGGGAGGGGAGAAACTGGGAAGAGAGGAGAGAGAGGAAACTGTCATCAGAATGTAATATATGAGAGGGATGCAAATGCCAAATTAAAAATAAATAAATAAATAAATAAACATATATATATATATTATATATATATAGGAAAACAAAAAAGAGTTGCTATGGTCATGGTATCTCTTCACAGCAATAGAAACTCTAAGAAAGAGACCGAAGACAAAGAATTTTTGCCATTGCTCAAAGCTCAAGAGAGGACAGTGTGCTTACTTTCTTTGCCCCTGTCTGGGGAAGATGCTAAAACGCCCCTTGGTGTTAGCTCTGATCCCTTGCTCATGTGCAGTGTGAGATGCTCAGGATAGTTTCCATTGCCTCCCATGAAAAGAACGGTGGGAAACAGACCTGCCTTGGCAGTTGTGCACCCTAAGCTGTCTCTGTAGTGAGAGAAGCAGAGACGTAGTGCTGGGGTTTACATATAAGTTCACTTGAGTTTTCACTATATGCCAACAGCTTTTTCTCCATAAGTGGAAAAGAAAGAACTCCTTTTTTTACTTCATTCAAAGTACTGGAAAATCAGGCTAGAGAGATGGTTCAGCAGTTAACAGCACTGGCTGCTTTTCCAGAGGACCCACACTCAATTCCCTGCACATACACATGGACTCACAACCATCTGTAGCTCCAGTCCTAGGGGATCTGACGCCATTTTCTGGCCTCTGTGAGTACCAGGTGTGCATGTGGTGCACAGACATACATGCAGGAAAACAAACAAACAAACAAACAAACCTCATGCCTGCACATAAAAATATTATAAAAACTTTAAATAAAAGTACCTGAAAACCCAGTGTGATGCTCTTGGCATTCCCATGACCCGGGTAGATAATTTGTCCTACCAAACAAAAACAACAAAAATGGAGTAAAGGGTTCTGAGACTGAAGCTCAGTCGTGAGGGAGGCCTCAGTCAGTCCTCACCACCACAGAGAAAAGCTCATACTATTACACTGAACTAATATAATAGAAAGTCACTGGTGTTACACTTAGACTCTTTTCATGTCGTAGGTGAAGAGGGTCATCCAGACTCATCTGCACTATTTACTCCCTGGTGTGCTCTCCAAAGGCAAGGCAGGCATGAAAGATGCTGTGGTAGCAGTTGCTGAAAGGGCAAACTCTGGTGTGTTCCTCTCATTGTTTAGATCTATCCGGACTCGGCTGGGCGCCGTGGCACACACCTTTAATCCAGCACTCTGGAGGCAGAGGCAGGTAGATCTCTGTGAGTTCCAGGCCAGCCTGCTCTACAATGTGAGTCCAGGACAGCCAGGGCTGTTATACAGAGAAACCTTGTCTCAGAAAAAAAAAAAAAAAAAAATCTATCCAGACTCAACGGAGATGCACCTAATAATACAGAATGACGTCATTCCTCAGCTCTCCTGTTGGTGGCAAATCGCTGTGGAAATCTTGCTTTGTAGCATGTAAACCACGTATCATCTACTCCTATGCTGATTAAGGATAACATCAAAAAAAGGGGTACCAGAGATAAACCTAATGAACACTCGCAAAGTTGATAAATCCCTGTGTTTGATCCCTAGCATGCCAAAAGAGGGGGTTGTTGAAGGATTATTCATATTTAACATTGAATTATTATTTTAGTGAAATCAGTGGTTACTCCTTAACCAGCTTTACACCCAAATAACTACACAGAGAGACTAGGATCTATTTTATTAGCCTACAGCACAATGCTGCACAATAATTACTCCATCCTAAACCTCCATGCTGGTACACTCACTATCCTCCCATTCTGATTTCCCACTTTATACTTTCTTTAAAATCATCTCCTAGGCCCTGTTCATTTCTCCTGATGTTTCCAGGTCTACTCATGGCTCCATCCTCTCCTTCTCCTCTTTCTCCCCCTACCACCACTGGATCAGGGTGTCCCACCCTGTTTTCTATTATTGCTCAGCATTGGCTGGTTGGTTTTTATTGGCAACACACAGAATAAATGGTGACATGTTTACACAAACTTAAAACTGGGGATACATACTTACAATAAACATCACAAGGCAGCAATGTCCAGATTGAAACCAGATAGCAGGGTAGAGAAATCAGCATTTGAATAAACAAGGGTGAACTGTACACAGTGCACACGAACATTATGCCAACAGGGAGGGATTACATTTTAAAACGTATTCAGTGAGTCTATTATACTATATTATGGCATAGAATAGTCACCTGAAAATAAGAAGTGATTGAAGACAAAAGTTGGACAACATGCAGATGATGTTCCAAACTGAGAAAATTTGAATTTCTTTGGGAGGAATTAATGAAAATGTTTGAATACATTGTCTTATTACATAATGACAGTTGGGGTTTTGTGTGTGTGTGTGTGTGTGTGTGTGTGTGTGTGTGTGTGTGTGTGTGTTGTTTTGTTGTTGTTTTGAGACAAGGTCTCACTATGCAGCTCTGGCTGTCCTGGAATTCATTATGTAGACCAGGCTGGTCTTGAACTCACAGAGATCTGCTTGCCTCTGCTTTCCAAGCGCTGGGGATTAAAGATGTAGATCTCTACACCAGGCTACATAGTGACATTGGTGACATTGAACTTCATAGGGACAAAATATGTTGCATTTATTATAAAATGTAAATGAGTTCATTTTTATAACAAGCCCAATTTGTGGTAATGTGACTATAATAACAATAATGTATTAGGTTTCTTGTTGATACAAAGATATCAGAGGCCAAAATTAATAAACCAACATTTTCAGACAATATTATTTTCATATTTCAAATTTTTGGAAATAATTTCTTAAATAATTCTAAATTTCCAGAATGTTAAGAAACAAATTAATGAACAATATAATTGTAATTTACACCTTAACTCTTTTTTTAGGACAAAAATTTTTATTCATTTTTTTATGTAGGGTAGGACCACCTTGAGTAATTCCTTATCAAAAATCTCACCTGTACTAATCAGTGTGGAGTTTTCATGAATTGAGATTTGCTGTTTCTTGGGTATTGCTCCACTGTGGCATAAAAAAAAAGTGATATTTACTTTAATATATATGACAAATATTTACCAAGTACTCTAAATTATTTTGGGGGTTCATAATGTACCTTACATTAGAAACGAGTGAGCAATTATTAATTTGTTCCTCAGCAGTAAACAGTTGTTGTCCTTACTTTTTCTCATGTAGAAGAAATGGGAAGAATTTAGTCCTTGGTTAAAATAACCACAAAAACACGCGCGCCCGAACTCTCGAGGAAGAAGTTTGGTTTTTGCATGTTTTTTTCTGATGGCTGCAGTAACCGCTGCCTTTGTACTTGTGTGCTTGTGGAACTGGTACTCCTGTTTCAGTCATCTGCCAGCGTCCCTACGATACATGACCCAGCCCTGCCTCTGCCGTGACACTTTGCAGGCATTCCACCGAGTGCAACGCTCTCTCTCTACAAAGAGACCGGATTCCTGCTCTAAGCATCCCCCTGCCAGCACTCTCAGAAGCCACCTCACTTTTGATACCTTTAAGCTCAAGAGTTCATTCATAGGTGAGCCTGGAAACCACTGCCTGGCTGGTTCTATCCACAACAAGCATTTCTGTGTAATGCTGAATCCTCATAACTCAGAACCTGTGCCAAAACTCACAGGCGGAACCCTCAGCCACTTCCTAGCCCAGAAGAGGTACAGGAAAGGCTCCTGTCCCAGCAATGGGTATTCTGAGAAGGGCTGCGTTCAGAACC
Organism: Acomys russatus; assembly: GCF_903995435.1. Classification (NCBI taxonomy): domain Eukaryota; kingdom Metazoa; phylum Chordata; class Mammalia; order Rodentia; family Muridae; genus Acomys; species Acomys russatus. The sequence continues at coordinate 42,878,825 of NC_067139.1, forward strand.
CATCGGCACAACCAATGGAGCCAAGTCCAGGAACACAGGCTATATCCAGAGGCTGGAGCTTCTGTCCCAAGCCCTCCTGACCCAGGATTCCAAGCAAGGCACACCATGGGGCCGGGAATCCTCTGTCAGGCCATTCTCCGAGATGAATGCATCAGCGTCTTCCTTCATAGCCAAGTTTGGGGTGAGCTGTTCCTGGGTCACAACGTTAAAGTGGCTACTTGTGCTCCTCAATGCCCTTGCTGTCATAGGTGACACTATCGGGGTGTGATGCAGGGTTCCCTCCTAAGCTCAACGCTGATCTTGTCACACAGGTAATCGGGGATATCTCCCTTTCTACCTCCCACCCCCGCACCACCCCCGATGTGGCCATCATCCTCATCCCCTTGTGGTTCTTCAGATGCACTTCCTGTTCCCTCTCTGTCTCTCTCAGCAGCAATGAGCCTGGTAGATAGGAGTGCAGCCTGTACTCCTGGTGGATGCACCGTTCCTCAATACCGTCCTAGTACTTCTTCCTAGCATCGCAAAGGGCACTACGGATACCATTCGCAAAGTTGAGTTGCTGTTCGTTGGCCAAGCAGTAGGCTCACTGGAGGTTGGCAATGCCCTCATCAGAACTCTCCATTTCCAGCTGGCAAAGCCCCGGGAAGAAGTGCACCTTCACAGACTGCTGGTCCACCTCCTGGGCCCGCCAGTAGTGAACAGTTCAGGTCAGCCAGGGCTATTACACAGGATTACGTAGAAAGACCCTCTCTGAATGAAAGGAAGAAAAAGAGAAAGAAAGAAAGAAAGAAAAGAAGGAACGGGAATAGCACTATCAGATAGAGAGATGACCTCTGTCGTTAAGAGCACCTGTTGCTCTTTTAGAGGACTCTGCTTTAGTTCCCAGCACCCACAGTGCTCACAAGAACTGGTTCTTAAGCTGGGTGGAGTGACACACACCTGTAATCCCAGCACTCTGGGAGGTGTGGATCTCTTTGAGTTCAAGGCCAGCCTGGTCTACAAAGTGAGTCCAGAAGAGCCAAGGCTACACAGAGAAACCCTGTCTCAAAAAAACAAAACAAAACAAAAAAAGCCAATCCATTCTTCCAGTTCCAGGGGATCCAATGACCTTTTCTGATGTCCATGGGCCCCAAGCACACACATGCAGGGACACCACTTGTACACATAAACTAAAATAAAAATTAGATTTTAAAAAATTGTTGAACTAGCACTAGGACTGAAGGTGGTTGGGTAGTATGGCTATAGGGGGCGTGGTTTAAGAAGAGCCCTAAGGGCCGGGCGTGGTGGCTCATGCCTTTGATCCCAGCACTCGGGAGGCAGAGGTAGGCGGACCACTGAGTTCGTGGTCAGCCTGGTCTACAAAGTGAGTCCAGGACAGTCAAGGCTACACAGAGAAACCCTGTCTTGAAACTGCACCCCACACACACAAAAAAAGAAGAAGAGCCCTAAGAGTCTCTAAGAAGAGCAACCGTACCTGCCCGGGTGAAATGCTGGGTGTATATTTGCACCCTTCTCTACCAAAAGTTCTGCAATCAGGTCTTTGTTTTGCCGTAGAGCAAGTGAAAGTGGTGTGAAACCATCCTGAGAAACAAACAAAAACAACTTACAGCATATGGAAAATTTCTCAACTGAATGAAAAAAAATATTTTAAAAATGTTATGGACATAAATAGCACAGAGAAAGTGTTACAGCTCTTTTTGAATTTGTCTAGCAGGTTTTCTGACTTTGTTGGAAAACCCCTCCCAATTAAAAATAAATAAATAAATAAATAGCACAGAGAGGAGATGAACTGCTTCCTCTTCCTTGGCTCCCAGCTGCCCTTCCCCATAGGCTGCCCCTCCCCTCTGAAACTCCAGTCCTGTCCAATACTCCTCCAGTCACTGGTGCCAAGAATCTCCACCTGACGTGAGGGAGGGCCTGGGAGGAGAGGAGGGAGGAGCTGAGATGGAGCTGAAAAGTGATTAAGTAAATAAAACCATATAAAAAATAAAATATGGCCAGGTGTAGTGGTGCACGCCTTTAATCCCAGCACTCAGGAGGCAGAGGCAGGCAGATCGCTGTGAGTTCGAGGCCAGCCTTGTCTACAAAGCAACTCCAGGACAGCCAAGGCTACACAGAGAAACCCTGTCTCAAAAAAAAACTAAAAAAAAAAATTTTTTTAATAAATGGATAAAATAAAATATGAACTCCAATTTAAAAAAAAAAAAAGAATCTTCACTTAAATATGGTTGTATGGTTTTTCTCAACTAAAACAAGAGCATCTTGCTCCTACCCTAGTAGAGGCCAGGCCAGCTCCCTGCAAACCAGCATGTGCTGGGACCGAGCCTAGCACAGTCTTCATCAGAGAGACCTCACCCAGCAACGGATGGGAGCAGATATAGAATTCCACAGGCAAATATAAGATGGAGCTCAGGGGGGTTCTACAGAGGAGGAGAACGGATTGTAGGAGCCAGATGGGTCGAGAACACCACAAGAACAAGACCCACAGAATCAACTGACTGAGACTTAGGTGGGCTCACGGAGCCGAGGGTCTGACCGAGGCCCTCGGCACATATGTTAAGGTCGTGTAGCTCTGTGTTCTAGTGAGACTCCTAACAGTGGGGACAGAGCTGTCTCTGCCTTTGGGACCCGTTTCCTCCTACTAGGTTGCCTCATCCAGCCTTGTTGTTAGACTGTATGATTGGTCTTACTGATGTCCCTGGAAGGCCTGCTTTTTTACTGAGGGGAGGCGAAGGAGGTGGTAAGAGAGACTGGGGGGAAGAAGGGGAAAAGGAAACAGCAGTCGGAGTGTAATATGTGTTGTATAAATAAATTAAAATATTAAAAAACACTAAATAAATGAATAAAACACAAGTGCTTCTTGAGGACAGTGATGCTATTATTTTCTCTCCATTGCCCCAACCCTAAAACATGATAGTAAAGGTTTTTGTTGTTGTTGTTTTGGTTTTTTTTTTTTTTTTTTTTTTCGAGACAGGGTTTCTCGGAGTAGCCTTAGCTGTCCTGGACTGGCTTTGTAGACCAGGCTGGCCTTGAACTCACAGTGATCCACCTGCCTCTGCCTCCCAAGTGCTGGGATTAAAGGCGTGTGCCACCATGTCCAGCTTTGGTTGTCTGTTTTGATTAGCAAGTGAGGTCGTCTCTAAGCTACTTTGTAACTCAGTAAATTTTTTTCACTATACTAAGAGTTGTCTCTACAACTGAAGAGCATTTTCATCTGCTCATATAAACTTGGGAAAGTTAACCAATGTCTCCTTGGTATTGCCTTTCCACACCAGGGTCCCAAAACTGCCTCATGGTCCTGGTTACTACTCCATCCTCATTTCCCTGTGTCAACCTCACCTCTGAGAGACAAATTGTGCTTGTGTAAATTATTAACAGCAACACAATCTCCATTTATTATAAAATCCTCTTTTTCTCTATGAAAGCCCAATTACAAGAAACGTTTTTACACTAACTACAAAAAAATGCTTCAGTGAAAAGGCATGCAAAATATTTTTATGTTTAACAAGCTCAGTGTTCCTGCAACTATTTGCTACTAATACATAGAATATATAGCCTTTAAAAATTGTATCTTTGATACCTTTTTTTCTTAAGATTTTTTTTTATTCTATATACAGTCTTTTGCCTGCATGTGCCTACACACCAGAAGAGGGCACCAGACCTCATTGTAGATAGTTGAGAGCCAGCACATGGTTGATGGAAATTGAACTTAGGACCTTTGGAAGAACAACCAGTACTCTTAACCTCCGAGCCATCTCTCCAGCCCTCTATCTTTGATACCTTTGATGATTAGCCCTTTTAGAGCTTTTTCATTCAGTGAATGCCTGAGTTTCTGTGATATGTCAATATTTTATAAAATAATATATTAGAGGTGAATTGGAAATAAGAGTAAATGCTTTTTTAACCTTTGTTTTAGCTTCAATATTTGCACTATGTTCAAGGAGCTGGGAAGCTATGAACGTGTTCTCACTGTGCACTGCGTAGTGGAGGGCAGTGTTTCCAAGAGCATCCACAGCGTTTGGGTCGGCACCGTGCTGTAGCAAGAGAGCCGCACACTCCTCATGCTGGCGCTGTGAGGCCTATGAGTGATACATAAACAAATAATTCATTAATTCAACTAAAAGGAAGCTTTCCACATGTTTCATCAATTACTTGTCATTAACTAAGATACATTCATTTTTTTTATTATTCTATGAAATATTCCTTGCTTTTTGAGACACAGTCACCTATGTAGCTTAGCCTTGCTTGGATTCAACATCTTCCTGCCTCAGCCTCCCAAGTGGTAGGATTATGGGTGTGTATAAACACACCTAGATAGTCTAAGCACTTTTAAAATGCTTATTAATTCTTTGAGAACTTTATACAATGCATATTAATCATATTCATCCCCTAACTCCCCTTATCCCAGATCCACTTCCACCTCCCAATACTCCCCAACTTCGGGTCTTCTTTTTTTTATTTATTTAAATTACCCATTGACTCCAATTTGTGCTGCCCATATACTCCTGGTGTGTGATCATCTGCTGGTGTGTGGTCGACCTACTAGTACCCACACCCTTAAAGAAAGCTGACACTCCCTCCCCCAGAAGCTACCAACTGCCCTTAGCTCCTAAGTTAAAGATGGGGCTCATGAACACTTTTCACACCCCATTCTAGAATGAATGCCTTGATCTTGTTCAGGTCTTTGGCAGTGAATCCCAGCTGCTGTTAAATTCATGAGTGTCTCAGTCCTGTCATGCCCAGAGGACTCTGTTTACCATTCTGGTCTTCCCTGACATCTGGCTCTCAAAACCTTTCGGTGTGGGGAGCCCGACCTACCCAACACTTCCTCAGAGACTTTTATAAAAAGGCAAAGGGAGCTAGAGAGAAATTTAGTTCTGTATCCTTGTCAAGGAGTGGACTTGGCAAGACAGTCTAAGGATGGAACCAGTGTCTCAAAAGAGTCAAAGTTGCAGCTTCTGAGGATGCAACTCTTCCTTCTAGTCTGTGGTAATCTGTCTTTAGGCAGCTGTGTTTGCAGTATCCCAAGTTCTCTTTGCCAACATTGACTTAGCTCTTGCTCACCTTGGCTGTTTCCGCCTCTCCCCCGCCCCTCCCCCCCCCCCCCCACACCCCTTGAAAATAGCATGTGTGAGGATGTACTTCGAAGTAAACTTGCTTGGCATAAGCCACCAGCCTGTGCAAGATCTCCTCATCCCAGGTATGCTTTGTCTCCTTTATTTAGCATCTGTGTCCTCCACTCAACACTTCTCCAACTGGGACTCTGATTTCTATTAGTTTGGGTCGTTTCAGCCTTCTGTCTTGTGACGCTCCCTGAGCCTCCCAGGAAGGAGTGTGACACAGAGGTCCCACTGTGGCTAAGCACTCCACAGACATGCACTTATGCTCTGCATTCTGAAGGGTTGTGTCTGTGCTAACCATATTCACTGCACAAGACCAAGCAGCTACGTCTAATCCATCTCACACTGAAATCATTGGCCATCGTCTATCTACCTTAATTAGAGGTGTGCAGCTGTCGTCGTCGCGGGCATCGATGTTACAGTTCCTCTCTATTAGAAGAGTCACCACTCCCAGATGGCCATGCGCACAAGCGTAATGCAGTGCGGTTCTGTCAAAGTAAGAGGCCTCTTTAGGAAATAATGGAGACTTATGTTGAAGTGCATTTATCCATACTGTTTTAAATATTAGATGTTGTATAATTAATTTTCTTCTGGAGCTGGAGAGATGGCTCAGCGGTTAAGAGCACTGGCTGCTCTTCCAGAGGTCCTGAGTTCAATTTCCAGCAAGCACATGGTGGCTCACAACCATCTATAATGTAACCTGGTGCCCTCTTCTGGCCTGCAGGTGTATGGGCAGGCAAAGCACTGTATACATAATAATTAACAAATCTTTTTAAAATTTTTTTTCTAAGGATAGATAATTTCCTTCCTTCCTCTCTTCCAATTCTGGGGACGTAAGACAAGGCTGCCCCAATCAGGGCTAGTGCTCTCTCATGACAACATCCGCTCCTGGAGTAGTCTGCTGTGTAAAAGGAGAAAGCCCATTGGGTTTATCTTGGCTTGGATTTGAATCCTACTCTAACCTGTTACCCACTAGCTACTTCTTAGGCTTTCTACGAGCTGCATAACTCAATTTCCCCATTCATATGACAGGATCAAACACAGTCTCTATCTTCCACGACACTACTGTGATGCCTCAATGCAAATCTGCACAAAACATGTACAAGTGTTTCCAGCACCTGACAGCTCAGTGCTGTGTGGATACAATGGTTAGTATTCCTACTGCTAACAAATACATTTCAATGAAGTGAAAGAATAGAATTTCACCTACTCTGCTGGGGGGGGGGGGTGAGGGTGGGATGGGTGAGTGGGTGGGTGGGCACTTGTGCTACTGAGCATATGGAAGTCAGAAGACAACCTGCCAAAGTCAAACCTTGCCCACCATGGGAGTCCCAGGACAGGAACTGAAGTTGCCAGGGCTGGCAGCGAGCACCTCCAGCTACTGAGTCAATCTCTCCTGCTCCAGGATTGCATGTTCAGGTGAGTGTAGTTTTAACTGCGCAAGAGTCAGGTACATTGTTCTGATGGGAATGATCCGGACATTGGATCCTAGCCTACATTAGCTGGGACTGCAGAGCAGTGGACACTGTGTCTAGTCTTCCCCAGGTTCTACTCATGAACGGTGGACATGATGTAACCTGGGCGAACACTTTTTTATGTCATACACATACCAACGTGACCCCAACTCAGGTACCTCAACTTTAAAGCTACACTTAGTACGTAAGAAACCCTTGAGGCGCATCCAAATTGTCACTTTTTCCCCAAAATTCTCCTCTTGGAACTGGTGAATACGGTCTGTATTAGCCCATTGTTCAAGTTTGGGAGAAACTCATTTTCGGGCCTAGATCCGACCAGTCCTCTAACAGTTAAAGTGAAAAGACAGGGCCCCACTATCGTTTTCTTGGTGAGCACGTTGGATGGTGTGTCTAGTACCACCCACCTCCCTCTCACAAAAGTTGGGAGTTGGTCACTTACAGCTAACCCCTCCATTGCACAGCAAAACTCTCCTTCCTTGTAATTAACGCATCCGACTCAGTTGACTCAACCACTCCCCCAAGTTGGCCCCGACGGATGCCAACAGCCCCTTCGCCTTCTGCTCCTACCCATTCCCGGGTTCTATTACCTGTTCCTCTTGTCTGTGTCATTCACACCATTTACCCGGAACGTGAGGAAGCGCTCCACTGTAGCTACAGCGCCAACACTCGCAGCCCGGTGGATCTGTCCCACCGCGCAGTATCCAGTGAGGTATCTGCGCACTTCGGGGCTATCATCACTCGCACACCCAAAGCCCAAGCAAGCAGCCCACTGTGGGGTGGAAGAGCGGCCCCTCCTGGACCAAAAGGTCCTCCTCATAGCCAGGCCAAGGGGCCAGCCAATGCAGCCTGCCTTCCTGGCGGAGCCCCGCCTCCTCCAGGTAAAACTATGAATTACAACCAGCCAAGTCTCTCCGCCCAGTCCTCCACAGGAGCATCCATGGTGTCGATGGTTCCGTGTCCGCTCAACCGCCGCCTCTGTCACCTGGCAATGCAGTTAAGCCAAGTGCGCAGGTGCATGTCTCAAGAATCTTTCCAACCGCGAAGGTTCGCAGTTCTGCGTCTGCTAACTACGGATTTCCTCACCTAGCTGCCGAACTCTCTCAAGAGCGCTCTCTTAGGTGCACGTGTGCACATCTGAGGGATCCTTTCAGCAAGATGAAAGGTTCTGCTTTTGCCTACCGCCTGTTTTCATTGCGTAACGCCACTAAATGCAACTTCGGTGCGCCCATCTCAGACTCCGTGGTCTAGTCAACCATGCAACCATGCAACTTGAGCTGAAAATCCCTGTTAAGTGCTTTGCCCCAGAAGACATGCGTCGTCTCCTGAGGCCAACCGCTGAAGAGAGCTGAGTGATGGCTCAGGTCCTTTGCAGCACCACTGCAGTATGCTCTCGCCTGTCCAGAAGCCAAGCGATTCCATGTTCCTGGTGCAGCCAGTGGTTCAAAATGACTTTTTTTTTTTTTTTTTTTTTTTTTTGAGGCAGGGTTTCTCTGTGTAGCCTTGGCTGTCTTGGACTCCCTTTGTAGACCAGAATTTAAAAAACAAAAGCACTCTTGGAAGATAGAAAAGAGAAAATCAGGAGTTCAAGCTTGTCCTTTGCTACATAGTATTTCGAGCCCAGCCTGGTATACATGACATCTTGTCATTAAAACACACACACACACACACACACACACACGTGTGTGCACTACAACAATAACAAAAATCTAGAATAAAATTATCTTGGGAAAGGAAATATTGTTGGCTGGAGTGAAATCCTCCCACCCTCCAAAAAACTAGAGAAGCAAAAAGATGTATTTTTAAGTTAATAAATTTATACATTGTGTAACTTGCATTTTTTGAATTATGATATTTTAATGGATTCAAACTGTGTTTTTTTAGCATTTCATTTTTCTACAGGACATATGTGAGGAGTTTTGCAGAAGTAAAATGGCTTAAACCAACATGCTTATTTATTTCCCCTCTATAATATAAACATTTAGGAAAATGGATTTTTTTTCCTGCTTTTTGATTTTACCTTAGGTTTTGTTTTGAGGTTTGTTTGTTTGCCTTTGGGTTCAGTTTAGTTTAGTTTGTTTTGTTTTTGTTGTTGTTTATTGAGACAAGTTCTTGAATTCAATACATAGACCAGACTGACCTGAAATTCTTGGCAGTCCTCCTGCCTCAGCTATCCTATGATTATAAATATACACCACCATGTCTGTCTTTTTTCTCTCTGGGACTGGGGGTATGCCTTGTACACATCAAGTACTCAGCTACTGAGCCACACCTTATTAAAAATCTGATGAAGTCCAGGTAACCTTTAATCCCAGAACTCTACCGAGAAACTTCTACTGTTGATAAATACATTCAGCAAAGAAGCACAATACAAAATGAACACATAAAAATAGCTTTCTCGCCAGGCATGGTGACACATGCCTTTAATCCCCCCACTCGGGAGGCAGAGGCAGGCGTATTGCTGTGAGTTTGAGGCCAGCCTGGTCTACAAAGCGAGTCCAGGATGGCCAAGGCTACACAGAGAAACCCTGTCTCGAAAAACCAAAAAAAAAAAAAAAAAAAAAAAAAAATTAGCTTTCTTACCAAGCATGGTGACACACGCCTTTAATCTCAGCACTCAGGAGGCAGAGGCAGGTGGATCTCTATGAGTTGAAGACCAGCCTGGTCTACAGAGTGAGCTGCAGGACAGCTTGTTCCAGGACAAAGAAAAACTCTGTTCCTGAAATGGAGAAGGGGAAGGAGAAGAAAGAAGAATAATAACAAGAAGATGAGAAAGAAAAAGAAAACCAAAACAAAAAACACCGATGAAATCTTTTTTTTTCCTCAGATAATTTTGAGTATATTATGCTAAAAATCTGTCATATTAGCTCTGAAGAGGCAGAGGCAAGACCAATGTAAGTGTGAAGCCAGCCTGGTCTCTGTGCCAGGTTCCCAGTGTCTCACAAGAAACAAACAAACAGAAACAGAAAAATAATTCAAAACACCCTTGTGCTTAGGAATATTTTGTTTGTTTGTTTGTTTGTTTGTTTTTAGGCAGAGTTCTCTGTAGACCAGGCTAGCTTTGAACTCAGAAATCCATCTGCCTCTGCCTCCCAATTAGGACTTTGGATTACTGAGCCTGTTACTCCTAACTATAGCCTCTTTACCTGTTTTTGAATGTGTCAGTAACAGAAACACTCGATGGTCATTCATTTTCATCTCAAATCTCAGTAAATGTTTTGGGGTTGATGACCAGAAAGGCAAATTTGTTTGTTTGGTTGGTTGGTTTTGGTTTTCGAAACAGGGTTTCTCTGTGTAGCCTTGGCTGTCCTGGACTCACTTCGTAGACCAGGCTGGCCTTGAACTCACAGTGATCTTCCTGTCTCTGCCTCCCGAGTGCCAGAATTAAAGGCTTGCACCACCGCGCCCAGCTAGAAAGGCAAATTTGTAGCTGACCTAGAAATATATATATATATATAGTTTGATATGAAATGAACTTTTTGACTATGATCTAAATTCATTTTATGTTGCCCTTGAACTTTGATTTTCTTCATTGACCACTACCCCTGCAACAGACCACCCAAGAGCCAAGTCCACATGCAATCAGAAGGAAGTCTTTATTGTAGGATTGAGCCTGGGCTACACCTCCTATGCACTGACACAGCAGATGCAGGGAAGAGGCCTCCAGTCTCAAGTGAGAGGGTTTTAAAGGTTTTAGACAAAGAAATGAGTTTTACAGTATATGATTGGATTATATTTGGGCAGAAAAGCTGCTAGCAGGGAGTTACAAGCCTTGGCATTTTGTGGTTGGGTAATAGGTGTAGGAGTAAGTTGACCTATAGAAAAGATTAATTGAAGCAGTCATGAGGCGTTAGGAACTTTGGCTTCGCTTCTCCTAACTGGCTGTTGCTATGTGCCAGACCACCTGCTGGTCAGCTTGACCAGCAGAGATGATATTTGGACTTTGGGTGTTTTCCCAAAGTGAGTTGATTGTGTAGCTAGGGGAATTTTTCTGTTTACACTACTTTGTGGCTTTTCCTGGAATCTGGATTCAGCCCTTGGCCAGGTTTAACACAAAATGGAGTTTCTTTTTCTTTTTTTAGATTTATTTATTATTATTTCTACAGTGCTCTGTCTGCATATACACCTCCATGCCAGAAGAGGGCACCAAATCACATTATAGATGGTTGTGAGCCACCAAGTGGTTGCTGGGAATTGAACTCAGGACCTTTGGAAGAGCAGTCAGTGTTCTTGACCGCTGAGCCATCCTGCCATCCCTCCAGCCCCCAAGTCTTTTTCAAAATGGAGTTTGTCTGGTCTTTACAATGTGTGTGCCCGCTGGTGTTGTGAGTGTGTGTACATGTGTATGTGTGGCTGTGGATGGAAGCCAGAGGACAACTTTACATGTCATCCTCAGGAATGGCACCTCCTGTGAGAAAGGGCCTCTCACTGGCCCAGAGCTAACTAATGAGGCTACACTGGCAGCTGGTGAGCCTCAGGGCTCCTCTGGTTTCCTCCTACAGTGCTGGGATTACAGATGAACAGAACCACATCTGCATCTTATATGGATCCCAGGGGCTGTACTCAGGTCTCTGCTTGGACGAATAAGACCCCCCCCCCCAAAAAAAAAAAACAGAGAAAAAATGTGAACTGGGCATCCATCCCCCTTCTGTCTCTGAATCCCTATCCACCCAACTGATGGGTGAGAGCCTCTTTATATCTCCCTCTGCAGGATAAAAATGGAAGTGCAAATATCCATTGGCCCCAAGTTGTAGCCAGAAAGCTATCAATCAGTGACTAAACAGTGTGAGATCATAGCCGGCCGGTTGGTGGTGGCACATCCCTTTAATCCCAGCACTCGGGAGGCAGAGGCAGATGCAGATGCAGGCAAATCTCTGGCTTTGAGGCAAGCCAGAGCTACAAAGAGTTCCCGGATAGCCAGAGCAAAATAGAGAAACCCTGTTTCAAAAAAACCAAATGAATGAATGAATAAATAAATAAATGAGACCACAAACACATTAACAGTAAGTTTTATAGTATAAACTATAATTACTAAGAACTATAATCTAAGAGGCCACATAAAATTGGTGCTAAAAGGTTAAATGTTTAAGTAATTCACTAACTGCTAGATGGTTTTGTAGGTCCTGAAATTTAGCTGAGAGCAACAGACAAGGTTGCTATTTACAGGAAGTTTGTTTTGCAGTGGTATGAATTTGTTTAACAAGCACACGAAGAAGTGAGGAGAAAACTATGAGGAAATGTAAATGCAATGAACAACGTACGTGAGAGTCATATAAAGAAAAGCTGGTGGGGACAGTTTTAGGCAGTGTGGTCCAGGATGATGTCTGGAAGTGACAACCATTGAAAAGCGAGGGCCAGCTCTACAAGCAAGGAAAGGCATTCCAAACAAATCCAGTACAAATGTCCTCAGGGGAAACTGAATTTGGTGCTTGTGATTTTTTTTTTAATTACTTTTGTGCTTATTGTGTTTTAATTGGGTTACTGTTATTGTTATTTTTCTGAGCCAAGGACTTGTGTAGCCCAGAAAGGCCATGAGCTCCGAAGTCCACCTACCCCTACAGACCTGACTTAATTTGCTTTTTAAGGAAGGGGGCATGAGAGACACAGTGGCTAGAGTGTAAAACCCAGGAGGAAATGTAGTACTGGGTTATAGGCCTGGCAGGGAGACGCCTGTAATTGTGACCTATAGCAGTTACTTGACACCTCTGACCCATTTCATACTGTAACAATACACATCACAGCAGTACTTACATGGCAAATACCACATAAGGCACCCACAATAGGTTATCAGTATTATTTACTTAAGGTACATTAAGGTATATAGACCTCAGAGCACAAACACACAAGGGAAAAGAATTCCTTGCTATCGCTCACAGTCATGGTGATAAAACTGTGTCAACAGAGACTTTTCAGAGGACTGGAGTGATCTTGCTGGAATGTCTCTGGAATTCAGCGAGACAGGTAGATGACATACAGATGGGAGAGATTACATTCCAACAAGAGTCCCTTGGATGCAACTGCACACAGGAATAAACATAGGACATTTGCCCACTCTGAAGACACTTGCCCGACTATGGATTAAGAGGCAAGGGAAGGACAAGACCAAAGGTGAGCCCTATGAGTCACCAAGATGGCAGTAACCTGCAACTCCGAGGAATGTTCCACAGAGGAGGTAGCACCTCAGGCTGCAAGGCTCATGTTAGTTTTAATGTTTTATTTATTCTTTGAAAATTTAATATTGATCATATTCAGCCTCCTTTCCCAACTCTTCCCAGATCCTTCACCACTTCCCACCCAACTTTGTATTCTATCTATCTCTATCTACCTACCACTTTTTAAAAGTCTTTTTTTAAAGATTTATTTATTATTTATACAGTATTCTGCCCACACGTGTGCTTGCCCACCACAAGAAGGCACCAGATCTCATTACAGGTGGTTGTGAGCCACCATGTGGCTGCTGGGAATAGAACTCGGGACCTTTGGAAGAGCAGATGGTGCTCTTAGCCTCTGAGCCATCTCTCCATCCCTCTATATCTATCTATATCTATCTATCTATCTCTATCTATCCCAAGTCCAGTTTCATTTGGCCAAGGAATCCTGTTTGTCACATAGTGAACATAGTATCTATATGTACCTATAAAATAGACTGTGTTTTCAGGTGTGGTAGTCATGGTGCACACCTTTAATCCTGGCACTTGGGAGGCAGAGGCAGGTAGACCTCTATGAGCTTGAGATCTGCCTGGTCTATGTAGTTCAAGGACAGCCAGGCCTATATAGATAGACCTTGAAAAGAAAAAAAAAGAATTTTTTGATGCTATAAGTCCTCCTTATTCAAAGGACCAAGTCTCTTTGCCCATTATGAATATCAAGTTAGGAACACTAAGGAATTTTAAATAAAACCAAAAAGTAATCTGCCTAAATGTAAGATTCATTTAAAATTAAATTATCTCAAGGAATACAAGAAAAATGCATCCACAGCTCTTTAGAATGTCTCGTACTTTGAAAGTCTCCTTTGCATATAGTGAATATAACATGAATGAAGTGTTTACAAGCACTAGCGAATGCGTGCTTATAAAACAATGTGATGCTGGACACAGAAGGATAAAGTCCTTTCACTGAGTGAAAGAGCACACAGCCTAAGAGTCGGACACTCTTGTGCCATGGAATGTCCAAACCAGGCCTCTTTTCCCATAGTGCATACTGAGTTAAGGAGCATTAAGGGCTGGATATGGTGACACAGACTTTTAATGTCCACAGGAGGAAGACGTAGAAGCACATAGAGTGCATTTGAGGGCACCCTACTCTACACCAGTTCCAGACCAGCCAGGGCTACTTAGTGAGGTACTATCTAAGGAACAGTGTAGGGAGGCTGGAGAGCTGGCTCAATGGTTATAAGAGCACTCGGTTTATTTTGCATTCCCACCAGCAATGAAGGAGTGTTCCTCTCTCTCCACATCACAGACATAGGGGAGGGGAGAAGGGGGGAAGTGGGAGGGAGGGAGGAATGGGAGGAAACAGGGGAAGGGCTAACAATCGAGATGTAATTTGAATAAATTAATCAAAAAAATAAAAATCTTTCTGCCGCAAAAAAAAAAAAAAAAAAAAAAAAAGAGCACTCAGTAGTCTTCAGAGGACCTGGATTCCACTCATAGCATCCTCACAGTGCCTCGCAATCATCTGTAATTCCAATCCTAGAGAATCCAATGGCCCCTCTAGCCTTTGTGGGCATGGCACACAAATGGAAGACTCTAGAACATTTGACTAGAAAAGCAGTTGAATGCTGTAAGCAGATCTTAAAGGGATGTTCTCGTAGGAGCTTGTAAGACAGTGGTGCTGAGAGCCATGCAGAATGTAGAAACAGAGCTACTAAAGAGGCTTCAGAGGGGAATAATATTAACAACTAGGCCAAATGCTGTTTTTGTGGTAAGTTGGAAAAAAAAATTGACAATTTGCCTGAGGCTAAATTTGAAAATAATGGACTAATTTTTTTTTTCAAGACAGGGGATTTTTCTGGGTAGCCTTGGCTGTCCAGGACTCACTTTGTAGACCAGGTTGGCCTCAAACTCACAGAGATTCCCCTGCCTCTGCCTCCCTGAGTGCTGGGCTTGCAGGTGTGAGCCAGCACATCCGGCTCAGACTAAATTCTTTTTGGCAGAAGAAATTTCATGGTAACATGACATTGAATCTGTGCAGTAGTGGTTATTGGTAATGCTTATGCAGGTCTCCAGTGAAAAAGACCAAGTAAGACAAAAAGCAATACAAAACGTACAAAGAGTGCAGGAGGCTTAACACAACCAGTGCACTTTATGGAAAAGAGGCTATAACTGGGAGATTAGTGTCGTTAAAGAGAAACTGCCCCTCTCTCTTACTTTATTTTCTCTCTTCCTCTGTCTCTCTGTCTCTCTCTGTCTCTCTCTGTCTCTCTGTCTGTCTCTCTCTCTCTCTCTCTCTCTCTCTCTCTCTCTCTCTCTCTCTCTGGGGCACCCCTCCCCTGTCTCCTTTTCTCCCCATGCTCATTTAATAAATTCCTCTATAAAATTAAAAAAAAAAAAAAAAGAAGAAGAAGAAGAGCCTGACTGGCACTGGAACAAACACCCAGCCAGTTATGCTTCCAACTTGTAAAAGAGAAACTAAAGCATTGTCTGCTCCCAGAAAGTAGCTAAGTAGAAGCTTACTGCTAATATTATTCAAGTGGCCAGGGTCCATCCTAAGCTGGCAGTGTCACCCAGGTGGAACTGGCTTTAGAGGCATGAAAAATGCAAGAGCGAAACTGTCATGGATTCTTCCTCCAAAGTTATGGCCAGGTAGTGTGTGGCATTGCTTGAAATTGTCAAAGTGAATACTAGAGGTGTACCAAACAAAGTGTGGTTAGATTGGCCATGGTAGCACATGGCTTTAATCCCAGCACTCTGTGGCAGAGGCAGAAAGATCTCTATGGGTTCAAGGCCAACCTGGTCTCTATAGAGTTCTAAGACAGCCAAGGTTGCACTGTGAGCCCTATATGAATGAATGAATGAATGAATGAATGAATGATGAAGAAAAAGTATTCATCCTACGTGTAATATTCATTTAATCAACACTAAATTCTTTCAAGTGTATTAAACAAGTTACAAGCTCCCAAATGCCTTGCTTTTCAAAACTCAACATGTTTCTTTTCATAATTCATTAGGTGTGAATATGCGTTCATAAGCATTAGGAATATATGCTGTTAAAACAGAAGTTGTTGATGCTTAGAGCAAGATCCGTTACACATGAACAACTCTTTGTTAAGTGCAAGAAGAAAGCGACGCCCTGAGTGCAGGCATAGGGTTATTGTATAATTCAAATGCTGATTTCTGTACCCCTCCTATCTGGTTGCAATCCTTACTCTAAGTTTCTCCTGTCTCAGCATTGTGTACACAATGCTCCCCAATTATCCCCTGGTATGCCAATAAAGCAGTTTACAGCCAATCGCTGAGCAGGAGAGAGGCTAGGGCTGCACTTCCTGCCAGGTAGGGGAGGAGGAGTTAGAAGAGGAAGTAGGGGGATTCAGCTACAGGCCGAGATGCAGGAGAGATGAAGATTCAGCTGGAGCAAAGAAAGAACTACAAAGCAAGTAACTTGGCGATTTTGGCAAAGATGGAGTCAGGGTAACATAGAGGGTTAAGAACAGACTTATACTGCTCAAGACTGTGTTGTAAAGCCTTATAAACAAAAAGAAACAAGTCTCAATTTTTTATGTGATAGCCAGTTTAAGAGAGAAACTAAGAGAAGAAAACACAGTATTATAAAAATAACATTAACACCTGAGCTTCTGTGAGTGTTCCTTGCTGCAAGGCTGAAGCCTTTTTATTTTTATTTTTGGCTTTTCAAGACAGGGTTTGTCTGTGTAGCCTTGGCTGTCCTGGACTTGCTCTGTACACCAGGCTGGCCTCGAATTCAGAGATCCACCTGCCTCTGCTTCCCAAGTGCTGGATTTAAAGGGGTGCGCCACCACGCCCGGCAGCAAGGCTGAACGAAGCCTTTGTCTACATTGTGTACACTGAAGTACTGAGGAATGTTTGAGTATAAAACAGGGAGTGCTGATTAATTCCATCCGCGGAGTATTGGGAGATAACACTTTCTACAACCTCTGAACACTAACAGTGTTAATCACACGAGAACTGCCACACAAACCACTGGAGCACCACTCTCAGTGAGCTAGTGATGGTTTATTAGAGTACCACACCCCAAGACTGACCATGGCCAGAGACGCAGTGGACTTAAAAGCCAAGCTGTGATGTTGGTCTGCTTCTAAGGCAGGCTTTTTATAAGGAAAACCAGAACCAGGTAACAACCAGGTAGCCAACGGGGAGGGCAACGTTACATCATTTTGATTAGCTAAACACAAGAGGAATCAATTTTGTTCCGGAGCACAATGTATCCAGCTGATTGGCTAGGATACAGGCTTAAGGACTTTCCATTTCCCCACTGTTCTGGGAAAAAAGAAGCATAGCAGAGTATTGTGGTTCTGTTTAAGGAGGACATAAATCATTAATTCAAGCAGAATATTCAACAAGGATTGAATTGTAACTAAAAGGCTATTCAAGCTCCTGGCAGGTAGAGCCTGAGATCTGAACTTAATTTTACTTTATGATCAAAATGAAGACTTGGAGGCAAAATGGCTTCTGATATGATAAAGGTGACTGCAGGTGTTAACAGAGGAGCCACAGTTATGCTAGGAACTAAAGGAGGTCTCAATGGACGGGCTATGGAGTTTAAGCAGGCTACAACAATAGGGAGTAGGCAGGATGCGGGGTGGGGGTGGGGAGTAAGCTCTAAGTAGAATGTATGCTTCTATGAATTGTTTTAAAAACTAAAGTAAAATAGAATAAAGTCATTAATGCATTTGTTTCATAATGATGTTACTTTTTTTTTTAAAGATTTATTTATTAATTATTCTGCATACAGTGCTCAGGCAGCACGTACACCTGCAGGCCAGAAGAGGGCATCAGAGCATCTTATAGATGGTTGTGAGCCACCATGTGACTGCTGGGAATTGAACTCAGAACCTCTGGGGGAGCATTCAGTGCCCTTATCCTCTGAGCCATCTCTCCAGCCCAATGATGTTACTTTTTAGCCAGGTGCACGCCTTTAATCCCAGCACTTGGGAGGCAGAGGCAGGTGGATCTCTGTGAGTTTGAGGCCAACCTGGTCTACAATGTGAGTCCAGGACAGCCAGCGCTGTTACACAGAGAAACCCTGCCTCGAAAAAAATATGTGATTTTCTTCCTGCCTGAATTTATAAATTTAATTTTTTATATTTCTCCTCTTTACCAGCTTGATGTTTTGATCAAAATCCACAGTTACTTTTCTTCAGTTCATAACATTCTAAAGCTTTGCTAAAAATAGACTTAAAGCTGGGTGTAGTGGTGCATGCCTTTAATCCTAGCCCTGGGGAGGCAGAGGCAGGCAGATCTCTGTGAGTTCAAGGCCAGCCTGGTCTATAAAGTGAGTCCAGGACAGTCAAAACTATTACACAGAGAAACCCTGTCTCAAAAAACTAAAAAATAAGAAATAAATGAGCCAGGCATGGTGGCTCACGTCTTTAATCCCAGCACTCGGGAGGCAGAGGCAGGTGGATCGCTGTGAGTTGGACACCAGCCTGGTCTACAAAGTGAGTCCAGGACAGCCAAGGCTACACAGAGAACTCCTGTCTCGAAAAAAAAAAGAAAGAAAGAAAGAAAGAAAGAAAGTGATTTGAAACCAGGATTAGTGATATACTCCTTGTAATCCCAGCACTCAAGGAGGCAGAGACAGGCAAATCTCTGAGTTCAAGGCCAGCCTGGTCTACAGAGTAAATCCAGAACTGCCAAAGCTACACAAGGAAACCTGAAATAAAATAAATGTATTTGAAGGTTTAATTAATATATTGTTTACTTCTCTTTCTTTTCATTAAGATGCATGCCATCTGGAACTTCTAAAACTAAATACAGAAAGGAAAGGAAAGGAAATATGACAGGTACATGGTGGTATTTTTTTCAGCCATAAAGAATAGTGTTCTTATTTGCAAGAAAAGTGATACAACTACATATAATCATAGTAAGCCATTTTCAGGGGGAAAAATTCTTGTGTTATTTCTTATAACACAAATTGCTAGATTTTTTTTATTCTATTTTAGTTGTGTAATACTGAGATTGCCCAGTGTAATACTGAGATCACCCAGATCACAAGACCCCCAAAATGACCACCAGGATTCAATACTGATGCAACATACACAAATATTATTCTGGGCTCGAGCCTGGGATCACAATCCTTCCTGTTGCAGCAGGATAGGAGAGTTACCCAGAGCTTCAAGGGCAAAGGGTTCATAAAGGTAAGTGGAGGAGAAGGATGTTGTGGGTCACAGGAATGTTGACCTTTTGGCAGCTTGCGGGGGGTGGGGGGTGGGGGGTAGGCTGGATTTTCAGGGAAGTTGTGGGTCACAGGAATGTTGACCTTTTGGCAGGTTGGGTGGAGACTGAGTCTGGAGGGGAAGTTTGTTTGTTTGTTTTTAATCTCAGAGGAACATTGGGAGCTAATTGTATGTAATCGCGCCGGTGGAGTTTCTGGAGACTGCTGGCAGGTCTAGTTTATGGTAGTGCGTGCTCATTCTCGGAACGCAGGGAGAAGTGAAGCCACCTGGAGGACGAATTCTCACAGAACATCCACAGGCCATAACATTAGTTGCAGAATATAGAATATGGCATTAGTTGCAGAATATAGAATATGGCATTAGTTGCAGAATATAGAATATGGCATTAGTTGCAGAATATAGAATATGGCATTAATTTTACCCTTATATTTGTATGTAAATGTATGTTTTGCCTTTGTGTATGTGTATGCACCTTGTGTGTGCAATGCCTGCAGAGTCCAGAA
The DNA here is from genome assembly GCF_903995435.1 of Acomys russatus. NCBI lineage: Eukaryota > Metazoa > Chordata > Mammalia > Rodentia > Muridae > Acomys > Acomys russatus. The sequence continues at coordinate 42,898,293 of NC_067139.1, forward strand.
GAGGGCCTTGGGTCCCCTAGACCTAGAGTTACAGACCATTGGGAGCCACAAAGTGGGTACTGGGAATTGAACCTCTGGGTGCTTGGAATTAAACCTGTGTCCCCTTAGCAGAGCAACCAGTGTTCTTAACCCCTGAGCCCCTGAGAGACTCCAGCCCATGGTTCTAGATTTTCTAAGATACACAAAATCATATGTGTCTATATGGCTTGAAAGCTGAAGAGAAAGTGAAGGGGACCTAATAGGAGAAGGAAATATTGAGAAAGGGGAAGGTTGGGGGGGGGGGGGGGGCAAGGAGGGGAATATGTTCAACATTCAATGTCCACCCATGCGACTGTGTATAATGAACGTACATGATAAAAATAAATAAATAAATGTTAAATGTTTTAAAATAAAAGAAACACCAAGGTTTGTGTACTTACCGCATCAGAAATGTTCATACCAGATGCAAGACTCATCACCAAGAGCTTAGGAGGAGAACACGGTCGAGCTCCTAAACACCGTGCTTTTACAAAGGCTTCTTTGATGTGATGACCAGAGCGCGTGTAAGTACTAGGAAAGATGTGGTTATAAAATAAAATAAAGAGCCGGGTGTGGTGGCGCACACCTTTAATCCCAGCACTCGAGAGGCAGAGGCAGGCGGATCGCTGTGAGTTCGAGGCCAGCCTGGTCTACAAAGTGAGCCCAGGACAGCCAAGGCTACGCAGAGAAACCCTGTCTCAAAAAACCAAAAAAAAAATAAATAAAATAAAAATAAATAAAAGAGCCAGGCGTGGTGGCGCACGCCTCTAATCCCAGCACTGGGGAGGCAGAGGCAAGCGGATCGCTGTGAGTTCGAGGCCAGCCTGGTCTACAAAGTGAGCCCAGGACAGCCAAGGCTACGCAGAGAAACCCTGTCTCAAAAAATAAATAAATAAATAAATAAAAAATAAAAAATAAAAGATAAAATAAAAGAGTTACACTAGGAAGAAAATTCATCGTACATGGTTTCTCTCACTGGATGGAGGAAGAATACACAAGCAAAGGCTCCTGGTAGTCTTCCTTGGTCGAAGCCTGAAGCAAGCCTCCTTTTACACAATGAATGCCGAGTCACAGACACTAATGAATATGTACCTCTTCTATTCGTTGAGTTAAAGAATAAGCCACGAGCTTAGGCTTCTGAGTCCTTCCTTAGACAAACCCTAAAGCAGTGCTCTGTCCCCATACTGATCATTTGAAGGAGTAAGGACAGAGAAGAGCGAGAATGCAGAGCTTCTGAGGACCAAGGGATGAGTGCTCGGAGACTGACGTCTTCGTGCCGCAAGTGTGACTGCTACCAAACTTCTCTCCTTGAGCGCTGAAAATACAGTCTTAAGCTTCTGAGCACATGAGCTTGTTAAGGCCTAGAGAACAGGCATCCTCTCACGCGGTGAATATTTGCATCTTCCAGGTGCTTCCTAGAAGGTCATAAGTAATATTGAACTTGATCAAAACTGGGGGATGGGGGGTGGGGAAGGAGATGGTTTGTGTGTTAGAGTTAGATTGCTGTGAAGAGACACCATGACCACAGCAACTCTTATGAAGGAAAACACCCAATTGGGGCTGGCTCACAGTTTCAGAGGTTTAGCCCATTATCATCATGGAGGGAAGCATGGCAGGCAGCGTGCAGGCAGACATGGTGCTGGAGAAGGAGCTGAGGGGTCTACATCTTGCACTACAGACAGCAGAAGGAGACTATGTGTCACACTGGGTGTAGCTTGAGCACAGAAGACCCCAAAGCCTGTCCCCACAGTGACACACTTCCTCCAACAAGGCCACACCTCCTAACAGTGCTACTCCCTATGGGCCAAGCATGAAAACACATGAGTCTATGGGTCTGTTCCTATTCAAATCACCACAAGGCGGTTGCTCAGATTTGTAACTCCAGCACTCTGGAGGCTGGGTACAGGGTAATTAAAATGAGTTCAAGTCTTGCCTGGGCTACACAGTGAGTTTTGGGCCATCCTAAATACATTGCAAGACCTTGTCTCAAAAAAAGGGGGGAAGGCTTGGGGCTGGAGAGATGGCTCAGAGGTTAAGAGCACTGGCTGTTCTTCCAGAGGTTCTGAGTTTAATTCCCAATAACCACATGGTGGCTCACAGCCATCTATAATGAGATCTAATGCCCTCTTCTGGTGTGGAGGTGTACTGCATAGCAAAGCACTGCATACATAATAAATAAATAAATCTCTCCCCCCGCCCCCCCCCCCAGACAGCTCTGGCTGTCCTGGAACTTGCTCTGTAGTGTAGGCTGGCCTAGCACTCATAGAGATCCACCTGCCTCTGCCTCCCAAGTGCTAGGATTAGAGGTGTGCACTACCACAGCCTGGCAAATAAATAAATCTTAAAAAGGGGGAGGGGGGCGGGCTGCACTCAGAGACACAGGTAGATCTCTGTGAGTTCAGGGCCAGCTTAGTCTATAGAACAAGTTCCAAGGACATACAGAGAAACTCTGTCTCGAGCCCAGAATGGTGGCACATGCCTTTAATCCCAGGCAGATCTCTGTGAATTTGAGGCCAGCCTGGTCTACAAAGCCAAATCCAGGAGAGCCAAGGATACATAGAGAAACCCTGTTTAAAAAAAAACAAAAAACAAAAAACAAAAAAAACAGAAAACAAATAAACAGAAAAAGAGAAACCCTGTCTCAAGAAAAATTTTAAAGTATATATAATATTATATAAATTTTTTTTATTGTTTTATATAAATTTCTATAAAGTAATATATATAAGAAATAGATAGATAGATAGATTGTTCAATCAGGGGTGGAGAGATGGTTCAGTGGTTAAAAGAACTTTGTGCTCATGCAGAGGACCCAAGTTCGGTTCCCAGTACCCATATCATGTGACTCACAACCACCTGTAACTCCAACTCCAAAGGATCCAACTATCTCTCCTGGCACCTGCATACATAGAACATACATTTATGTAAGCACACATACGTACATATAAGTAAAAAGAAGTCTTTTAAGTTTATTTTATGTGCATGAATATATATATATATATACATATATATATATACATATATATATATATATATACACACACATACATACATACACACATATGTCAACCATATTCAGAGGCCAGAGAGGACACAGAATCCCCAGGAACTGGATGTGAGCAGCCCTGCAGGTTCTAAGAGCTGAACCTGCATCCTCTTCAAGAGCAGCACCTACTCTTTTTTGGGGGTTTTGTTGTTGTTGTTGTTTTTTGTTTGTTTCCTTCTTTGTTTTTCGAAACAGGGTTTCTCTGTATAGTCTTGGCTGTCCTGGACTCACTTTGTAGACCAGGCTGGCCTTGAACTCATAGCGATCCTCCTGCCTCTGCTTCCCTAGTGCTGGGATTAAAGGCGTGCGCCACTGTGCTGGCTCAGCAATAAGTACTCTTAAACACTGAGTCAGGCCCCAAAATAAAACATAAGAAACAAATCCCAGTACTCAGGAGGCAGAGGCAGGTGGATCGCTGTGAGTTCGAGGCCAGCCTGGTCTATAAAGTGACTCCAGGACAGCCAAGGCTACACAGAGAACCCCTGTCTCAAAAAAAAAACACACACACACAAAAAAAAAAAAACTTTAGGAACAAACACTGAACACAGCAGTGCATAGCTTCAATCGTGGCACTCCAAAGGCAGAGACAGGCATATCTCTGTAAGTAGGTCAGCCAGGGATGCATAGTGAGACCCTGTCTAAAAACAAACAAAGAAAAACCTAAAATAATTTTTTAAAAATCAAGATGAGGGCTGGAGAGATGGCTCAGAGGTTAAGAGCACTGACTGTTCTGTTGTTCCTCCAAGGGTCCTGAGTTCAATTCCCAGCAACCACATCTATAATGTGATCTAACGCCCTCTTCTGGCTTTCAAACACTGTATACATAATAAATAAAATCTTTTAAAAAAAAAAAAAATCAAGATGAAACAAACAAAGGGGAGAAGGAGCTAAAATGAAAGCCGCTGTGACCCTTTTGAGACCAGAGAAGAGTCATGACCTTCCTGGGCCTCTTTTATTCCCTCTGTGACACCCTCATTCCGTCTGTGTCTGAAGGACGGTTGTGTTAGAGCAGTGGTTTCTGCCTCCAGACGCCTTGAGGTTCCATGGGAGCTCTTCCTTTTCAGTTTAATGCAAGGAATTTTCACCCCTCTGCCCCAAGCAGCCCATACTGCCTGGCTAATCCGGAAAATCTAGTCTGGGCTAGCTTCATTCCTTCCCAGTCCTGGCCCTTTCCTGTAATCCATGCCAGGGAAGTGGCTAACTAAGAGACTGCCCTCCAGATAAGCCCATGTAGAAGGGATGCTGTGAGAAAGGACCGAGGACCTGGCAGCCAGAAGAAACACTGAGCATCTGAGTCCTCCTCTCCTGGTCAGATTCCTGAGCAGCAGGATGGAGGGTGCCATGATAGGAGAGCTCTCTGGGCAGTGTGATTTCTGCTTGTTTGAGACAGGGCCTCCCTACATACCCCAGGGTTTCCAGAACTCTCCATCCTCCTGCCTCAGCCTC